>NC_061116.1:148168973-148494398 GCF_002878395.1 Capsicum annuum
GTTTTGAACTCGAGTGTGAAAGAAATCCACAATGTGGTTGATTTTGATAGATGGGAAGCATGATGGCTCCCTATGTATATTTATATATTACTTAAATTATTTTGTTGTGGATTGTCTTTGAAATGATCTGAGCTAAGTCCGGGAGAAATCTTTAGCACAGAGCGGGAGGCATAAAGCGACCTTACTTCCCTAGAACTACATGCCCTCATAGGAGTGAGTGTGAGGCTGATTTATATAGTGATCACTAGTTTGTGTGGATTTGATATCGATAGTACTACTCCGATGGCAAGGATAGGAAGGCACTCCCCAACGTGGGTTGTACGTTGGACTCCATGTAGCTCACATGGTTTATGTCGGTTATAGGATCTCCCAGTGTGTGTGTTTCCTTGTGTCTATAGTGAATGGTGAAGTGATTTGAAAGTAGAATTGTGAAAGTTATTCTTTCAAAAAATTTAAATGATATTTATATTTTGAGAATTGATATTCTTGATGAAATGAAAGTGATTGACAAATTATATGATGACTCACATGTGTTATTGTACTTATTTCATCCTCTCATGATTATGATGATTTTCTTCGGGCTATGTGAGTCTTTCATACATCCTGCATATTTCTTATAAATATTTATGATGATGATGTTTATAAAATTGCATACACTCCCATATACTCAGTTCCTTTCTATAGTACTGACCCACATCTTAGATGTGGGCTGTATTTTCTTAGAATGTAGGTTCAGGTGCTCAGTTCGCGGTTCGCTAGTGATTCTTCGGGCACGCTATTCTACATCCTCTTTTGTGGTTAGTCCTCATGTTCCAAGGACGTGATGTCTGATGTTGGTTTTGTGGAATCGTTTACATTTGATAACTGAGTATGAATCAGTTGGGGCATGTCTCAATGGCTCGCTAGTTTTATTGATTTTCTTATAGGCTTGTCAGACTAGTATAGATGTTGGGAGTTGACAAATAAGTCGTATTTTGTTATCTTTCTGAAATTCTTTTTTTCTTGGATGATGATTACTCTATTGATATTTGAGGGTTATTTATGGAAACCCCATTGATTTGTGTCAAACTGAATGAAAATGGCTCAAAGGATTAGCTTGGGGCTACTCGTAGCCTCAAGCACCGTGTGATGCTTCGGGACTCGTTTTCTGGGGCGTTACAGATTCATAAGTAGTAGAACCTTCTTATAGTTAGGTTTATAGTTTTATAAGTGTAGTGACAAGAAAGGTGGTAATGGCGATTGCTCGAATGTATATAGATTAACTTTTGAATATAATTGAGTTAGTAGTGAGATGATATGTCCTTGAGTGTTATCTTAGGGGTAATGAATGTGGCACAGTTTCCTTGGTTGAAGGTAAAGAAGGAGTTAATAGTTAAGGTGAATTGTTATTTGCTTTAAATAGGAAAGGAGCTATTGATGATATTTATTGTGCTATAAAAGTATAGGTTATTAATGAATTTAATTATTGGTTGAGTATTATTAATTTAGGCTTCCCGCGAGGTTGCAATGAAAAGGAGTTTAGTTGAAACTTATAGAGCTATGAAAATAATTTTGGTGTATAGATAGGTAAATAGTAGTAATGTGTAGAAGGAGGAAGTGCTAGCGGATTTTAATAAGATATACCTTATGATTATGATTGATTTATTTTTTTATGAGCTTCTAGTGGACTAGTGTTTCTTGTTTTTTTATGTTATAGCTTTCTAGCGAGAATAGTATGTGAGGTTGTGTTGTTAATCATTCCTAGGGCTAGACATTATGTTTGAACAATGGATGATCATCAAGGTTGAAATAATAATTGCTTGGTTAGTGATGCTCATTTTATGGAAGTGATCAGGTAGGCTTGAACAATATATGCAAGAGTTTAAGTTCATTTATTCACAACTAAGTATGATGTTGTAGGTATGATTTATATGTTTATCCAAGGTGATATGGGGGTTGAATTATTTTTTAAGATTATTAAAGGTTGTGCGTTTAGTAGTACCCTTGAGTTGCTAAATGGGAAGAAGGCTAGTTATATAGTATATGGTGTTCTTAATTGCTAAGTTAAGGAATTATGGATAGATGATGTTGAGTCTTTTGGTATGATTTTGATTCTCGTGGTTTCAGAAAAATATAAGTTTAGAAATATGATATATATTACATGTTTAATGAGGTAGGAATATTTGCGGGGGAGAATGTAAGTCTATGACAATGATTATTGAAGATAGAAAAAGTTAATAATGGTATATATGAAGGGATTGTCCAAGAATAAAGTTAGTATGTTTTAAGTATAGTTCATTCGCTTGAGTTGAGAATTTCTCTATAGAACAGTAGAGTGAAGAAATCATGGCTCAGACCTAGGGATATGAAATAGATCCATAAGATTAGAAGGTTAGCTTTAATCTAAGAGGGAGATGATAGTGGCGATGAACAATTATTTAAATAGGAGAAAGTAAATGTTTCTTGTTGGGGAAAGATTGTTGTATGCTTATTTTATCTAAGGATATATGTTTGAAGGATGATTGAGGTAGAGCTTTTGGTATGTGTCATTATTAGTTGAGAATTCCATGTGTGTTTTATTAAGAATAATGCAAGAAAGTTGTTATTGATAAAGGTTTAGAGAATATGAGAAAGATGCTTTTATGGGTTTTTGCCTAGAAGTTCATATGTGGTTATAATGATAGGATTGAAAGTCATGTTGATATATAAGTGGATGGGTGCATTATGTGCTAGTGAATTCCTAGTAAGAGGTTGAATTTAATTGTTGAAGTGGTAAGAAGAATTTAGTTGTTAAAGTTGTAAGAAAAATTATTCTTAAGATAAGAGCTATGAAAATGCATGGGTATTGAATTCATAGTTCAGACTAGTGTTATGGAGTAATATGTAGTACCTTGTAATTTTGAGTTAGGCTTGAACATGGAAAGAGTATGTAGCTCGACTTAGACTTTGGTTGGAGTAGTTATATATACCCATGTAAGGATTATAAGTTGAATCAAATGAGCATGGTACTTAAGGGGAAAAGTATAGTTGAGGGAGTATTTTAGAAGTGTGGTTAAGCTTGAAAGTTAGCAGTTGTATTGCCTAAGGCTTAGTAAGTCTATGCTAGCTTATGTTTCATAGGTCTATATTCTATGTTGCAGAGTGTAGCCATATTAAGATTCCTTACTCATATATCTTATTCGGATCATGCCCAATATTCTTTTCTCCCTAATGTTATTAGAACTTCTTGCAAAGAGTGTTGAAGAAATACTCCAATTGAGTATGAACTTTCATTATAATTCAGTTAGTATAGCCAGCAATTCAGTTTAGCAGCTAGACAGACAAGTTCCCATGATTTTCCATCTAGTCTTACTATCTAAATTTTCATAAATATGGCTATTATATGAGGTAATTCATTCATGTCCATGAAAGTTACGAATTCGGTTCAATCCAAGCATCATGTTTCAGATTCAACTATTTATTCAAGACTTAATACATAAGTATTGAGTGCATGATCTCAATTTTCTAAGTATTTCAGCTCAGACATTGTGATACCTATTGTACAACCTTGATCTTGTTATCTCGTAATTCATGCTTACATAATGTACTTGGTGATTCCATGAAGCCCTTTCTTTTGATTCCTATATGTGTTTTGTTGAGGAATAATTCCTAATGAGAAAAATAGTTTACTCCATCCATAGTAACTTTTGGAATTCTATTGCATTAGTTATCACTTCGCAGTACTATATGTAAGATCATATCATGAGTATTTCAACTTAGCTATATCCTTCATTACCATACATGTCATGTGTATATCATTCCACACTCATAAGACTTCAACAAATTACTATCCATCATTCGAGGACGAATGATTCCAAGGGGGAGATAATGTAATACCCCACATTTTTGAGCTAGACTTTGAACCGTCGTTCCTATGTGTATAAACTCTAATCCAATGATTTATATTTGATTAGATGTGTCATGATCTTTATCCTAGTGTGTGAAGTGGTTATGAGGTGAAAAATATTCATAGGATCACTTACAATAAAGTTGAGCAAAGAAACTTTGCTTCAGCCAAATTTTTGTATTCGATTCTACGAGGGTCAACTTTGAACGTGTATACCTTTTGACATATGTGGAATTTGGCATCTCAAGGACCACCAAATGATATATAATTGAATTATATTTCCAAAAATAAAAATTTCATCTTAATTCGTTACTCGAGCAAAAAATTATGACCTTTTCATGAGAGATAGTAAGGGGTCGCAATAGCCCTGCGCCGTGAGAGCTATTCCACCAAACTAGGAGTCACATCGCGAGGTCCGCTTCACCCAACTAAGGGTTGCGCCATGATGTCTATTCCTATGGGAAAAAGAGGCCAATGGGTATTTTAGTCCCTTTTTCTCAACTCCAGCCATCCAAACATGATTTATAACACTAAAAGGGACATTAGGTTCCCATCTGCCTTAAAACAACTCACGTAAAAACCCTCCCCTTTCAAAAGAATAATAATTCAAGCTTCTTCTCTCAAGAACACATGGATTTAAGTTTCAAATTTAAGATTTCTTAAAGAGTCCAAGAGTTCAAGGTTTCAAGTCCAAGAAATCTTCAAGAAATATCAAGAATAGGGTTTCTTACACAAGTTCATAATTCAAGTCCTAAGATTCAAGGTTTCTTCAAAAGTCAAGAAACTTAAGGTGTGCGAGGTTTATGAACAAGGGTACCCTTTCACCCTTGTACACAAAGTCTATGATTTTAAGATTTAATTTACTTATTTTTGAATTAGGGTTAATACCCAAATTGCTATATTTTTGAAGCATGTTATTACCACGAAATTGATAGCTTTAAGCATATCAAGAATTACTCATGTTCATGTTTTAACTTATAAGATTCATATTATGATTTTAGTTTCATTATTTTGACTGAGATTTTTGAAAGATTTCAAGATGATTATTGAGCATGAAGTTTTGCCATGAATTTCTAAGAATTTAAGAATATATTATAAGTCCTAAGTACAAGTATTGAGTTTACAAAAAGATTATTCTCTTAAGTTCCATTGATAAGTTTTATATCGTGATTTAAAGCAAAGATTGATCTTTTGATCCTATGATAATATATGAAATCCTCATTATTTCATCATGATTATGATTTAAAGAAAGTGAATCATAACTAGTTTTCATTCTATGAACCCTTATGTTATTTAAAGTGGATTTCCTAAAGTATGAGCATATAAGTAATATGGGAGTAGTATTTAGCACCGAGTTAGTTATGAGTCCAGGTCACATGCCCTGGAACTACGTGCCACCATAGGTTTAATTTCTAATATGGGTTAAGTATAGTGATCACTCAAGTTAAGGTTTTATTTCGATGGCAAGGGTAAAACACCTCTCCCCAAAGTGCGTAAGATGTTGGCCTACATAAAAGCTCACATGGTTTATGTCGGTTATAAGAACCTCCTTAAATAGAATTAAAAGGAAACCTTTTAGAACTAAGTGTTATGAATCTCAAAGATTATCCTTTTGCCTCATTACTCATTTTTATGATTTTGATGTCTTTGTTTTATTCAAGCTCAAGATGAGTCATTTACATCTAGCATGCATCATTTGAAAGTTTATATAAATATTCAGTTATTGTTTTACTTATGCATTCACCCCCACATACTTAGTGCATTCCAGAAGTAACGACCCACATATATGTCTATATGCTACATTATCTCATAAAGTAGGTACCAATTGTAGCACATCATAATCAGACAGATCGTAGCTTTAAGTTAGCAGGTGAGGAGTTCTTTTGATTTGAGAACTCGAGTTAACTCTAGTTCTAGCAATATTTTTTTATTCAATTATATGGATTAGGGATAGTTGGCGTCATTTCTCGACTACTTATTGTAAGTTTTAGTAGAGACTTCATAGACGGTCATTCAGAGTTGATGTATTTACTTTAAGTTCTATTCTGTAGAACCAAAGTATGTTTTAAACAGTCTTGTATTGAACATATTTAGCAAAGACATCTCTTCCACTTATTTCTTTTAAATTTATGTAAAATATTTAGTTGCTCATGAGTTATGCAAGTATCATTGGTTAGCTTAGGATCTCTTGTGGTTCTAAGCACCGTGTGTTATTTTGGGAGTAGTCTCGGGGCATTACACCTACACTGCAAGAATTGATAGCCTCAAAATGCCTGTTGGCTATCAACCCCCTAAATTTCACCAATTTGAGGGAAAAAGTAACCCAAAACAACATGTTGCACACTTTGTTGAGATATGTAATATAGTTGGAACTTACGATGACTATCTTGTCAAATAATTTGTTCACTCACTAAAGGGAAATGCCTTCGATTTATATACTGACCTTGAGCATAACCCCATCGATGTTAGGAGCAATTGGAGTATGAGTTCCAAAATCACTTTTATATCGCAAAGCATACGGTGATCATGGTAGAACTTATGAATACTTAGCAAAGAAAGGATGATCCAGTCATTAACTTTATCAATCAATGGAGAAATTCGAGTCTAAACTGTAAAGATAGGCTCAGCAAAACTTTTGCAATAGAGATTACATCCAAAGAATGAACTAGAAAATTCTCTATATCTTGCAAGGCATTATGCCAAAATACTTTGGAAAAGTGTTTTGTCTTCAAGGATAAAGTCATGTAATTGGAAAATAAGAAGAAGATCTTCTTCAATTATGACATGTCCAGTTCTTATCAAATCTATCACTTTTGGCTCACTCGATCCAGTTAATATATGTATCAAAGAGCATAAGAAGGAACCACTAGAGTGTGATAAGTCGTCAGTTGACGAAGGTGATAATGAAGGTTAAACTCTAGTGACTAGACACAGATACAAGAAGATGAATCTACAAAAAGAGTTATCCAAGCAACCAACTAGAAAGAGAATGGTGAAAAAATCAAGAAAATAGAAGCTAGTTGAGTTTTCAATGAAGACAAGGGTGATAGAGCTTCACCACCAAAAACCATGGCATTCTATGACTTTGGAAGAATTCTTACAAAGTTAGTTTCATGTAAAATAGCTCAAGTCAACATTGAGGCATCTTATTTTCATACTGGCAAAGAGGGGGCAAATGGTGAAAACCTACCCATGAAAGTTCCTTCATCTTCCAAAAAGCCTTTTGAACCTCTTAGCCAAGAGGTGCATGTATGTTATGAAAAAATCTTACAAATGATAACCGTCTTCTTGGTTAAACCTTACACAATTGCCCCTTGTACATTGTGGGTCAAGTTCTAGGAAAGAAGATAAATAGAATCTTAATAGACAAGGGATCCGGGGTCAACATCCTTCCTATTCACACAATAAAGGAAATTGACATCGCTACGATGAACTTGTTGAAATCTGTTTGATGATCTAGGGCTTCAACCAAATGGTTCAGAGGGCCTTGGGATCAATCAAGTTAGGAATTCATATGGATGATTTCTGATTAAATGCATTGATGCACGTGATTGATGCAGACTTCATACAATATATTTCTTAGTAGACTTAGGTACACAAGAACAAAATTATCTCATCCTCTTACTATCAATACTTGAAGTATCTTGAAGGAAGAGTGGAAAGAATAGAGTTGCTGATGATATGCCATTCATAAAGGCAGAGTCTCACTTTGCCAATGCAAAATTCTACTTGAAAAATTATGTTATCAATGAGAAAAAAATTGATGATGTCATAACAACCAAGTGTGATGATCTTATAGCTAAGAAGGTCCTGACAACTGTCAAAAAAGTAGACACCAAGAAGGCTCTTTTCACTTCAAATAAAGAAAGCATTACATCCACAAAAAATGCAACTCCTATTCTCCACAACGTACCAAAGGGAAAGAAAGAGAAATATAATTTATCTGATGCACAAGATAATGTATTGGGAGGTCTAAATCTACCTATCAAGTGAATTGACGTAATAAATCCATCCTTAAAGCTACTTGGAGAGTGTGTGGCTCAAAATCCTGCATAAGATATTACACTCCCTATGAATGGACAAAAGAAGGCTTTGATCTAAATACATATAAGTTATTTGTAAAGGCTGGATATAATCTTAACGAGCCTTCGAGGTTGGGTAAACTCCCATTAGAAAATACAACCATGCAGGTACATGAAGGCCTAGGGTACATGAAACCACCTTCAGTCTGCATCTCTATAAGAAGGGCAGTTAGCAACTACATCACCATAGAAGAACAATCCAGTGTTTCAAATAAAATACCTTATATATTTAATTGATTTGAATCAACTTCAAGAGCTTCTGCGTTTGATAGGTTAGGTCCTATAAATAAGAAGAAAAGTAACAAGCATCAGAGAGGTCGCCAAAGTACGACAATGTACTCTTTACCTAAGATACAGAAGGATTTCCAAAGTTTGATTTCTTTTAAAATGAGGCGGTAGGCATAACTGGTGGTTTCATGTAAGGAGGTGTTAAAATCAAAAGATTATACTGTGGTTTATACCAAGAAGTATGAGAAAGATGAAGAAAGTGTTGGATCCTTATACCATGTTGCAACCCAAAATGAGAAAGATGTTTTATCTCAAATAAAGGTTGATGAAGAGATGGAAGATAATTTTTGGTGTTACCACATATCCATCAACAACGATGATCCTCAAGAGGATGAAGATGTTGTAGATTCTCTATCACAACTTGAGGAAAGAGTGAAGGACATAATAGATCCCTTAAAGAAAGTTAGTCTTTGAATTAATGAAGGCCTAAGACCAATTTACCTAAGTGTTTTTCTAGAAATAAAGGAAGAAATTAATTATATGGAAATAATCAAAGAATTTAGGGATTTATTCTCTTGGATTTATAAAGAGATGCCTGTCTTATACTGTAATACCCGTGTCTTTTATCTAGCTAGAAATCATCTCAAGAATGCTAGGACTTACTTTGAAATCTGTTTTTATACATGCAATATTTTTGAGATTTTCACTTTCTATCATATGGGAAATTGAGTTGGCTTTCCAACCATACCAATTTCGTCCAAATCCGACATCAGACGAAGGAGTTATGGACATTTTACTCGAAATGGTCAGAATCGCCCAGGTGCGATAGCAAAGTTGACGGACTGTCAACTTAGTGAAGGACCACCACTTGGACCATCAAAGCCATGCCAGTTAAGCCATGTTATGGATAAGGACTAATGGACGAGTTGACGGACCATCAAATTTGTGACGTACCATCATCCAGGCCGTTAACCCTTATCCAGTGAAGCCTATTTCTGGTCCACGTCTAATGGGCTGAATGACGGTCCACCAGGAGTCTGACAAACCGTCAGTCGGACCGTCACACGCCACATTTAGCTTATTTCTAGGTTGTTTTAACAGGAGTATTTTGGTTATTTATCACTCGCCTATATATACCCAGATAAGTCCGAATTCATCTATTTTGCTCACTTTTATTTCACAAACAACAACTAGGGTTTCTCCCTAAATTAAATCTTCAAGACCAAGACTCAATCTTATTCAAGAATCAAAGGATTTCAAATCCTTCTAGTTAAAAAAAACATCATGAACCTTGAGTCAGGTATTCATAGTGTTCATCTATGGACCCCTTTCGTTCATAGAGTTCAAGAACCATGAATTTAAATGAGAAACTTTGATTTTCTTGTTGCTATGTGATGTTGTTCATGTCAATTACCATTGTTTAAACTTTAGAATATTATTTTAAGATGATTTCCATGAAGTATGCATGTTTGTGGTAAAAACCCATGAAATTGGGTGGTTCAAGATGATTAACATTTGTTGAGAAAACCTATGCCCAAGGTGTGCATGCAAGGTGTTTGTTAAAATGCCTAGGATAGGATGCTAGAAGTCCATATTTACATGATTTTATGATACCTAAATGACAAGTCCATGTTAGCTATACACTCAATATGAATTCCATGCTATTTATATGTTGCTATTGTTGTGGTGTGAAGCATGTGTGATAATGGAATTATAGAACATGTACACGAAATGTATCCATGTTTTCCCTACCATGTTTGAGATGTTGAATAGAATCATGAAGTACACTATCCCTTACTTATGATATTATGAATTGTGGACTCAAATATTGTGATCCAGTCATGTCATGTGTGTCAGTTTCCTTCTATCGAGTTCTGGGGGTATTTGTACCCGAAACTATAGCTGTGTGCCTAGAGCCATGTCATGTTGTCATGATATATTTATTCAATCCACGTTCCATAGAATTCAGCCAGTCACGTGACTCAGGAAACCTCAGAAACCTCATGATCTTAGTTAGTTATTAGTATTTTTCTGTCAGTCAACAGAAATTCAGTAAACCCAGTTCATGTATAGTCAGTTAAGTCATGTTCAGTCTCTTCAGATGGGAGTAGAAGTTAGCACCGAGCAAACCCATGGATGGAAACTCACGTGCTTCAGATGAAGGTGTGATTCTTAGAAGCAATCCTTGCATTCCAGAACTATGTAGCCAGCATAGGTTGAGATATTAACACTGCAAGCTTGAGGGTTGATGGGGCGGACATCCGCCGTTACCTTTTAGGGACACTGCCAGATTTGAGGGTCACTCACAGCATGTCTTTACCCATGGTACGGTATTGACACTCTTCCAATTAGGGCAGCGATTGGGCCCCAGTTCAGCTACTTTAGCATACATGGGGCATGTCGGTTAAACAACTACCTACCACAGTTTCAGACTCAGTTTCAGTAAAAGAACTCAGATAGTTCTTTAGATATCCGTATACCAGGACTGTTAGATATAGTCAAATCTCAGTTATAGTATGAAACTCAGACAGTTCCATCAGATTCAGGACTGTCAGATACAGTCCTCATGTTATCAGACCTATATTTTCAGCTATGTATTAGCGTACAGATTTAGCTATCATGTACTCACGATCTCAGTTACAATGTATGTATGTTTGCACTCTTACGTTTATATCAGTCAGTCGATTAGCATTAGTCATGCATGTAAACCGTTTACATTAGCCTACCTCACTCGTATACTTAGTACTCAAGTTGTATTAACGCATTTGTGTTATGGTGCTTTCTTTTCATGTTACACCATAGGTTCAGAGACACGAGTTCAAGACCAGCAGTAGCAGTCGCATTCAGCACACAGAGTTACAGTGAGTCCTCTTCATTCGAGGATGATATTACTTGATTTATTCATTTATTAATTCAGTTAGTTTTCAGTTTATGGAGTTAGTTGGAGACATGTTCCTTTAACTCCTTACTCAGATAGTACTTAGAGCTTTTTAGATTTAGTATTCAAATTCAGTTCAAATTCAGTTGTTTTGGGTATTTTCTACGCACATGGATGTCATGTTTCAACAAAAGAGTTTGATTGAAGTGCTTCCAAGTTGGAGATCAAGTCCTCACAGTGATAAGACCCATTATTACTTCATGTAAGTCTAGGGCAAACTTACCCCAAAGTGGGATGGACCATATGTCATACAAAAAGTATAGTCAAATAGTACTTATAAGCTTATCGATACAGATGACGTGGAAATTAGTCCAATCAATGTCATTTTTACTCCTTAAAGCATGAGTATAAACTACATGTTCACTCCTGGCGCAAGAGTATAAACTGTGTATGGCTCAAAAGAAAAAAGAAAATTTGTCTAGGTCCAAAACCTTGAAAGAGAAAGCCTAGGCAAAAGTTAGGGCACAAAAAAAAAGAGTCTGCTAGTTTGAAAACCTTGAAAGAGGTAGCCTAGGAAAAAGTTAGGACAAAAAAAAACTCACCTAGAACTACGTTGTGACTTGATCCTCTTTATCGAGGTACGTAGGTGCTTAGAATTTCATTTTGAGTTTAGTTGCACAAGTGTAAAAAAATGTATTCCCTTTTGATCCGTCATATAAAAGTTAAGTCTGAGAGTATACTCATCAAGTTTTGGACTTATACCAAGTATTGGTGGATCAATAAGGGAAAACTCCAATGGAATATGAGCTTCATTTTCATAAGTTGAAGTTTTCAAATTCACCAAGTCTTCAAGTTCGAGTCTTCAAATCTGCCACATCAAAGCCTTTAAAGTCTAATAGCTAAAATCTTCAAATGATCTATGTCTATAAGTTGAAGCCTTCAGAGTTTACATGTTGGAACTTTCAAATTCACTATATTGAAACCTACATGTTCATGGATTTATCTTTAAGAAGATTTCAAATTTTCATACCTTAAGGTGGAAAAAATTTGTCCCTTTTCACCTTAAGCTAGTATTTTCATAAATTTATCCTTAAAAGGATCTCAAAATTTCCATTCCTTAAGGTGGACAAAATTTGTCCTTTTGCACCTTAAGCTGGTTTCTTCATGGGTTTAACCTTAAAAGGATCTCGAAATTTTCATATCTTAAGGTGGATAAAATTTGTTCCTTTGTACCTTAAGCTGGCCTTTCATGGGTTTATCCTTGAAAAAATCTCAAAATTTTCATGTCTTAAAGTGGATAAGACATTTTTCTTTGCACCATAAGCTAACAGTTGAATGGATTTGTTATGTAAGAAGACCATGCTTGAAGCCGAACTTGTCAGGTCTTAAGGTGACGGAGGTGAAGTTAAGCTCTCGCACCTTAAGATGACCATTGCACAAGTACATTAGTGAAAGTTCCCATATTTAAAGCTGACCATTGCATAAGTATATTGCCAAAAGACCCAAAATTGAAGCCGAAATTGTAAGTTCTCAAGGTGACGGATGCAAAGTTAAACTCTTTCTCCTTAAGAAGACCATTGCACAAGTACATCGGTGAAAAGGGCCCATATTTAAAGCTAACCATTGCAAGTATATTTCCAAAAGACCCAAAATTGAAGCTAAACTTGTCAGGTCCCAAGGTGATGGAGGCGAAGTTAAACTCTTGCACCTTAAGCTGACCATTACATAAGTACATCAGTGAAAGAGCACATACTTAAAGAAGACCATTGCATAAGTGCATCGGTGTAGGAACCCATGCTTAAAGAAGACCATTGCATTAGTGCATTGGTGAAGGGGCCCATACTTAAATAAAACTATTGCATAAGTGCATCGGCGAAAGTCCCATACTTAAATAATACCATCACATAAGTGCATCGGTAAAAAGGCCCATATTTAAAGAAGACCATCGCATAAGTGCATCGGTAAAAGGGCCCATACTTAAAGCCGAACTAGACACCATATTGAAACCAACTTGGTAGGTCATAAGGAGTATGGAGGAAAAGTAAAACTCTCGCACTTCAAATCGATTGTTTCAAATTACTATCTTCTTCAATTCTACGAAAGAATGACAATATAAAGAAAAAACAAGTAGAAAAGAGATTGGTACTTGGCAGGATGTTTTGAACTTGAAAGTCATGTATCACAAACTTGGATTGAGACAATATTTATAGGTGAGAATGAAACCTTCAAAACCTGGTTTACAACAATCAAAATATCATTTGATGGTGATGTTTCTGTAGCAAGATATAAATTATTTGGTGAGGCGATGTAAATCTGAAATTCTCTGCCAGACAGAATATAGGATCGATTTAAAAAATTCATATAGAATAATCCAAAAGGATTTAAACTCCAAATATTTAGTATATTATACATGCATGTTTTTGATATCTATAGAATCAAGCAGATCATGATTTCGATACTCCTACATTAAGATATAAATTTTTTGGTGTCATGACACAAATTTGAAACTATTGGTCGATCAAAATCCAATGTTGATTTTGGGATAACACTTAAAAAAATCTTAATGGTATAAAATTATTAACTTCAGATATGTTATAGATCTTTGTGTCTAGTTTAACAAGAATCAAGTGACTTGTGATTTTGTCCTTCCTATTTAAAGATAAGAAAATTTTTGCAAAGACGTACAAATCTAGAATTTTTAGCATGATAAAATTTAGGGATAACTTTAAAAAGTTATTGAGAATTATATTGAAGGATTTTAAATTTGAATTTTGGATATGTTCTAGTTTCTTGAATATTAAATGGTTCACAATTTTGATATTTCGATAATGACACATGAATTTTCTAACACTAACATGTTGGGCTGGAAAAAGGTGACGAAAAATAAAATTAAAATAGAAGGGAAAGAAATTACCTCAACATTATTCATGGCTTGGACACCCCAAAATTGATATTGAAAAAATTGGGAGCCTATATCCTTTTATAGAGTTGTAGGGTGTTTGTTTCCTTCTCCAATATAAATTCAAATTGGAAGAGTTTCCTTCTCTGATATAAATTCAAATTGGAAGAGCTTCCATATCCAATATAAAATTGGAGGTTTTTTCCTTTCTCAATATAAATTCAAATTGGAGGTTGTTTCCATCTCCAATATAAATTCAAATAGGAAGAGTTTTATTCTTGATTAAGTGAGACGGTAAAAAGTTTTTCAAAATCGATTTAAAATTGAAAAAAGTCAAGATATCCAAGCAGAAGTGGACAATATTAAGAAATTACTTATTAGAGTTGGATATCATGTCTCACCAATGGGTCTTACGTGTAGAAATTCATGAAATCAATCGAGACTAAAAGACAAAGAGAATTTTTTAGAGGCAACATCAATATGCAAATTGAATGGTTCAACTTTAAATTTTCTCAACTAATGAAATAGGGTGTTCATATGTATGAAAATATTTGAAAGCAAGAAGGAAGCATGTTTAAATAATCATACTTCAAGTCTAACCTCTAAAGTATACACTCGACCAGTCTTGAAGTACAAGAAATTTTGTGGGCAATGAAATTTTATTAAATTAAAATTCATATGAAATTCAGATTATATTAAATTCAAAATGTACTGGTTCCGAATAAATATTATAGATTAATATAATTGAATTATTTATTTTAGTTCAAACATGTATGAATTTAATTAAAGTCCAATTTTTATTGGGTTAGCCCATTAATTTGATTCCACTTTGCTAAGACCAAGATATTATCATATTCTAGAGGTCCAATGTATGTCACGTGTCAAATGACATGGCATGCAAAGTCAAGTGAAGAAACTAATAGGATCATGCCACATATCAAAATAATGAACAGGCCTAGTGAAGTCAAAGTCTATAAAAGTTGTCATGTTACTAAAATCTGATTGGTCAAAAGAAATTCACCTTCGGTTAACTCCTTCCTTCCTACAAATATAAATAGAGGCCTCATAATTCAAAAAAAAAAAGAGATGAACAACTCTAACATGGATCAAGAGAGAGCTCATGGATCAAACACACTAGATTTCTCTACAAAGCTCAATCATTTAAGTTCAATTCATCAAGATTCAAGATCAAGACCACAAGATTCAAAAACAAGCCCAAAAACCCTTGAATTCAATCACAAGTTAGGATCAAATCTCTCAAATCAACAAATCAAGTTCAAATTCAATATCAAGATCAAAACCCTTGAATTTATATTTTAAAAAGAGAATCAGAGGATTTATAGAGATTGTAACACTTATATATTGAAATCAATAAAACAATTACTGCAATATTTTTCTTGTCTAGATTATTTACCTTTTTTTGGTCTTGAAATTTTAATGTCCAACATGGATAACTATCACGATCTCTAGTTATCAAACTGTTGCATGAAAGCACCTTTTTCTTGTTCTTTGACTTGTGTCAAGGATCAACTACTAGTTTGATGAAAATTTATGTCGCCATTAGACTTCCTTTGTTGTTTCATTAAAAAAAGAAGGTAAATTCAACACAAATATAGTATTGGTAATACAACAATTAGTTTCGAACTTCAAAAGTTGTTACTGACTTATTATTAGATTAGATGTAAGAGAATATGAAATTTGAACTTTGGATTGTATGTCACGAGAAGTAGATATTATTGCTTTTAAAAGTAGATATTAAAAAAAATACTACTAATATCATTTTTGGAATCCAAACCAATACTAATATTATTTTTGGAATAGAAAAGGGATAAAATAATTTATGAACGATCCAAAATGGAGAAACATTCCAATACTCATGCTCCAGGCTTACGTTAGTTAAACGTACGCCGGCATCGGCATGATAAGAGGGAAGGAAAGAGGGAAGGGACGTGGTAGAGGAAGACCAAGGACAATTTAGCTTGAAACTTTCGATAGCCCAGTGGGCACTTAAGTGAATACTATCAATACCACCCAAGACCTTGAGGAAGATGTTGAAGTAATAAACCCAAGTAATTTGCCATCTCTGGTGGAAGACGGGTGATCTTTCGGTGTATCTAATAAATTGATCCTTAGTCCATGCACACCTATGAACGATGAGCAAAATATGAAAAATGGGTTGATATATGACACAACCAAGGGAGAAAAGGTGTATAAACTGGATCCAGAGAGAAAATCTAATGGAACAGTAGCCATGGATCCAGAACAAGTAGAAGAAACATGGACTAATCAGAACATGTAGCAGAAACGTAGAATAATCTCTTCAAAAATAATAGAATTGAAAAATGGTATGAATTTAAGCTATATCCCCCCTTAATTAGTTGGTGGATGACCTATTATTCAACTAGATGCAATGGAAGTCAGATTTGGAGAAGATAAGTGGAAGTATGACCTTATTATCAATAGATTTAGCAATTGTCCTGGCTATAATGTTATGAGTAGATATATTGCCTAAAACTGATCGAATGTTGCAAAGCCAAATTTTTTCTTTCATGATGATGGGTACTTTGTTGCTAAATTCCAGCCGATAGAGGATATTTATGAGATCTTATGTGCTAGAACCTTCACTATTAATAATAGGCCTATGGTTTTGAAGGTATGGTCTAATGATTTTGATGATAACAAGGAACTTATGGCTAAGATACCAATGTGGGTGAAATTACCTAAACCGTCGTTGAGTTGTTAGCGTTGTAGATTGCTTAACAGAATTGCTAGTCCCGTAGGGTTTCCTTTGTTTGTAGATGAATGCCCTACAAAACGAACATGGACTCTATTGCGCGTATGCTTATAGAGGATAATGTTGTTATCTCTCATTTGTACTTTGGGTACAGAGAATCTGTATATTATAACACCAACTTCAACTTGAGTTCAACTATAAACAAGAACACAATGAAGTATATCAAATACCCTCAACACAAGATCAAAATGACCTTTCCAAGAGGTCTATTTTAGTTTGTAGAAATTAAGATGAAATAGAAAATAGCCAGTCGTCCGAATTCACGAATTTTCCTTAAAAAAATAATCCCCCTCACTGTACCTGAGGTTGTGGAATTTTTCCTCCTAGGATAAAATGGCTAACAGACCAACAGTAGCGGTACCTCAAACAGTTGGAATATCTTTGAACTCACAGAACATTTTGAGTGATCATACAGGATATCTTTAAGACAAGAAGAGAGTTTTTAATCTGAAAATTTTTTGTCCTAAACCTGTGAAAGAAACCAGGTTTATATAGCCACAACATGCCTCATTTAAAAAGAGGCAATGGTTCACTCCAAAGGTTACACCTTTGCTGTAAGTTCATGTCTGTTCATCCAAGATTGCATATTTTCCTAAAAAATCATCTCATTTTATGAATCAGTGTGTTACTTCATTGAAGTATTACATCCTTCTGAAGTATCATTTCAAACCATTGCAACCTTCTGTAGCCTCAGTTCAGAACAATGTATCATTTCTGAAGCACTAGTTTGAAAACAATGCATCAGTTCACTTGCAATAGTGCGACTGTTACTGGATGTATATATAAATGAAGGCCGAAACTGTAGAAAAAAATTTACTGTATTTTTCCTTGGCATTCTTCAGAATTCAAATAAAGTTTGTCCAAAAAGATAGATATCATCGATCAATCATCTGCCAAATCCAAATCCAAATCCAAATCCAAATCTGAAGGCGAAGCCGAGCCGAGCGAGCGATAACGACGATGGAGCGAGGCATCTATTATTTCTTGCCTCACTTTCCATGCGGAGTAAGTGTTCTTGATTATAAACACTTTCAAGTTCTCTTCTTCCACCAATCTGGGAGAAAGAGTAAACTTTCTAATTTGATAGTACACTTTCCATTTTAGTGTTTCCTTTCCCTCCGCCATTTTATTCTCCATTTTTCCATTCACACTTTTTTCATATACTATGAACCCAACAATCCCCCACATGAACGGGGAATGGCTATTTTTCATAAAAATTTTACGGACAAGTATGTGATCATTAAGTAAAGACTGATTGCATCTGAATAAGTGGGTTTTCCTTTGAACTTTTCATAGTGAACATGCATCGGATGCTCTCGGTTAATTGGTAGATTTGATATCTTTGAATCGTCGAGCATTAATGTACACCTAGATAATACATGTCACACAACCAACCTTTTAACATTTATGGTTCTCATGGTTTTGTTCTTTTTAACCATGAACACATCCCAGTTTTATGACAGCTTAGAGAATAGGCTTTTACTAACATTCTCTTTGAAGCGGCTTCCACTTCACCCTCATATAGGTGATTTCTAAACGTTCAATCCTGTAGATTAAACTATTTGGTCAAATCTGCCAAATTTAGATTATCATTAAAAGACTTTTCACCTTAAGTCTTATCTTATTTTACTATACATTGTCTACATCATGAAAATGGGTTGGGTAATTGACAATGTTGAACCTGTCATACACAACTTTATTTGATCTCCTTTAACCTAGCTCTTGGGATCTCCAGTCTGCTTGTGTAATATCCCGCAAAGTTCTCTCCTAGTCTAAGCCTTAGAGCATTTTCAGAAAACAAAAATCTGAGTTTAAAAGTTTCAGAAATATCTTCCCAAGTATGACATCAGACGAGGGAGTTATGATCATTTTACTAAACGGTATCAGAATCGCCCAGGTTTGACAGTCGACCTGGCAGACCGCCAAGTCCTTGGTAGACCATCAAGTGTCCTGTCAGGCCAAGACAAAACATCCCATATCTGGCCCCCGAGTGACGGCCAAAGTAGTGGACCATCAAAAAGTTGACGGACCGTCAAGGGGTCCGTCAGGTTGAAATAGAATGGCCCACTCCTGACCTTCGGGTGACAGACGATCTGGTGGACCGTCAGACTCCTGACGGACCATCACTTTGACCGTCACATTGAGGCAAAATGTCCCAGTTTTTGTACTTGAGTGACAAACGACTTGGTGGACCATCAGTCCCTCTGATGGACCGTCACATCGACCATCACAGACGCCGATCAGTAGTTTTCAACTCTTTTCTTTAAAGGGCATTTTGGTATTTTCCACTCTTTCCCCAACCTCTATAAATACCCACTTATGGGTTGAAGGCCTCATTTTTTTTCTCTTCTTTCACCCAAAAACTAGGGTTTCCAAAATAAAAAATTTTCTTTTCTTCCACAAAAAATTTAGAAAGAATCAAGAGAAAAAATTAAGAATTCTTCCGAAGGCTTTCAAAAAAGAGTTTCCCCAAGGTATGTAGTGTTGATTCTTGGGTCCCTTTCATCCAAGAAGCTCAACTACCTTTTTCTAAATCTCTAAGATTTATGTTTATGAATTTTTTTAATGGTTCTTGTGAGTTGAAATTGATGTTCTTGCTATGATTGAGTTGTGGTTCATGTTTGTCTACAAGATTATCAAGCCTTGGCCTTAGTAGGTGGTATTTGTGTGGTAAATGGATTATGTACTTGATGTTGATGTTAAATGACCTCCAAGATGGGATACTTATATGGTTTGTATGAATCTATGATAATATATGAGTGGAAATACGTAAATTTGGTTGTTCATGATGAGTAGTTGGGTTAACATACTTATGCCTAAGTTGTGCATGTAAGGTGTTTGATAAAATTTCTAAGCGACTATAAATTAAGCATTATAGTTAAATCATGATCTAATGACTTCTAAGATACGATTATGTGTTACGATTGTTGATGTGTTCATGACTTCTGGGTGTAGAATTGGTTGATTTAGCAGAGTATGTCTCCCATAGGTTGATAAAAGCTTAGGAGAAGAATATGGGCCATTATAGCATGTTGAATAAGAAGCCCCAAATTGTGAGCTAGTCTATGCATGCCTAGTGTTTGTTAAAATGACTAAGTGAATAAATTATTCCGTGCTAGTAGGAAATCTCCAAATAAGTGTGAACCTATGCATGTCTAGTGTTTGTTGAAGGACCTTAGTGAACGGGTAGAGATGTGATGGTTGTAAATTCCCCATTATGTGCCCTTTGTTATATGCTATGTTTTTAATATATGTCAAGTGATTATTAAGTAAGCTATGACATGATAGTATAAAGTTTCCCAAGCGGTGTGAAATCCAAATACATGTTAAGACCGATATAGGTATGAAATAGTTGAGGTAAAACCTTGTTGAATGGAGTACGATCTAATAACATGTTTCCTCTATGTTATATGTGATTAATTTCCTGAGATGCATTAATAATTGTAATGATGCATTAATGATGGTGAAAATTAAGGTATGATTGCGATAATACATGAATGATTATATTGATGAATGAATGCTTGTGTTGATGCATGAATGATTATGATGGTGAATGGATGATCGTGATGATGTGAGAATGATTATATTTTACTTTTATATTATCGAGTCCTGGGGGTATTTATACCCGATAATAGAGTTGTGGTCTAGAGCCCGTGTCAGTTTTGTAATAATTCCAATCGAGCCATGATTCTCAGAACTCAGTGAAATATAGAACTATGTATCTTCAGACAAGTGCAGAGCTTAATCAGGCTCTGTAATCTCAGTTATCTCTGTAATCTCTGTATCGCTAGTAATCTAGCCTCCGTCCTATAATCAGCTCAGATCTAATAGTATTCAAGTGATTCAATTCTAATCTCAGAAGCGATTTGAATAATCTATTCAAGCTCTGCATCATTAGTTAGATTCTATGATTTGATACCTTTCCGTCAGATACGAAACTAAGTAATCTCAGTGTAACTCAGTCAAATCTCTTGAGAAATATAATCAGTATCAGATTCAGCTTAGTCTAAGTTCAGTAAAGAATCAAATTACTGTCTTTTAGTTGGGCATAGAAACTAGCACTGAGCGAGCTCAAGGATGGGGACTCACCTACTAGTAGAGGGTATAATCCTTAGATGCAATCCTTGTGCTCCAGAACTATGTAGCCAACTTAGGTTGAGATATCACACCTGCTAGATGAGGGTGTATAAGAGATATCATACCTGTTATATGAGGATAGATGAGGTGGCTTGACCTGTTAGATGAGGGCTCCACTATTTTTGTATGAGGACCTGATAGATGAGGGTCATATAAATATAAGGTCTTTACCCGTGGCATGGTATTGACACCCTCCCAAGCGAGGGTAGAGGTTGGACCCCTAAGAGATAGTAGAGGCATGTCGGTTAAGTAACTACTTCCCATAGTCTCAGTTTCAGAATCAGTCTTAGACTTCAAGAAAGATCTCAGTTCAGTGTACAGAATTTAAGGATGTTAGATACAGACCATTAAGTATGATTACTTGCTAATTCGAAGATCCGTTGCTAGATGGGCCAATCTCAAAATTATTTATGAAGAAGTATTGTTATCCACAGACTCAAAGAAAACCTGTTAGATAGGGTTGCTATCCATTTCAGAAGCTTCAGATAATTGTAATCTCAGTATATTCAGAGATTTCAGAACTCACTCCTTGATGAAAGTGCATCCATATTTCCCAATTATCAATATTAGATGAGTTAGTAATTCAATATCTCAGTGTTAATAGTGAGTTCGGTTTGCAGGAAAGTGGTATCTGAGTTTCAGTCTCTAGAGTTGTGATGATTGTGATTATGACCTGTGCATTCATGTATGTGTTCTCGTGCGATGTTTTCATGATTATTCAGTTTACACATTGTTCATGCATAAGACCTTGCATTTAGCCTTACCTCATCTTCATACTTGGTATATTTTTGTACTGACGTATTTGCGCTATGGTGTTTTATTTGACACCATAGTTTCAGAGGCACAGGATTTAGAGTTTCCTTAGCAGTTCAGTCCCAGTTAGTAGTAGTAGCAGTGAGTCCTCTTCCTTCGAGGACGAATCTCAGTTTACTATTATTGCATCAAATTTTGTTTATATTCTCAATTGATAGAGTTAGTTGGGGACATGTCCCATCAACTACATAGTTGAGATAGTTTAGAGGTTTTTCAGATGGATGCTGATGTATTAGTATTCACTTTCCAATTTGAGTATTTACAAATATGTTGAACCTTATATCCAGTTTATGTATTTATTTCAGATATTATGCAGTGTACAGGTACAGATATCAGTAAAGGGTTAGCTTGTGGTCCTTCAGATCCATAAGCACCATGTGAAGTCTCGAGATGGGATCTTAGGGCGTTATATCTTGTTAGAGTTACCGCCATGCTGACTCATCCTAGGCTTTAAACCCATTCCCTTTGATGTTCTTTCTGCTCTTTCTCTAGATAGCCCTTTTATAAGTGGATCCGATAGATTATCCTTTGACTTTACATAGTCAATAGTGATAATTCCACTAGAGAGAAGTTTCCTAATGGTATTATGTCTCTGCCGTATGTGACGAGATTTACCATTGTACATCATGCTCCCTGCCCTACCTATTGTCGCTTGGCTATCACAGTGTATACATACTAGTGCCACTGGCTTGGGCCAATACAAAATATCTTCCAAGAAATTTCAAATCCATTCTACTTCTTCACCGGCTTTATCTAATGCGATAAATTTAGATTCCATTATAGAGCAATCGATACAAGTCTGTTTGGATGATTTCTAGGAAACTACTCCTCCACCGATAGTAAATACATGTCCATTTGTGGATTTTACTTCGTTCGATCCGGTGATCCAATTTGCATCACTATATCCTTCCAGTATCACAGGATATTTATTATAATGCAAAACATAGTTTTGAGTATATTTAAGATACCCTAAAACTCTTTTCATTACCATCTAATGAGTTTGTTAGGAATACTCGTGTACCGATTCAATTTACTAATTGCACATGCTATGTCTGGTTGTGTACAGTTCATTATATTCATTAAACATCCCAATACTCTTGTGTACTCCAATTGTGAGTCACTTTCACCTTCATTTTTTTGAAGTGCAAAGTTCATATCCAACGGAGTCTTGGCAATAATGAATTCCATATCCTTGAACTTGTCAAGTACTTTTTCGGTATAATGAGACTGTGACAACGCTAACCCTTGTGGAGTTTGATGGATTCTTACACCTAAGATCACATCTGCAACTCCAAGGTATTTCATATCAAACTTGCTCTCGAGCAGTCGTTTGGTTCCCTTTGTGTCATAAATATCTCTGCTGATGATCAACATATCATTCACATATAAATAAATAATGACTTGGTGATTTGGTGTGCCTTTATTATATACACATTTGTCACATTCATTTTTCTTGAATCTGTTTGCCAACATGGTTTGGTTAAACTTTGAATGCCATTGATTAGGTGCTTGTTTTAGTCCACAAAGTGACTTAAACAAGTTTACACACCTTATTTTCTTTTCCTAGAACCACAAAACCCTCAGATTGTTCTATGTATATTTCTTTCTCCAAATCTCCATTTACTAATGTGGTGTTCACATCTATTTGATAGATTTGAAGATCATATACCACCGCCAAGGTAAATAACATTCGAATTGAGGTTATCCTTGTTACTGGAGAGTATGTATCAAAGTAATCAAGTCCTTCCTTCTGTTTGAAGACTTTTACTACAAGTCTTGCCTTGTATTTGTCAATCGTACCATTCGCCTTTATTTTTCCTTTGAAGATCCATTTGGAACCTAACAGTTTATTTTTGGGAGGAAGGTCAACCAATTCCCATGTATGGTTGCTTAAGATTGAATCTATCTCACTATTAACTGCCTCTTTCCAAAAGGATGAGTTTGACAACGACATTGCTTTTTTAAATGTTTGAGGCTCATTTTCTAAGAGAAATGTTACAAAATCTGATCTAAATAAAGTTAACGTTCTTTGACGTGTACTACATCTTGTATTTTCTTCATTATGTACATTCTTACTTGGTTTATCTCGAGATCGTTTAGATCCTTCATTAGCCTATTCATATCTAATTTTATACGGGTAAATGTTTTCAAAGAATTCAACATTATCTGATTTTCATTAATATTTGGTTGTTTGGATTTATGAACCAAAAATTAACATGCTTTACTATATGTAGCATATCTTATGAACACAAAATCCACTATTTTAGGTCCTATCTTAACCCTTTTAGGTATAGGAACTTGAACCTTCGCTAGAAACCCTTACACTTTGAAATATTTCAAGTTGGGTTTCCTTCATTTCCATTTTTCATTAGGAATTGATTGTGTCTTACTATGGAGAACTCTGTTGAGTATACGATTGGCCGTAAGAATAGCCACCCCCTATAAGTTTTATGGTAAACCAGAATTTATAAGTAAGGCATTCATCATTTCCTTCAAAGTTCGGTATTTCAGTAATTTCATTAGATTTAGGTCAATATGGGGCCGTAGTTTAATGGAATATTCCATTATCTACACATATTTGCGCAAAGGAAGATTCATATTCTCTGCCCCTATCACTTCTTATCATTTTGATTTTTTTGTTTAACTGTTTTTTAACTTCAGTTTTATATTGCCTAAACGCATCTATTGCTTCATCCTTACTATTTAGCAAGTTGACATAACAATATCTAGTGGAATCGTCAATAAAAGTTATGAAATACTTTTTCCCACTACGTGATGGTGTTGACTTTATATCACAAATGTCAGTATGTATTAAGTCTAAGGGTTTGGAATTCCTTTCAACGGACTAATAAGGATGCTTTGCATACTTCGATTCCACACACGTTTGACACTTTGATTTATTTCACTCAAAGTTTGGCAAAACTTCTAAGTTAATTAGTTTTTGTAACATTTTGTAATTAACATGGCCTAAACGTTCATGTCATAAATCATAAGACTCAAGCAAATAAGAAGAATTTGAGCTTTTATTTATTTCAATAGTTATTTCATTCATCTTATAAAGGCCTTCGGTCAAATAGCCTTTTCCTACGTACATTTCTCCTTTGCTAATTACAATTTTTTCAGAAATAGTTATACATTTCAATCCATTCTTATCTAGGACTGAAATAAAAATTAAGTTTCTATGTAACTCCGGAACATATAACACATTGTTCAGTGTCAAGACCTCGCCGGAAGTCATCTTTAAGCAAATTTTTCCTGTTCCCTGCACCTTAGCAGTAACAGATTTAGCCATGTAGATCATTTCTTCTACTTGAGCTGGAGAAAATAACGAAAACAACTCTTTATTGGCACATATATGACTGGTGGCACCAGAGTCCATCCACCATTACGAGGATTCCCCGTCAAGTTGCATTCTGAGAACATAGCACACAAATCATCGTGTTCTTTGTTGGATTCAATCATATTTGCTTGATCCTTTTTCTTGCCTTTCTTTGGGGCATGACAATCTGTGGACTTGTGGCAAATCTTGCCACAGTTAAAGCATTTTCCCTTGAACTTTTTCTCGGGTTGGTTGCTTCTTTGTTGAGCTTTCTTCCTTTTCTTGGAATTATTTTGGTCATCTTCTACAATATGTGCTCTATTAATTGTACAATTCCCCTTTGACCTTCTTTCGGCATCTTTATTATCCTCTTTAATTCAAAGTCGGATAATATGATCTTCAACAATCATCTCCTTACGTTATGCTTTAAGTATTTTTTTTAAAGTCTTTCCACAAAGGTAGTAGCTTCTCAACTATCGCTGCTACTTGGAAAGCATCATTCACAATTAAACCTACAAAATAGTTTATGTGAGTATTAAGAATATTTTTAATTTGTTCAACTAAGGTATTTTTCAAAGATATACCTTCGGCTAGGAGATCATGTATGATGACTTTCACCTCCTGTACTTGCGAGACAACATTTTTACTATCAATCATTTTGAAGTCCAAGAATCGTGCAACAAGGAATTTCTTAATTCCCGCATCCTTCATCTTATATTTTTGTTCAAGTGCCCCCACAGTTCCTTTGATGTCTTGGTTCCACTATAAACATTGTAGAGGTCGCCTTGGAGACTACTCAGAATAAAATTCCTGCAAAGAAAGTCCGAATGTTTCCAAGCTTCTACAATAATGAAGCGGTCTTTGTTCGAGGTTCCCTCGGGTACCTCAGGAGCATCTTCGCTAGTAAACCATTGCAGACATAAAGTGGTGAGGTAAAAGAACATCTTTTGCTGCCATCGCTTGAAGTCAATACCCAAAAATTTTTCGGGCTTCTTCGCCGGTGCCATTGTTGGCGGAACATTTGTACGACTTGTTGTGGCACTATTAGTTTCCCCTACAGAAGTTGTTGCATCCATTATTTGACTTTTGTTAGTCATCTTTCTTGTTAACACAAGACAGGAAAATTTAGTATTTTCCAAATACTACTTATAAAGTTAAATAACGTTTCAACTTTTCTTCTTGTTTCTAATGAACGATGAAGTATTTATAACTTCAATTCATTAACCGAGTGAACTTTAACTTGTGATGAAGATTTTATGTCTTCTAATCATTAGTTAAATTCAAGCGGAGTAGAAAGCTTAAAGCTTTAATCTTCATAAATAAGTTATACAGATTCTGTAAAATTATTATTTCCTAAGATTGTTATCTCTCATTTGTACTTTGGGTACACAGAATCTGTATATTACAACACTAACTTCAACTTGAGTTCAAGTATAAACAAATACACAATGAAGTATATCAAATACCCTTAACACAAGATCAAAATGATCTTTCCAAGGGGTGCGTTTTATTTTGCAGAAATTAAGATGAAACGAAAAATAGCCAAGTCGTCCCAAAATCACGGATTTTCCTTAAGGAAATAATCCCCATCACTGTACCTATGGTGGTGGAATTTTTCTTCCCAGAATAAAATAGCTAACAGACCAACAGTAGTGGTACCTCAAAAGGTTGAAATATCTTCGAACTCATAGAATGTTTTGAGTGATCATACAGAATATTTTTGAGACAAGAAGAGAGTTTTTAATTTGAAAATTTTTCATCCTAAACCTGTTGAAGAAACCAGGTTTATATAGCCACAACATGCCTCTTTTGAAAAGAGGCAATGGTTCACTCCAAAGGTTACACCTTTTCTGTAAGTTCATGTTTGTTCATCAAAGATTGCATCTATTCCTGAACAGTCATCTCATTTCATGAATCAACGTGTTACTTCATTAAAGTATTATATCCTTCTGAAGTATCTTTTCGAACAATTACAACCTTCTGTAGCCTCAGTTCAGAACAATGTATCATTTCTAAAGAACTAGTTCAAAAACAATGCATCAGTCCACTTGAAACAGTGCAACTATTACTGCATGTATATAAAAATGGATGTCCGAAACTGCATAAAAAATTTTACTGCATTTTTCCTTGGCATTCTTTGAAATTCAAATAAAGTTTGTCCAAAAAGATAGATCTCATCGATTGATCATTTGCCAAATCCAAATCCGAAGCCGAAGTCGAGTCGAGCAACGACGACAACAATGCGAGGCATCTATTATTTCTTACCTCACTTGCCATGTGGAGCAAGTGTTCTTGATTATAAACACTTTCAAGTTCTCTTCTTCCACCAATGTGGGAGAAAGAGTAAACTTTCTAATTTGGGAGTACACTTTCCATTTTAGTGTTTCCTTCTCCTCCACCATTTTATTCTCTATTTTTTCATTCACACTTCTTTCATATACTATGAACCCAATAATCCCCCACATGAATGGAGAATGGCTATTTTTCATAAAATTTTTAATGACAAGTATGTGATCATCAAGCAAACACTGATTACATCTGGATAAGGGGGTTTTCCTTTGAACTTTCTGTAGTGAACATGCATCGAATGCACTCAGTCAATTTGTAGATTTGATATCTTTGAACCGTTGAGCTTTAATGTACACTTAGATAATACATGTCACACAACCAGTCTTTTAATATTTATGGTTCTCATGGTTTTGTTCTTTTCATCCATGAACACGTCCCGATTTCATGAGAGCTTAGAGAATAGTTCTTTACTAACATTCTCTTTGAAGCGGCTTCCACTTTACCCCCGTATAGGTGATTTCTAAATGTTCAATCCTGTAGATTAAACTATTTGGTCAAATCTGCCAAATTTAGATAATCATTAAAAGACTTTTCACCTTAAGTCTTATCCTAGTTTACTATACATTGTCTACATCATGAGAATGGGTTGGGTAATTGACAATGTTGAACCTGTCAGACACAACTTTGTTTGATCTTCTTGAACCTAGCTCTTGGGATCTCCAGTCTGCTACATAGAGTTACGGTCATGCTGACTCGTCCTAGGCCTTAAACCTATTTCCTTGGATATTCTTTCCACTCCTTCTTTAGATAGGCCTTTGGTAAGTGGCTCCGACACATTATCCTTTGACTTTACATAGTCAATAGTGATAATTCCACTAGTGAGAAGTTCCCTAACGGTGTTATGTCTCCGTCGTATGTGACGATATTTACCATTGTATATCATGCTCCCTGCCTTATCTATTGCCGCTTGGCTATCACAGTGTACACATACTGGTGCCACTGGCTTGGGCCAATACGAAATATCTTCCAAGAAATTCCGGAGCAATTCTGCTTTTTCACTGGCTTTATCTAATGCGATAAATTCAGATTCCATTGTAGATCGAGTGATACAAGTCTGTTTGGATGATTTCCAAGAAACTATTCCTCCACCGATAGTAAATACATATCCACTTGTGGATTTTACTTCGTTTGATCTGGTGATTCAATTTGAATCACTATATCCTTAAAGTTCCGCAGGATATTTATTATAATACAAAGCATATTTTTGAGTGTATTTAAGATACCCCAAAACTCTTTTCATTGCCATTTAATGAGTTTTGTTGGGATTACTCGTGCACTAACTCAGTTTACTAATTGCACATGCTATGTCTAATCGTGTACAATTCATTATATACATTAAACATCTCAACACTCTTGCGTACTCCAATTGTGAGTCACTTTCACCTTCATTCTTTTAAAGTGGAAAGTTCATATCCAATGGAGTCTTGGCAATACCGAATTCCATATCCTTGAACTTGTCAAGTACCTTTTCGATATAATGATACTATGACAATGCTAAACTTTGTGAAGTTCAATGGATTCTTATACCTAAGATCATATCTGTAACTCCAAGATATTTCATATCAAACTTGCTTTCGAGCATTGGTTTGGTTCCATTATGTCACAAATATCTCTGCTAATGATCAACATATCATTGACATATAAACAAACAATGACTTGGTAAGTAGGTGTATCTTTAATATATACACATATGTCACATTCATTTATCTTGAATTCGTTTGCCAACATGGTTTGGTCAAACTTCGCATGCTATTGCTTAGATCCTTGTTTTAGTCCATAAACTGACTTAACAAGTTTATACACCTTATTTTCTTTTCCTAGAACCACAAAACCCTCAGGTTGTTTCATGTATATTTCTTCCTCCAAATCTCCATTTAGGAATGCGGTCTTCACATCCATTTGATGGATTTGAAGATCATATACCACCGCCAAGGCAATTAATATTCGAATCGAGGTTATCCTTATTACTGGAGAGTATGTATCAAATTAATCAAGGCCTTTTTTTTGTTTGAAGCCTTTTACTTCAAGTCTTGCCTTGTATTTGTCAATAGTACCATTCGCCTTTATTTTCCTTTGGAAGATCCATTTAGAACCTAACAGTTTATTTTCGGGGGGAAGGTCAACCAATTCCCATGTATGGTTGCTTAAGATTGAATCTATCTCACTATTGACTGCCTCTTTCCAAAAGGATGAGTCTGACAACCACATCGCTTCTTTAAATATTTGAGGCTCATTTTCTAAGAGAAATGCTACAAAATTTGATTCAAACGAAGTTGACGTTCTTTGATGTTTACTACATCTTGGATTTTCTTCATTATGTACATTCTCAATTGGTTCATATCGAGGTCTTTTAGATTCTCCATTAGACTATTCATGTCTAATTTTATACGGGTAAATGTTTATAAAGAATTCAGTATTGTCTGATTCGATTACCGTATTTTCATTAATATTCGGATGTTCAAATTTATGAACCAAAAATTGACATGCTTTACTACTTTTAGCATATCCTATGAACACACAGTCCACCGTTTTAGGTCCTATCTTAACCCTTTTAGGTATAGAAACTTGAACCTTCGCTAGACTCCTCCATACTTTGAAATATTTCAAGTTGTGCTTCTTTCCTTTTCATTTTTCGTAACTAATTGATTGTGTCTTACTAAGGGGAACTCTGTTGAGTATATGATTGGCCCTAAGGATAGCCTCCCCTATAAGTTTTGTGGTAAACCAGGACTTATAATTAAGGCATTCATCATTTCCTTCAAAGTTTGATTTTTTCTTCCCACAATTCCATTAGATTAAGGTGAATATGGGGCCGTAGTTTGATAGATTATTCCATTCTCTGCACATATTTGCGCAAAGGGAGATTCATATTTTCCGCTCCTATCACTTCTTATCATTTTGATCTTTTTGTCTAACTGATTTTCAACTTCAATTTTATATTTCCTAAATGCATCTACTACTTCATCCTTACTATTTAGCAAGTAGACATAACAATATTTAGTGCAATCGTCAATAAAAGTTATGAAATACTTTTTCCCACCACGTGATGGTGTTGACTTCATATCACAAATGTCAGTGTGTATTAAGTCTAAGGTGTTGGAATTCCTTTCAACGGACTTATAAGGATGCTTTGCATACTTCGATTCCACACACGTTTGACACTTTGATTTATTTCACTCAAAGTTTGGCAAAACTTCTAAGTTAATCAGTTTTCATAACGTTTTGTAATTAACATGGCCTAAACGTTCATGCCATAAATCATAAGACTCAAGCAAATAATAAGAATTTGAACTTTTATTTATTTCAACAGTCATTACATTCATCTTATAAAGGCCTTCGGTCAGATAGCCTTTTCCTACATACATTTCTCCTTTGTTAATTACAATTTTTCTTGAAACGGTTACACATTTGAATCCGTTCTTATCTAGGAGTGAAGCAAAAATTAAATTCCTACTTAACTCCGGACATATAACACATTGTTCAATGCCAAGACCTTGCCGGAAGTCATCTTTAAGCAAATTTTTCCTGTTCTCTCGACCATAGTAGTAGCGGAGTTAGCCATGTAGACCATTTCTTCTGCTTGAGCCGAAGCAAATAACAAAAACAACTCCTTGTTGGCACATACATGGCGGGTGGTACTAGAATCCATCCACCATTTGTGAGTATTCCCCGTCAAGTTGCATTCTGAGAACATAGCACATAGATCATCACATTCTTTGTTGGATTAAATCATATTTGCTTGATCCTTCTTCTTGCCTTTCTTTGGGGCACAACAATCTGTGGACTTGTGGCCAATCTTTCCACAGTTGAAGCATTTTCCCTTGAACTTTTTCTTGGGTTGTTTGCTTCCTTGTTCAGCTTTCTTCCTTTTCTTGAAATTGTTTTGGTCATCTTCTACAATATGTACTCCATTAATTGTAGAATTCCCCTTTGACCTTCTTTCGGAAGCTTTATTATCCTCTTTAATACGAAGTCGGACAATAAGATCTTCAACAGTCATCTCCTTGCGTTTATGCTTTAAGTATTTTTTTTAAAGTCTTTCCACAATGGTGGTAGCTTCTCAACTATCGCTGCTACTTGGAAAACATCATTCATAATTAAGCCTACAAAATAGTTTATGTGAGTATTAAGAACATTTTTAATTTGTTCAACTAAGGTATTTTTCAAAGATATACCTTCTGCTAGGAGATCATGTATGATGACTTGCAACTACTGTACTTGAGAGACAACAGATTTGCTATCTATCATTTTGAAGTCTAGGAACCGTGCAACAATGAATTTCTTAATTCCCGCATCCTCCATCTTATATTTTCATTCAAGTGCGCCCCACAGTTTCTTTGATGTCTTGGTTCCACTATAAACATTGTAAAGGTCATCTTGGAGTCCACTCAGAATATAATTCCTGCAAAAGAAGTCCGAATGTTTCCAAGCTTCTGCAATAACGAAGCAGTCTTTTTTCGAGGTTCCCTCGGGTACCTCAGAAGCGTCTTTTTTAGTGAACCGTTGCAGACATAAAGTGGTGAGGTAAAAGGACATGTTTTGCTGCCATCGCTTGAAGTCAATGCCCAAAAATTTTCCGGGCTTCTCCGCTGGTGCCATTGTTAGCGGAGCATTTGTGCGACTTGATGTGGCAATATTAGTTGCCCCCACAAAAGTTGTCGCATCCATCATTTGACTTTCGTTAGTCATCTTTTCTATCAACACAAGACAGAAAAATTTAGTATTTTCAGAATACTACTTTTAAAGTTAAATAACTTTTCAACTTTTCTTCTTATTTCTAATTAACGATGAAGTTTTTATAACTTCAAATCGTCAACCGAGTGAACTTTAACTTGTGATGAAGATTTTATGTCTTTTAATCACTAGTTAAATTCAAGCGGAGTAGAAAGCTTAAAGCTTTAATCTCCAAAAACAAGTTATACAGATTCTGTAAAATTATTATTTTCTTAAGATTGTTATCTCTCGTTTGTACTTCCGGTACACAGAATCTGTATATTACAATAGCAAATTCAACTTGAGTTCAAGTATAAACAAGAACACAATGAAGTATATCAAATACCCTCAACACAAGATCAAAATAACCTTTCGAAGAGGTGTATTTTATTTTGCAGAAATTAAGATGAAACAGAAAATAGCCAAATCGTCCGAATTCACGGATATTCCTTAAGGAAATAATCCCCCTCACTGTACCCATGGTTGTGGAATATTTCCTCCCAGGATAAAATGGCTAACAGACCAACAGTAGTGGTACCTCAAACGATTGGAATATCTTCAAAATCACAGAACGTTTTGAGTGATCATACAGAATATTTTTGAGACAAGGTTCCTCCAACTAGCTCTTCTGTGGAAGAAATCAGGTTTATATAGCCACAGCATGCCTCTTCTGAAAAGAAGCAATGGTTTACTCCAAAGGTTACACCTTTGCTGTAAGTTCATGTCTCTTCATCAAAGATTGCATCTTTTCCTTGGCATTCTTCAGAATTCAAATAAAGTTTGTCCAAAAAGATAGATCTCATCGATCATTTGCCAAATCCAAATCCAAAGCCGAGTGAATGACGACAACGACGGCGCGAGGCATCTATTATTTCTTGCCTCACTTGCCATGTGGAGTAAGTGTTCTTGATTATAAACACTTTCAAGTTCTCTTCTTCCATCAATGTAGGAGAAAGAGTAAACTTTCTAATTTGGGAGTACACTTTCCATTTTAGTGTTTCTTTCCCCTCCACAATTTTATTCTCCATTTTTCCATTCACACTTCTTTCATATACTATGAACCAACAAATGTAACCAAGCCTCTATCCAAGGAGATTGAGGTAATGAAACCAAATGGGAAGCAATTTGTCCAACAGATTGTGTTTGAATGGAAGCCAAATTTGTCCTAAATGCCAACGGTTGGGCACATTTTCTCTAACCCTGAAAAACCATCTCCCAAAGTTAACTTACTAAGGAGAAGAAAGGAAGTAAGGAAAATAACTCAAGAATGGGGATATAAAGAACCTATTATACCACTGTCTGAGTATGGGATAGAGCAACTAGAAGAGAACACTCTACATCTACAATCTATGAAGATGCCTCAGATGAGTCACTCTGCAGACCCCAAAAAAATTGGCAACAACACCCTTGTTGTCTCTCTTATGATACCTTGGCCTAATACTAAAGAGAAAACTATTGTATCGGCCATGCACTTACATTAGATAATATCCCTCGGTTAGCATCTATCACTTCCAGGAACTCTTTTGCTTAGTTGACACGTTGGTTTTTCGAATATTTTATTCTGCCTATTGATAGGGGTGGAACAACCTCTACTTGTTAAATGAATTGGTTGTTTTGGAACAGTAGAAGAATGAATAAATTGTACAAGCAGAAGGAATATAGGCAGTACTTGATGAATGAAGACATAAGGCTAGCAGGAATAATTGAAACTCGAATTAAACAACACAATGTTCAAAAGAGACTAAAAAATATTACTCCTGGATAGGGCATCCACACCACTTGCTAAGAAGCAACCAATGGTAGAATATGGTTTATTGGGGATCTAAATTTCTACAAGGTTGCACTGATCAATGACCATGATTTTTAATCACTATCGTTTATGGGTTCAATACCGTAGAATAAAGAAAATCATTATGGAAAGACCTCCTTACTCAGGCTCAATGGATTTCACAACCTTTTCTATTGTGTGGGGATTTTAATGCCATTTTAACACTTCAAGATAGACTAGTTGGCAATGTTGTAAGTATGAGTGAGATACAAGACTTTTCTGATTGCATCCACCGCATATCAGTAAATGAACATCCTTAGCATAGAGATTACTATGAGTGAGCCATGCACTTACATTGGATAATTTCCCTCGGTTAGTAGCTATCACTACTAGGAACTCTTTTGATCAGTTGAGATGTCGGTGTTGTGGAAATTTTATTCTGCCTATTGATTGGGGTGGAACAACCTCTACCTGTTAAATGAATTGGTTGCTTTGGAATATTAGAGGGGTGAATAAATTGTACAAGCATAAGGAATGTAGGTAGTACTTCAAGAATAAAGATGTCAGGCTAGCAGGAATATTTGAAACTAGAATTAAACAACACAATGTTCAGAGGAGACTAAAAAATATTGCTCTTGGATGGGGCATCCAACCCACTTACCAAGAAGAAACCAATGGTAAAATATGGTTTATTGGGGGTCTGGATTACTATAAGGTTGCACTCATCAGAAGTACATCATAATTGATACACTACCATATCGTAAAATATGGTAAAATGAGTTTCACTACCATTTAGGAGTTCAATATCGTGGAACAAAGAAAAGCATTATTGCAGGACTTCCTTACTCTAGCTCAAGGGATTTCATAACCTTAGCTATTGAGTGGAGATTTTAATGTCATTTTAACACTTCAAGATTGACTAGCTAGCAACATTATAACTATGAGTGAGATATAGGACTTTTCTAATTGCATCCACCACATATTAGTAAATGAACTTCATTTGCATGGAGATTAATATACATGGTCCAACAAGTGATAGGGCTCTAACAGAATTACTTGCAGACTTGACAAAACATTTGGCAACTTTGAATGGATGTGGAACTGGTGTCGTGTTAACACTGAGCATGAGGTCCCTTCATACCTGATCATGCCCCAATTCTCTTCCACTTGCAAAACCAACAACGGGCTAACAAGGCATAATATAAATTTTTTAATATATGGATAGAGCTTGACAAATTCTTACAACTTGTGGAGATAGTTGGAGGAACCAGTTGGCACCTATGAAAGTGAAAGATGTTTGGCTAAAATTAATAGCACATAAACCTGCTTCGAGGAGTCTCAATTATCAGGAATTCAAGCATATCAGGCAAAAGACTGATAATCCTAGAATTGAGCTTATACATGCACAAAAGGAGATTGCTCAACACCCTATTAATGATATGATTAATTTTGAAAAGTAGACCTTGACTAACTTGGAGAAATAGTCTATGATGGAGGAGAGTGCTCTCCGGCAAAAATCAAGGGCAAAATAGATTACTCTTTGTGATTCAAATACAAATCATTTCTCAGCTATAATCAAAGAACGAACTCAGAGGAAACATTTTAGCTGGAACTAAACTGCATGACCCTGAGGATATCAAATACAACTTATACAGTTTTATAAGTGTTTAATGGGTTCATCAGCTTCCTCATTACCAACTGTTCATAAACATGTCATGTGTAGGGGACCTATACTTACTCACGCCCAGAAGCTTAAATTGTGACCTACAATCACTGATTAGGAAATTTATGAAGTATTACAGAATATCGACGATGACAAGGCACCAGGTATTGACGGGTACAATGACTTTTTCTTCAAAAAAGCATGGATAATCATTAAAGAAGATATTATAACTGATGTAAAAGAATTTTTTCCCACTGGCTACCTATATAATCCTGCTAACTATACTGTTGTCTCCTTGGTACCTAAGATTTCCTGCCCTGCAACAGTGAAATATTTCTAACCAATTGCATGTTTTTCAGTTTTATATGCAGTTATTTCTAAAATCTTAGTATGTAGAATTTATGATGTTATAAGTTCTATAATATGTACGAGTTAGATTTATTCATGGGAGGAAGATCTCAGATAATATATTCCTTGCTCATGAGCTAGTAAAAGCTTATAGTAAGAAAAATGTCTCCGTAAGATGCGTGATAAAGAAGTCGTATGACTTTGTTGAATGGGTATATCTGGAGCAAGTGATGACTAAGTTGGTATTTCCCTATCGGTTTACTACACGTATCACTACTTGTGTGAAAATAGGTAGTTATTCTATAATAGTGAAGGGGAAACTAATCAACCATTTCCAGCAGCCAAGAGTCTTAGATAGGGGGATCCGATATCCCCATTCCTCCATGCTATTGCTATGGAGAACCTGAGTAGAAGTCTCAATAAGCTACAGAGTGTCCCATCATTTAAGTACCATCCTCATGTGCTAAGATTCAAATAACACATCTATGTTTTGCCGATGATCTGTTATTGTTCTCTAAAGGTGATTAACAATTTGGCAACGACATTTAAAACTGTTTTCAACAATTCTCCTTAGCTTCTGGATTCAGACAAACTTGGGTAACAGTTTAATTTATTTTAAAGGTATATTGCAAATTATCAATCACAAATTATACAACAGTTGCGACTATCTATTTGGGAGCTACCATTCGCTATCTTAGTGTGCCTTTATCTACCAAGAAAATAAATATCTTATAATGGATGCACCTAATTGATAAGATCACAACCAAAATTTCTACTTGAACAACCAGGAAACTCTCACATGTGGGGAGAATATAATTGGTCCACTCAGTTCTATTTGGTGTCCAATATTATTGGGTGTAACTATTTTTTTCTTCCCATTCAAGTGTTGAAACTAATTGATGGACTGTATAGAAGCTATGTTTGGTCTGTGAAGGACATGTTACAAAGAAATCACTTGTGGCTTGGGAGAAAATGTGTTGTTCAAAATCATTTAAGGGCTTGAATTTGATTCGCTTACAACTATGGAATAAAGTTGTTATAACCAAATTCTGTTGGGACCTTGCTCATAAGAAAGACAAACTATGGATCTGAAACACCCTAGGTTTTTGCCTTAAAAGTTTTCTAAGCTTTGAGCTCACTAGTACTGTAATGACTCATCATAAAAGTCATATGATGTAGGTACGGGTCAGGTGACCCAACTCACAAGGTGTCCAGTGATTAGTGGTTGGATTTCTGTTGTAGGTACGACTTGGTGGGTACGGGTCGTATGGTGTGGTGATGGATCATTTGGCTGATCCTTCACTTAATTTGAGACTTAGTAACTTGACTTGGCTTTAAGTATGAGTGGCTCACTAAGAGCCATGAGGATAGGGTATGAGTGGTATAGTCAAGTCGTATGTTGTCTAGTGTCAGCCCCTTTGTATTATGTCTTAAGTAAGACTAGGCCATACGAGTTGTATGTTCTGGTCACGAGTTGGGGCAATGGAGTCGTCTTATGGACAATGTGTGAATGTCCAACTTTTTATTCTGGGTATGATTGGATGGTACCATTCGTATGATGTGGTGATTAGTTAGAGGGTCAACTCGTACCCACCTACGGTGATTTTATAGTTTTAAGTTGGAGGTATTCTAGACCTTTCCCCCTTAACTCCTTTTGACCCCATGACATAAAACTATTTTTGGGACTTTAGTGACCTATTATTCTCAATCAAACACCCTCTAAACTCTCTCAAAATCTCTCTCAACTCTTTATTCAAGAAAGAGGCTAGGGTTTCTTCAAGATAATCAATTAGGGGCTTTCAAGATTGAATCTCTTCGTATTTTTTGGTGTCTAAGGCATGTTACTCCTCCCTCATTGTTAGTTCAACTAAAAGCATGTTTTAATGAATGGTTTTCATGGTATTATTGTGGTAATATTTGGGTTTTGAAATATATGTTGGGGATTTTGGTTGTTCTTGGTTGGATAATGTTTTCCCATGTTTTACTTATGATTTCATGTTATAATTGTGGTTTGAACAAGTGGTTGCATGGGAAAGTCAATTGATACATGGTTTTTGGTTTTGGAAATCTTATGCCCTCAACATGTTTCTTAACATGCCTATGAGAATGATTTTGTCACATAGTTTGACACTTATTGAAAACTTTCCATTGCATAATATGGTAATGGAACCTAAATTAGTTTGGCTGGTTTTAAATAGTTTGGAAAAGCCTTGGTGGACATGTCTTTGGTTTAATTGGAAATCTTACGGGGTACATAGGAATTCCCTAAGTGTTAAGTAGTGATATTGCTTGCAAGCTATAGTTGGTATGATGATACCACTTTATAATGCCTTTACACTCGACCCCGAATTGGTGGTTTGGTTTTATGCTAAATATTTTAATTCGGCAATAAAGGCAGGTTGTGATAGCTAACCATGAAGGTGTAAGTTCGATGGACGGACACTGGGAACTCATGTTAGATAACATGAAGGTTGGTCTAGTGACCATATGCTTGTAGGGTACATGGGAATCCCCAGGTTTATACTTGTATATATGTATCATGCAGGGCGAAGGGTACACGGGAATCCTTGTCCCCTATGACATCTCTAGTTCGTGAAGCTACAAGCACCGAGGCCTGTTCAGGGAATAACACTGGACCCATATAGCCCGTGGATGGATTATGACAGGAAAGCTATACAACCTAGGTTACAGTTTTAAGCACATGCTAAACCCGATTCCCCTTCCCGACATGGTGTATATGTGGTTGCATATGGTTATTTACATTAGTTTTAAATAATGGCATTATTTTACCCTTATTCTTGAGTACATGCTAGAGTTCACCCGCTAATCGTCTTCGGGCGTTGTATCCCTATGCGATGCAGGAATCGGCCATACTATTCCTACTGCTCAGTGACTTAGATTGGGGAGAGCCTTCGTGTCAGAGTGAAGTGGTGAGCTTTCATACTCTAGGAGACTCCATTTTATGCTATGGACTTCTTTACAATATTTTTATTTCTTAGACTTTGGTTTTGGCTATGGTCGGGGGCATTTCCCGACCGGACGTTCTTGATTTTCGGATAGAGGTTTTGTGTTACTACTATGGACATGGGCGGTGTCAGTATTAGTGTCAGCCTTATATTGGTATTGCCATTGGGTATGACACCAGTTGGGTATTTAATTGGATATTTTGTTGGTTATGGTTATGAACTTCTTTAAAGATCTTTTAATTGATTTTTTATATCTTATTATATGTTCGAAATTCATTCGACATAGAGTGTAGGGTGGTTATGGTTGGGCATTGGGGATGTTCTTCAGTTCGAGTCAAACTTGAGATGCCCGACATGACTAGCCCCTCGTTTGGATCGTGTCAAGATCAAGTGTCTCAATAATTATTATGTAAAGCGTAACCATATTAGTTCTTGTACAATACCAAAACAGGCTAATTGGATGACTAGAAAAATCTTTGAAGTAAGGGAGAACTTGGATCAATTTCCAGCATCTGCCTCATCAAGTATTATCATGATCATATAGTTTTATTTACAATTCCTTGGTGATCTTCCAAGAGTTCCGTATAAATACTTGCTCTTTTGTAATGGTGCAAGACCCAAGGCATATCATATAATATGAACTGGATTGAATAAAAGATTATTGACTACTGATAGGTTTGCCGAATGAGGGTTAGATCAAAATTTAACTTGTTCATTGTGCTAAATGAAAATCATCAACACCTATTTGTACATTGTCCATTTTCAAAAGATAAATGGAGGAGGACATACTTGTGGACCATGATTCCTATGTATCAAGCAAATAATTAGGACAAGTATGTGATGTAGAGTTGCTAGAATGCCAAAAGGAAGTATCAACAAACTCAGTTATTCAAAATGGTGTTTACAGAATATGTCTATACAATCTGGATAGAGAGAAATCATTGAACTTATGAGAAATAGAGTAAGAATGTGGAGTGCATTGCCAAAGAGATAGCAAATATTTGTAATGTCAGAGGCCAGAATAGCATTAGAACATTTGTTCATAGCCTTAAATTCGAGTCTTCACATATGCTAGTTTTGAGTGTTTGTTAGTTTCTTTTTTATTGACCTAGCAAGTTGTGTTAGCTTTGCTATGCATTATAATTCTCACACGGGTAATTAATAAATAAATTTAGTTATAAAAAAATAGAGCAAAATACCTTCATTAGTTTTTTATCTCAGAAATACTCCTCTATTAAATATTTTTGACTTAAAATTACCCCATCTCTAATGGTTGGACATCAAGCATGTCACTTGGACAATCCATGATAAAGTCCACATGAAAAATTCCTCACTTAATAACTATCAGTCCAATTGTAAAACCCCAACCGGACCCAAAAGGCAAAAGTAATAAATGCGCAAATTAATCAACAACCTTCATTGCAATTGAATGAAACTAAATGAGATGCATAAATTTAGAATTGTACAGGACAATCGCATACACCAAACAAGGAAGAACTAAGAAACACATGCACTTACATGTTTGACAACTTTACATATCAGTTTTTCTAAGGTGAAGAAAAGATACGACTAAACTTCAGAATAACTTGACAGTCATTCTTGAACTTTTCATTGTCAGAGGAACAATCAAGCAGGTCATAAGGTGCACTCCTAAATCTGAAACATTAAACAGGAGCTTAATCTAATTATACAAATCAAATAAAATTCAAGGGAATAGGAAAAAAAATCATCCAAGAGAACTATAATATGATTTAGTAGAGTTGACAGTATTTGAGAATCCCCATATGTGTTTTGATGATGAAGAATGAAAGGTTGTTGATCAATTTACCCATTTATTATTTTTGCCTTTTGGATTGGGTCATATTTTGTATTACCCCGAGAATCCAAACCAATATTAGAACCATACTTCAAGCTCATGAGAAAAAATTATAGTGCTTTGGTAGTTTTATGAGTGAGTTTGATATATATTAAAGCCTCAAATAACTCCTAGCTATTAGAAGAATCTAAATATTCCTTACCGATTGAGCTCATGAGAAGGATGTTGTTGTGGTCAACTTTAAAAGAAGAATATCTTTCGTTTTACTAAGCATTTTTGAGCTCATGACCCACCAATAGTTAGATAATTGAATTATATTTCCTATTATATCAATTTTGCCTAAATCTAATACTCGAGTGAAAATTTATAGCATTTTTCATGTGAAACAATAGGTCACCGCGATTACACAGCTCGGCAGTGCCTATAGCGGTGGAACCAATACTGCTCAGTGGTAAGCCTCAAAATAGGGATTGTCCAAAATAGTAGGTCACTGTTATTACCCTTCTCAGTGGTGCCTATAGCGGTGGAACCAATACTGCTAAGCGGTAAGCCTCAAAATTGGGATTCTGCTGAAACTTTTAATTTTCTAGGGATAGTTTAGTCTTTTTTCATAGCGCCAATCCATGGAAAACATGGGATTACAGCCTACAAAATCACATTTGGTCATATTTTATTCAAATTCTCCCAATTTAAAACCATTATCTCTCAAGAACAAACCCTATCCCTTCAAAAATTCAAGCTTAAGTTCAAGAAAAACACCAAGAACCTTTAAGAATTCTTTAATTAAGGTATGTTAGATATTCATTCATGGATTCCTTTCACCCATGAAGTCCAATAACCCAATTTCAAGTTTAAAAGAATGATTTTTACTTGATATCATGAATTTTAACCATGAATTCCATACGAATTTTGATTTTATATTATGTTTATACATAATTTGTTGTTAAAGTTAAACCCTACACATTTGAATTATGCTTACTTGTTGGTTTTTACCTTAAATTATGATTTAGTATCGAAATCATAGTATTACTACATGTTAAAACTATTCCTATGTTTAAACTATGAATTGCAAGTGTTTGATAAAATGCCCAAAGGAATGTGTTTTGAATAATGGTTACTTATCATGTCTTTAAGGTTTTGTACGGTCTTGTTGTTATTAATATCGAGTATTGGGGGTTCTAAATACCCAAAATTTAGCTTCTTATTTAGTCTTCAGTAACTACAGAATGGTTCAGGATAGTTATGAGCATTTTCAGTTCAGTCAGTCACCATAAACAACTAAACTTAGTTCAGTCTAGTACTCAGTATCTTTCAGTTGGGAGTAGGATTTAGCATCGAGTGAATGTAGGGATGACGACTTCCTCATTAGTTAGGTAGAATCGTTAGTAGTAGTCCCTATATTCCAGAATTACATAGCCAGCGTAGGATATGAGGAGTCACCCATCAGTTCAGGCTTGACTACCTCTCAGGGGTCACCCGTCAGTTTAGGCTTGACACCCTGTCCTTCGAGACATCAGTTAGTGGATCCACCTAGCCATTGTTAGTACCCGTGTAATGGTACTAATACCCTTCCAACTGGGGTTACAGGTTGGACCCTGATAGTACATTGGGGCATGTCGGCTATAGTTAGCTCCCACTGTCACAATTCAGTATTCAGTATAGAGTACAGTTTTAGATTTACTTGACCATGGCATACAGTTATCATTATTCAGTATCAATAACTCAGTACTTTAGTTTATAGATTATTTTAGTATCACGTTATATGCTTGGTCATTCATCCTCAGATTTTACAGCTTTTACGTATACTATTATCTTAGTCATCTCATGATATTTATTCAGCCATGAATTATTCATGTTCATGAACCCATGCATACCAGCCTAACCTCATTTAGCATACTAATACATTCAAAGTACTGACCACATACTTGTTTCTTTCACTATGATGTCTCATATCATAGGTTCGGATTCTTAAGTTCCCAACCACACTTAGACATCCCAGTGCATCAACAACAGTAGCAGTGGTGAGTCCTCATACTCTGAGGACCAATGATGTTTATGTCAGTATTTATTTTTAGTTCAGTATTCAGCCGGAGTTAGTTGGGGACTTTTCTTATCAACTCCACAGTCAGTCTATTTAGAGGCTTTCGGATTAGTATAGACAGATAGTCAGTTTTTAGTCGTATTATCAGTTGCTTTGTCAGTATTGACAGTATATTTCAGATGTGTTAAACTAGGATTCAGTATTGATTTTTTTGGTTGTTAAAAACCTTATGGCATTTTCAGTTAAAGTTCTGCATATGTCTTTGTTATTTTATTCAGTGCTCACTGCAAGTACTAGCTCATGGGTTAGCTTGTTGTCCTTTGGGGCTATAAGCACCGTGTGGCATACAGGGTGTACTCTCGGGACATTAAAAACTTGGTATCAAATACTAATGTTTTAAGATTTCTAGAGAGTCTGAAAGCTGCATTGAATAGAGTCTTATGCATGGGTGTGAAGCGCACCACACTTTTAGACAAAAGGCTACAAGACGTTTTAGGAAAAGTTACTCTTATTTCAGTATTCATGTCGTGTGAAAGAGCATGTGTTCTATTTAAACCCTCTTTATAATTCATCCTTTATTTCATTATAGACCATGTCTCCCAGAAAGAATAACGGAAGAGGAATGGGAATCAGCCCGCACCTCCACCCATTCAGGAAGATCCCCTGAATGAACATGTTTCTCATGTCGATTTTACAACTACCTTCACTACCTTAGCTCACTTAGTAGCAGGTCAAAACAATCAACTAGATACTATCCCATCCATTCCAATGGCCAATACCACTGTAACTAAGTTTTGGGACTTCACCCGAATGAATCCTCTTTTATTTTTGGGATCCAAGTCGGATGAGAATACACAGGAGTTCCTCGACATGGTTCAGAAGGTAGCATACATTATGGGTGTGACATCTAGTGAGATTGCAAAATTGGTTGCTTACCAGTTGTAAGATATAGCTCAGACTTAGTATAAGCAGCGGAAGGGAGATAGAGGCATAAATATAGGGCTTATAGAATGGGAGGAGTTTACTACAACGTTTTTAGATAGATTTTTTCCGTTGGATTTTAGTGAAGATAAGGTTTTGGAGTTTATTATTTTAAAGCAGGAAAGTATGAGTGAAGGAATATTCGCTTAGGTTTACTCAGCTAGCTAGGTATGCTCCTCATGTAGTGGATGGTAACAGGTCTAGAATGAACAAGTTTGTGTCTAGTGTATCTGATAGTGTGGTCAAGGAGTATTGGACCACAATTTTGATTAAGGAAATGGACTTGTCTAGACTTATTTTCCATGCTCAGCAGATCGAGGAACAAAAGGTTATAGAGAAAGAAAAGAGAGTAAGAGGGTTAGGATGGGTAGTTTTAATTTTGCTCAGTCAGAGGGTGGTAACAGTTCTCAGTTTAGCCATGAGTGTTCATCCCTAGTTTAATCTTTAGCTAGTGTTCCAGTACCAAAGTTCAAGAGTGATAGTCGGGATAGGACGCTAGGCTCTAAAACCCAGGGTCGTGTGAACAGTGGTCGTACCCCTATCCACTTTGTAGAGAATATGGCAAAAATCACCTATATGTGTGTAGAGCTAGAAGTGTTGTATGTTTTAGATGTGGTAAGATAGGCCATAGGATGTGGGAGTGTAGAGTAATGGCTAAGAGGGGAACATAATTGTGCTAACAAGGTTAGTCTAACCATTCTCTAGTCCCATTCGGTCGCCCGACTCAGCAGGGCGCCACTTCTAGTGCCACCAGTGGTCAATGCCAGGACAAACTTTATGCACTCCAGTCTCTTCATGATCAGGAAATCTCTCCTGATATGGTTCCTATTATGTTACAGGTCTTTAATCTTCGTGTTTATGCTTTATTAGACCCCTGAGCCTTGCTTTTTTTTGTAACTCAGTATATAACTGTTAATTTCGGTGCCAGTCCCGATACTTTAGTAGAGCCCTCCTCAGTGTCTACACCAGTAGGTAAATCTATTCCAGCCAGACAAGTAAACAGAACTTACTTGGTTGCACTATTCTATAAAATCACTTTAGTTGATTTCAGGAATAGAGTTGTTCAGTTTCAATTTCCTGATGAACCAGTCATTGAATAGAGGGATAGTACCTCAGTGCTTAGAAGTTAGACGTGTTTTCATATTCCTTCTTAGAATTCTATGGCAGAATATGATCTAGAACTAAAAGCATGAGACCAGGAGTTTAGCAACAGTACTGGAGTTAGGACAGTGTTATCTGAATTCGAGCAGACTATATTTCATGGGCTAGTTGTATGAAGGGTGAATCAGTAGGCTTGAAATAGTGTATACAAAAATTTAAGTTTGTTGATTTGAAACATATGTTGTGGATGTGATATTTGTAGGTTATGATAAATGTAGTATGTTTATTAAAGATTTGGGGATATCTATGTTATGTGTTAGAATCTAAGTTTGAATTTTTGAAGGTTGAGTTAATAGAAAGAGTAGTAATAAATTCTAAGTTAGTAAATTTTAAGTTGTTACGTGATGATTGTGGGGGCTATAAAGGGATAAGAGTTGTATCTCAGAAGAAAGTACTAGCAGGGGGTTTTACATTATCAGGTATAGTCTTTCAGGGTAAGTATAGTATTTATGTGCATTATTATACCCCAGACTCTAGAGTACAGTGGTGGTAGATCAGTTTAGAGTTTATGCCCACAGGCTTAGAATGATGGCTTGAAGCTAAGGGAGAGATAATAGAACAAGTAACCCAGTCAGGCTCTCAGATTCTAGTAGTGATGCTAATATGTTATAGAATAGCAGTAAGGGGGATGATGACCAACCCATTCTTATCTTAGTGCGAATTTTTGTGCTTCAGTTATCATGATATCTACTCATGCCTTACATGTTAGCTCTATGATCATAGCTCATCTTCATGCACCTTATCAAAAATCATGTATCCTCCCAGTTCCTAGTATAAGGAATTCCAGTTTGCTCAGTATTATGGATCATGTTCTATAAATTTATGAACTCCAAATTTAGGTTATGCATCTCATGACTCATGTACTCAAGCTTTACAATATGCTCAATTCTAGTACTCATGCGACACTCTTAATAATTAGTGAAATTCAGATCATGTTTGTCCTCAGTTTAAACCTCTTTTACGAATCCATTCGTAGATAGTATATTCCTCAGATCTTAGTTTTAGATCCTAGATATTCATTCATGAATCAGTCCATAAGTATCCCATGAATCATCTCAGTCTTTCCCTAGTATTTTAGCCAAGTCAATATCGTTCGGGGGAACGAACTATCCCAAGGGATAGATGTCGTAATGTGTAACGCCCCAAGAACCTATCCCGAGACATCACACGGTGTTTAAGGCCACAACAGGCCTCAAGCTAACCTTATAGGCCTATCATCACTTTTAGAACTCACTATGACAATAGTCATGGCAAAATAAGAAAGGATATCATATCAAAGTACTAGCCCGTACAATCAAAATACTAACACTCTGTACATACTGATACTCTAGTATGACAAAGTCTCTACTAATCAAGACTAACAAGCCATTGGTACAAACCCCCAACTGACTCACACGGAACTAAAAAGTAATAATCATCTTCTTAACAAACAAAACTCAGGGACCCAGGTCCTCGAACCATGAGGACTCACCAACTGCAGAAGTGTAAATGAAGGAACTCGAAGATCACTGTCGTTGCTGAGACTGAGCACCTGCACCTACATCACGGGGAAATGTAGCACATAGAAGAGTACGGGGAATCAGTACTTGGGAATGTACTAATTATATGGGGGTGTATGCAACATTATAAATAATATCATAAATGAATAAGAAAATGATGCATGCTGACAACAATGACACTCTTCGCTCGAATTAAACTATAATATAGTTTCTCATAAATCATCAATAGTAACACATGTTTTATAAATCTCATAAATCATTGTACTCAACTCAATCTCTTTGACTTAAGACTTAGAGTGACTCGGTAATTTGTGAAACTTGAACAATTATAGACTTGTGAGTTTTTTTTAACCGACATAAACCATATGAGCTACATGGAGTCCAACGTTTTGCCCTCCTAAGGAAGAAACCCCACATTAGCAGGAGCGTTATACTCTTGCCAGGGAGTATAACCTCAAACTCATCTCTGTGATCACAAACTCGGCACTTTGTCCCTCAAATCTCAATCCTACAGTGGCATGTAGTTCTGGGGAAGTAGGATGCGCTAAATACTCCTCCCAGACTCAGCTCAGAACACGTTAGGAAATCCACCACAATCAACTCAAGGGTCTATCATAGACACCAAAATCATAAATATATCTCATCTGTAAATCATAAATAATTTGTGGATTCCTAACTCGACTCAACTCAACTCAAAACAATCTTTCTCAATATCAAGGGTACTTGCTTATTAATTCATATCAAATGTCAAAACTTCAAGAAAACATCACAAGACTCATTATTGACTCTCCAGCTCAAATATCAACATATTTAATAATCAACTTCTCATAGAGACGCTTAAATCATAATACTTACCTCAAATCACGTAGAAATCATCAATACATAATATCAATATACAACTCATGGCATAAATTCTCAATTTAAGAAATATGATGGTAAAATAATCATAAATATCAAACTTAATCAACTCAAATCTCATAAATCATCAATAAAGTAATTTGGATGTAAACCCACTTGCAAAGATCATGAAATTCCAATAGTAAAAATCAATTTTTTGGGCAAAAGAATGAAAAGATATTTTTGTTCAAGCCCACATACCTTGATTATGATCCGGGATGAATAAACTTGCTATAGACTTCTTTTCCCACTTCTTGAGTTAGGGTTCTTGATGTTCTTGACTTGGAAGTTTTAAAATTAAACTAATTTGTGAAAACTATGGATTGATTTTGAGATGTTTAGAGAAGAATTGGTTTGGATTTTGTAGAGAAACCCTAGATTTTTGGGATGGAATGGAAGAAGAATGAGGATTTTCTCCTTTACTTGGATATATATAAAGGGTAAGAACGGGTGGAAAAGGCCAAAATACCCTAGAGCAAATTCTAAAAATGGAGCCCAATTTTTATCCCTGGCGTGACTCGTCATGATCGCGGTCCTTCACTGGATTTGGAAAATTAGGAAACTGCTCAGTGGAGCGACGCAGTGAAATTGCGTTGCCACCTTGGTTGTGACCTGGAAGGGCACCGCGATGTGGTGGAATCGCGTTGGTGCACTGGAATTTGACAATCCTGATATTGAGCCTTGGCGCGATGCATCAATATCGTGAAGGCTCACGAGAAAATGACAATTGGGATATTACGCATCTCCGCGATGTGCTGAGGGTCTAAATAATGATGTTTCACGACTAGGACTTCAGATAGTCATAACTTCTTGCTCCGATATCCAATTTTAATGAAATTGGAATTGACGGAAAGCTTATTCAAATATCCACATGATAGAAAGTAGAAATTAGAGAAATACAATATGATATAAACATAAACCACCTTAGAAGTCATCCATATTCACTCAAAAGATAGATTTAGGATTAAGGAACGATCGGGGTATTACAATAACTCCCCCTTAGAAACATTCATCCTCGAATGTTGCTAGTTGGATCAAGATCAAAGAGAAAACTAAAAATACTTTATGGGCACAATTTACTCAAACTGCTTGCTTCACTCTAGACTTTCGAGTATTTAACAGAATACAGGAATCATAGATAGGATAACTATATAGCTAAAGACACTGGATTAGAAAGAAACTGAATTAAGGAAAAACAGTACCTTTAGCTTGATTTGAACTCGTGGAGAAGAGATGAGGATATTTGGCTCGCATATTTGCTTCTGCTTCCCAAGTAGCACCCTCGACTGATTGATTTCGCCATAGAACTTTAACCAAGGGAACTTTCTTGTTCCTTAATCTACGGACTTGAAAATCTAGGATTTCAACCGGAATTTCATCATAGGAAAGGATATCTTAAACATCAAAGCTTTCCAACGGATCAACAACAACAGAGTCACCAATGTGCTTCTTGAGCATAGAAACATGAAAACAGGATGGAAAGCTGACAACTCTGCAGGAAATTCAATCTCATAAGTTGCTTTCCCAACACAATTCAAAACTCTATAAGGGCCAACATATCGGGGACTAAACTTCCCTTTCTTGCCAAATCTTTTCACCCCTTTCATGGGCAAAATCTTCAAGTACACTAAATCATCAACCTCAAATTCAAGAGCTCTTCTTCTCACATCTGTATATGACTTCTGATGACTCTGGGTTATCTTCATCCTTTCTCGAATCAGTTTAACATTCTCCATAGCCTTGAACACAACATCAGGTCTAATCACAGCAGCTTCACCCACTTCAAACCAACCTATGGGTGATTTATACCTCCTTTCGTACAAAGCCACAAATGGATCCATTCCAATGCTAGTATGAAAACTGTTGTTGTAAGCAAATTCAATCAATGGAAAATGTTCATCCCAACTTCCTTTGAAGTCAATAACACATGCCCTCAACATATCCTCCAAAGTTTGGATAGTCCTCTCAGCCTGACCGTCTGTCTGCAGATGAAAAGTGGAGCTAAGATGAACTTGGCTACCGAGACCCTTCTGAAAAGTTCTCCAAAGCTGAGAAGTAAATTGAGTACCCCTATCAGAGATAATAGACAAAGGAACTCCATACAACCTGACTAACTCTCAGATGTACAGCCTAGCATAGTCCTCAGTGGTGAAAGATGTATGCACTGGCAAGAAATGCACTAACTTAGACAACCTATATACAACAACCCAAATCGAATCATCATGAAGACGAGAGAGAGGAAAACCAGTCACGAAGTCCATATTCACTTTCTCCCACTTCCAGGTAGGAATGCTAAATTCTTGCATCACTCCATCGGGCCTTTGGTGTTCAATCTTTACCTCCTGACAAGTTGCACACTTATCTATGAACTTCACTATATCCTTCTTCATACCATTCCACCAATAGATTTCCCGCAAATCACGGTACATCTTGATAGCACTGGGATGAATAGAATACTGCGCGTGATGCGCTTCAGCCATAATTCTCTATCTCAAGTCATCAACATCAGGAACACACAATCTATTTTGAAGCCTCAATACACTATCTCCCCCTTGGGAGAAAACCTCCACCTTTTGGTCTTTGACTGACCCTTTCAGTTTGACCAAACGAGAATCCATATCCTTCTTCTCCTTCACTTTCAAAACTAGGGAAGATTCGGAACTATTTTGAACCCAAACATTACCCTTGGAAGAATCAAGAAATGTAGCACCCAAACTAGCCAAACGATGCACTTCATGAGCTAATTCCTTCTTATATTCCTCTATATGCGCTACACTTCCCATGGACGATCTGCTAAGGGCATCTGCCACTACATTGGCCTTGCCCGGGTGATACAACACACTCATATCATAATCCTTCAATAGTTTTAACCATCACCTCTGCTGCAGGTTCAACTCTCTCTGAGTAAACACATACTACAAACTCTTGTGATCCGTAAAGACATTAACATATACACCGTACAAGTAGTGCTCCAGATTTTTAAAGCAAAAACCATTGCTACCAGCTCAAGATCATGGGTCGGGTAATTCTTCTTATGTGGTTTCAACTGTCTACAAGCATAGGCTATAACCTTACCTTTCTTCATTAACACGCAATCGAAACCAACTCTCGAGGCATCACAATACACCACAAAATAATCTACACTATTAGGCAAGGTCATCACAGGGGCTGAAGTGAGTCGAGTCTTCAACTCCTGAAAACTCTTCTTGCAAGAATCAAACCAGAGGAATTTAACTTTCTTTTGGGTTAACTGGGTCAAAGGAGCCGCAATAAAAAAGAAACCTTCAACAAAACAATGGTAGTAGCCAGCTAGACCCAAGAAACTCCTAATGTCAAATAGGGAAATAGGTCTAGGCCATTTTTTTATAGCTTCTACCTTTTTACGATCAACTCGAATACCTTCGAAAGAAATAATATAACGCATAAAGGCTACTGACCTTAGCCAAAATTCACACTTGCTAAACTTGGCAAACAGCTGATGATCTCTAAGGGTCTGCAAGACAATTCGAGGATGATCTGTATGGTCGTTTTCATTTCGGGAGTATACAAGGATATCATTTATGAACACAATAACAAACATATCCAGGTACTGTCTGAAGACCAGATTCATGAGGTCCATAAAAGCTGTTGGGGCATTAGTTAGCCCGAAGGACATAACAGGAATTCAAAATAACCATAACGAGTGCAGAAAGCTGTCCTAGGAATATCACACATCTTAACTTTAAGCTAGTGGTAACCGGACCTCAAATCTATTTTTGAGAAATAGCTAGCACCTTGTAGCTGATCAAACAGGTTGTCAATTCTAGGAAGAGGGTTAGAAAATCTTTAAGTTGCTCTTTTAACTCTTTAAGTTCTGCGGGGGCCATACGATATGGAGGAATAGAAATAAGCTGTGTATCGGGAAGAAGATCAATCCTAAATTCTCTCTCTCTATCGAGTGGTACCCCTAGAAGATCTTTCGGGAAAACATCAAGAAACTCATTGATGAAACTGATGGACTGAATAGTTGAAGTCTCGGACTTAGTGTCTTTAAATCAAACTAAATGATAGATGCAACCCTTGGATATCAATTTTCTAGCTTTAAGGTAGGATATGAAATGACTCTTGGGGGATGTAGAATTTCCGGACCACTCAAAGACTGGCTCGCTGGGAAACTGAAACTGAACTACATAAGTACAATAGTCTATAGATGCATAGCAAGAGTGAAGACAATCCATACCCAAAATAATGTCAAAATCAACCATGTCTAACTCAATCAAGTTCTCAAACATAACTCTGTGAAGGACAGTGATAGGACACTTCTTATATACTTGCTTAGCAGCAACAGATTCACCTACTGGGGTAGAGACTAAGAAAGGCTCAAGAATATTTTCAACACTGATCCCAAAATTCATAGCCACCAGCACAGTCACATAACAAATATTTGACCTAAGGTCCATCAATACATACACATCAAAATGAAAAACACAGAGCATACCAGTAACAACATCTTGTGAATCCTCCTGCTCTTAGTGGGGTGGTATAGCATAAAAGCAATTCTGGTGCTGACCACTTGTAGTACTAGATGAGGTGCCCTGAGGAGGAGTTAGATGGGCTAAAGGGACTGGGGCACTATTAGCCTAACTTTGGGGACGAACGTCACGGTTCCTCTGTCTAGCATACGGGCAATCTTTGAGCTGGTGGCCCAACTTACCGCAACCAAAACAACCTCTCCGATCAACTAAGCATTCACCCAGATGGTCCCTACCATACTTCAGACATGAGGGATAGTTAGGTCTATTACTCACACTATTCTGAGACCTGTATATAGTAGGCCTACTGCCCCTACTCCTGCCTGATTTTAGATATAAGAGCCCTAGATGATAAGGGCGTTGGGATGAATGAATGGCTCTAGAACTGAGGGTGTTTCCCTCCAGAAAATTTATTTTGACCATACCCCTGCTGCTCTAATCTAACTCTCTTATTTTCTCTTACTCTTTCTCTCTCTTTCACCTTGTCCACTTTAATTTGCTGAGCATGTATCATTAATCTAGAAAAATCCATATCCCTATTGAGCATAGCGGACCTACACTCTTTTACAACATATCCAGACGCACCAGCTAAAAACTTACTCATACTGGAAGCATATTTAGATAACTGGTTGAACTTAAGACAGTACTCCTTAACTGTCATGGAGCCCGATCTCAAGTTCATAAATTTCTCTAGTTTTTCTTTCCTTAGCTCTGGGGGAAAGAACCTATCCAAGAAGGCGTCCTAAAATAACTGCCAAGTCATGGGAGTGGCATCCTCTCCTTTACTCATCCTCCAAATCTCCAACCAATCATATGCAACATCTTTTAAGTGATAGGAAGCTATCTCCACACTTTCTTCCACCGTTACATGCATAATTTGGGTGATCTTTTTCACCTCATCTAGATACATCTGCGGGTCCTCACCTGTATTTGACCCATAAAACTCTGGCAGATTGATTCGCATAAAATCATGAACCTGAGCTGCCACTAAAATACTTTCTTGCAGAGGTGGAACTGTGACCTGAGCATAGGTTTGAGCATTGGCAGTAACCGCTTGGGATAGCGCCTAAAAAAATGCCCAAAATTTAGCGTAGGACACTGTCTCACTTAAAGGATCAGCGGGTTAAGGTTGTTCGTTGTTTCTGCGAGCTCTACAAGGAGACATTTTTTGTCATAATAGAATATGAATTAATAGCAGAGAGAAACAGTTGTAGGCATGATAGACTTTTAAAAGAAAGAAATAACTTTTCCTAATACGTCCTGTAGCCTCTTGCTCATAGATGTGGTGCGCTACACACCGATGATTAAGACTCTATGTAACGCAGCTTGTCAGACTCCCTAGGACTCTTCAAATATTAGGCTCTGAATAAACTTTCTATAGAATTCTTTTCCCACTTCTTGAGTTAGGGTTCTTGATGTTGTTGACTTGGAAGTTTTAAATTTTAAACTAATTTGTGAAAACTATGGCTTGATTTTAAGATGTTTAGAGAAGAATTGGTTTGGATTTTGGACAAAAACCCTAGATTTTTAGGATGGAATAGAAGAAAAATAAGGATTTTCTCCTTTTCTTGGGTATATATAAAGGGTAAGAATGGGTGGAAAATACCAAAATACCCTAGAGAAAATTCTAAAACTGGAGCCCAGTTTTTAGCCGTGGCGCAAAGTGCCATGATCGCGGTCCTTCACTGGATTTGAAAAATTGGGAAACTGCTCAGTGGTGAGATGTAGTGAAATTGCATTGCCACCTTGGTTATGACCTGGAAGGGCACCGCGATGCGGTGGAATCGTGTTGGTGCACTGGAATTTGACAATCCTGATATTTAGCCTTGGCGCGATGCATCAATATCATGGAGGCTCACTGGAAAATAGAAATTGGGATATTACACATCTCCACGATGTGCTGAGGTTCTAAATAATGATGTTTCTTGACTTGGACTTTAGATAGTCATAACTTCTTGCTCCGATCTCCAATTTTGACAAAATTGGTATTGGTGAAAAGCTTATTCAAATATCCACATGATATAAAGTATAAATTATAGAAATACAACAAAATATAAACATCAATCACTTTGGAAGTCATCCATATTCACTCAAAAGATGAATTTAGGCTTAAGGAACGATCGGGGTATTACATAATGCCCCGAGTTTTCATGTCCTAAACCTCTCATATTTTATTCACAACACCATATCCAGCCTGAGGTAATGGTTACTCATAAGTTGACTCTCTCACTTCTATCTCAGCGTTATAACCATTCCCATGTTATTGCATGTATTCAAGAAATCAGTTCAGTCTATAAGATTCAGTTATGTGTCATGTTTCAGACAAAGTCATGGAATCACGTTTTCAGCATCTATATTCAGCAAGTAACCTCAATTCCTCAGTGTTCTCAGTTTAACCAACCTGATTTGAGGATGAATGTTCCCAAAGGGGAGATATTATAATACCCCAAGAATCCATACCAATATTAGAACCATTCTTCCAGCTCATGAGAAATAAATTATAGTGTTTTGGTAATTTTATGAGCGAGTTTGATGTATATTAAGGACTCAACTAAATCCTAGCTATTAGACAAATAAAAATATTCCTTACCAATTGAGTTCTTGAAAAGGATATTGCTATGGTCAACTTCAAATGAGCATATATTTTGTATTACTAAGAATTTTTGAGCTCATGACCCACTAACGGTTATATAATTGAATTATCTTTCCAACAATACCAATTTTTCCTAAATATGATAGCCGAGTGAAAATTTATAGCATTTTTCGTGTGAAACAGTGGGTCACTGCGATTACACCGCTCAGCGATGCCTATAGCAGTGGAACTAATACCGCTCAAAGGTAAGCCTCAAAATCAAGATTGTCCAAAATAGTAGGTCACCAATATTACCTCGCTCAGTGGTGCCTATAGCAATGGAACCAATACAGCTCAGTGGTAATCCTCAAAATTGAGATTTTGCTGAAACTTTTAATTTTCTAGGGACAGTTTGGTCTTTTCCTATGGCCCCAATCCATGGAAAATACGGAATTAAATTCCCCAAAAACATATTTGGTCATATTTTATTTAAATTCTCCCAATTTAAAACCATTCTCTCTCAAGAACAAACCCTAGCCCTTCAAAGATTCAAGCTCAAGTCCAATAAAACCACCAAGAACCTTGAAGAATTCTTCATTAAGGTATGTTAGATGTTCATTCATGGGTTCCTTTCACCTATGGAGTCCAAGAACCCAATTTCAAGTTTAAAAGAATGATTTTTACATGTTATCATGAACTTTAACCTTGAATTCCCTACGAATTTTGATTTTACATTATGTTTATACATAATTTGTTGTTGAAGTTAAACTCTACACGTTTGAATGATGCTGACTCATTGGTTTGTACATTAAATTGTGATTTAGTATCGAAATCATGATATTACTACATGTTTAAAACTATTTCCATATTTAAACACTGAATTGCAAGTGTATGATATCCAAAGGAATAAGTTTTGAATAATGGTTACTTATCATATCCTTAAGGTTTTGTACGATCTTGTTGTAATGACAATCGAGTCCTGGGGCATCTGAATGCCCGAAATCTAGCTGCTTATCTTGTCTCCAATAACTATAGAATGGTTCAGGATAGTTATGAGAATTTTTAGTTCAGTTAGTCACCATAAACAACAAAACTTAGTTCAGTCCAGTACTCAGTGTCTTTCAGTTGGGAGTAGGATTTAGCACTGAGTGAATGCAAGGATGAAGGCTTCCCCGTCAGTTAGGCAGAGTCATTAGTAGCAATCCCTATATTCTAGAACTATGTATCCAGCGTAGGATATGAGGAGTAACCCATTAATTCAGGCTTGACTACCTCTCACGGGTCACCCATCAGTATAGGATTGATACCCTAGTCCTTCGAGACATCAGTTAGTGGATACACCCAGCCATTATTAGTACTCGTGGCACGGTACTGATACCCTTCCAACTGGGGTTACAGGTTGGACCCTGATAGTACATTGGGGAATGTCGGTTATAGTTAGCTCCCACAGTTTCAGTCCAGTATTCAGTACAGAATACAATTTTAGATTTGCTTGACCATGGCATATAGTTATCTGTTATTCAGTATTAGTATTTCAGTACTTTAGTTTGCAAATTAATTCAGTATCATGTTATATACTTGGCCATGCATTCTTAGATTTTATGGCTTTCACGTATACTATTTTCTTAGTCATCTCATGCTATTTATTCAGCCATGTATTATTTATGTTCATGAATCCATGCGTATCAGCCTAACCTCATTTAGCGTACTAGTACATTTAAATTACTGACCGCATACTCATTTCTTGTGTTATGATGTCTCATAACATAGGTTCAGACGCTCAGATTCCTGACCACACTTAGACATCCTAGTGCATCAGTAGCAGTAGTAGTGGTGAGTCCTTATAATCTGAGGATCAATGATGTTTATGTCAGAATTTCTTTTCAGTTCAGTAGTCAGCTAGAGTTAGTTGGGGACTTGTCCCATCAACTGTATAGTCAGTCTATTTAGAGGCTTTCAGATTAGTATAGACAGAAAGTCAATTTTTAGTCGTATTATCAGTTGATTTGTCAGTATTGACAGTATGTTTCAGATGTGTCAAACTAGGATTCAGTGTTGATTTTTTTGTTGTTAAAAACCTTATGGAATTTCCAGATAAAGTTCCTCACATGTCTTTGTTATTTTATTCAGTGCTCACATCAGGTACCAGCTCATGGGTTAACTTATGGTCCATTGGGGCTGTAAGCACCGTATGGCATCCAGGGTGTATTCTCGGGTCATTACAGGTTTTAAAATTGGGTTTATGCTTATTAAATGAGAAATGTTTTACGTGAATATTGGTGTCGACTGTTCAAATGACGTTTTTATCCATGCTGCATGTTTGACGTCTAACCGTTAGAGCGATGGATAATTTTGAGCCAAAAAGTTAATGGAGGAGTATTTTTTAGCCAAAAAACTAACAAGGGATATTTTTGATCCATTTCAAATAGTTTAGGGGTACTTTTTGCCTTTTTCTATTTTTGAAATCCCAAACTACAAGTACTCAATTAGATAAATGACCATTATAATGTAGTGTGCAATAGTGGTGGACATTCGGTTAGTTCGATTTGAATATCGATTCATTTTTTTAATTTTTGATTTGGCAAAAATGACAACCATAATTGAACTGAAATAAATTTATTTTAGTTTAATATTTAAAAATTTGGTTTGAGTTTTTTTCTTAATTTTAATTTTAATTTTGAAGATCAAAGTAGTGGACCTTTTTTCTCATGACTGAACTTTTGAAATTTGTAATATTTTTAGAAAAAATAACTTTCTCCAAATATTATTTTCATTTCTAAATGTAAATGGTTCAATCATGAATCAAATGAAAGAACTCATAAATTTAACATAACTACATTATGCATAAGTTTATCAAAGTTATGCTGCATAACTACATAACAAGAACCGAATAACAAAATAAGAAAACAGTTTATAGAAGTGCATATATCTGAGTGATAACAACTTGCATAATCTAATACCCTTGACCTTATAACTTCACCTTTGGAGATTAGAGTCCAAATTAGAACTTAAGTAAAAAATTTCATGGTTTGCTCAGCATTCTTTTCCCAAGTGACCTAAAAAATGTGAAAGAGGTTCTGAAAGATATTGACAAGTTCAATTCAATGCAAAAGGAACCTTGGTAATTTAAAGGATGTTAAATCTAGGACCTGGTCCCCAGACCTATTTCCAAAACAATTTCTAGAATAAAGGGGTTTATTGAAATAAACAAGTTGAGGCTGGGATTGATCAAATTAACCTAACCTACTAAATGATTTAGTTTCTCTTCTTAAAATTGGCTATGATCAACAGACAAGTATACCATGTAAAGTAGGTACATATTAGTCTAAATTAGTACTATACCTCTGCAGGTATACACCCATGGGGAACAGTTTTACAGGAAAATAGTTGAGGCTAACACAAATGGAGAATTTACTCAAGAAAAAGAGGGACCTGATCTCCTCTCTCATTTTAGTTCCAAAATAATGTGCTTTAAAAATCATAAAATTCTATCTTAAATGATAGGGATCCTTCCTTATCTGTACAAAAGCTGCCAATTCACAGCAATTGTGAAGTGTCGCACCTAGTGAAGTCAGACATGCCAATTAAAAAAAAGGGGAAGGCACTTTTTAAATGTCAAGAGGTCACTTCTCTTAATTACAAAATCAAACCTTTTTACTTCAGTTTTCTCCAAAGAAATTCAAATCATCTTCCTTAATCGTCTATTATTTCTAAATCAAACTGGTCCTATTCTCTCTCGCACATACAAAAATTCAAAATGGCAGACATTCCCACTTTCTCAACTCCTATTAAAGTCCCAGAAGTAGATACATCCCCAAAAAAATCAATTTAAATGTTCACAAATCAAACACCCTAATCCATTAACACCATAACAATAGAAGAAGTCACCTTTAGTCATCAACAAGAACTTGTGTTAACTCTACTCACTTAGTCCTCTCTAGATATTCTAGAACCCCTAATTGAGTTTGTCCCTATTGAAACTTCCTCAACCATTGAAATTTCTGATGAGTCAACCATGGTAGAGGATTGAATCAAGGTTTTGGGTTCACCGATGAACAAAAAACCTCCCAATTCAAAGTTTCTCTTTCCTTAAAAGAACCAAAATCACCTAAAGATTCTCAAATCCCTCTTTTCTCTAAAGAATTAGAAGGTACAAAACTCTCAGAAAACTTAGAAGTACTTTGTTCCCTTACTTCCTTAGATTCAAACCCCATCTTTTCTTAACTGCTTGATGAAGTAATACCGGTAAAGACATTTAACCTTTCTAGTAGTGAGAATTGGGTATCTTAAATCATGGTTTTACTTGCAAATGACCCCAAGAAAAGTCCATTCAGTGTAGAAGATCAAGTAGTAGGTGAAAAAGGTGATATGAAAAAGGATAGAGAATTTGTGCTCCCCTGAAATAAGAAAGAGAAGGTAGATATGGATGAACTACCTCTATGATGGTCTATGATTAAGCAAAGAGGAAAAAAAGACAAAGAATGGTGGTTGATATAGGTGTGAAGGTTGCTAGATCATATTTTACTAGGGGATATGAACATAAATTGTTAATGGATACTATTAAGGCTAGCAAGTCTTCTACTGATAAGAGAAGATGACTAGAGAAACCTGTTATGGTGGAGGAGGAAAATTTTGAAGCTGTAGAGGTTGGAAAAGGTTAGGACATTGATCCTGATGTTGCTACTATAACTAAGAAGAGAAGAAAAGAAATTCATGTAGTAGGAAGGACCAAGTTCTCCAATCCAAAGTCTAGTAGCCTTGTTGGAAGCAAAAAGAAACACATCACTATTAAGAAGAAAAAAAGTCTATGAGGGACTTGGTCCTAAGAAGATAAATTCTATTGAAAAAGAGAAGTCAAGTAGTGAATCCAAAAGAAGAAGAAAGGAGAAAGAAAAAAAGTTAGCATCTAGAGAAGCAAGAAATATGATTTTGAAAACTCATAAAATATTTTTTGGTAGAATGTTTGATCCCAGGATTTATAAGAAACCTGGAATAACAGAGTTGGTTGAGTATGTAAGGCTCCAGGGAAGGTTACATATCTTAGAGGAACCAACTCCCATGGTTTTCAAAAATAAAGTAAGAGAATTCTATTATTCAATGGATTTATCAGAAGATGGATTAATCCTGACTGTGTAGGTACAAGAAAAGGAAATAAAACTAGATGAAGAGGCACTAGAAAAAATTTTGGAAGTGCCTATTATGGGTGTGAGGACTATTGTAAAACAACTAGCCTCAACTGAGTTCATGATTGATGTTTATAAAGTAGGAGGAACTTTAATAACTAGTGTTAGGATGATTTTCCTCACAAGTGAGTTCCAGTTAGTGTTTGAATTTGTGAACAAGGTCCTTTTACATAGGTCAGAGAAAAGAACAATTTCTTCTAGTGTTTATCTATTTCTGATAGAATGTTTTAGTAAGTTTGAGTTGATAAGTTTTTCTGCTCTTATGATAGAGCTCATGAATAAGGTGATCCATGAGAAGAAAGAGAGACATGGGATGCCTTATGGGTACTTCTTAAACAATATTTTGATCACTTTGGAGTGATTAGGACTAAAGAGACTCCTAGTAGTCAAATAAAAGTTCAGTCTGACAATATTAGTGGAAAATGAAAGCATAGAAGGAAAAGTGGGAACTGTGTCCCAAGTGTCAGAACTTTTGGCTACTTAAGAAAATTTAAGAAAGGAAATGGAGGATATGAGGATTAAGTTAGCCTATAAGGATGCTGAGATAGTGCACTTGAAGATAAATAATCAGAAGTTATCCTTAGAGGGATCTGGTGACACTAAGGATCTTACAGCAGAAAATACAAAGCTCCAAGTCAAGGTTGCAGAACTTACTGGTGAGGTTCAAAAGCTGAACGCAGAAGGGAAGAACCTTACTAAATAATTATTGGATTCTCATTCTTCTGAGACTACCAGAATGGAGTTTTTTCTCCAATCCTTCTCCCCTAATCTACCATCTACCTGAGTCCTATCATTTCTGTGTTAGTTTTCCATTCCTGTGTTTATTTCCAGTCCCTATTTCTATTATGCGTTTTGAAGATGATTTTTCATATTTTTTATGTATATTGTAATGGTGCTGATATCCCTTAACCATGAATGAATTCCTATTTGTGTGTTTCATCTATTTTCTCTTTATTTTTTCAAAAAATAAAAGAAACAAAGTTATTCTTCATGTTAGTGTTGCCCCTGTGGCCATGATTTAGCTATCTTGTGCTTATCTTATTCTTGTTTTACTATTATCACTTTCAATGATGCTAAAAGGATGAATACTGAAATCATGTTATAAGGGCCAGGTGTGTTGAATGATAAAATGATATATTAAGGACTAGGTGCTAGGTGAATATACGTTGAATATTGGTAAACATGATGGCTTATTCATAGAAGGAAAGTATGGTGTATGTGACAAAGAGAACATTGATGAGTGCGCAGGTATATTGACAGGGAAATATTGAAACATAATGAATGAGTTAAGTTTTTTATGTCAATTAAAAACAACGGACCATGACCCTAAGTTTCCTGATATATTGGCAGGGGAAGCAAGTTGCATATTGATAGGGGGAACATTCACTGGTAGTAGCGGTAATTAGTCTTACTAAATAAGGTGAATAAATTGGATGCTCTAAGCTCTGTGGTCAAGTTTTGTGGTTTGTCATCATCAAAAATGGGGAAAATTGATATATCTTGTTTTGATGATTATCATCTTACAACAAGGGACCAGGTCCCTGGGTCTTCATGGAAATATGCAGTTGTCGCATGGCCTGCACAGTTTTGTCTTCTAGTTTAACAAATTGCACAGATGATATGTTTACCAGTTAGGACACTTGGCCCAATTAGATTTCTACCCTAATCATTATTCTACTATAAAAGGAAAAGAATGTTTCTCAATTGAGTATTTTTTTGTAAATTAGAACAAAGAGGAGGGAAAGAGGCAAAAACTCAACTTTACAATATTTCTCAACTTCTTAATTTTTGTATGTACTGAAAGAGTCAGTGTTCTTGAGTCAAGTCATGGTCTATAATTGAATTACTCGTTTTATAAGAGTAATACTCCTTTCTTTGTGTTTTTAATAGTCCTTAGGTAGAGGTACCTAAGTTTGATATTGGATTAGAGATAATCAATATCAAGGCGAGTTCTTGACAGAGTTGTAAAAGAGAGTTTGTAATAGAGTTTTTACAAACTAGTTGAGCCTAGAGTTAGGTTCAAAACGAGTCTGTAATAAAGAGTTTCATTATAGTGGATTGTTGAGCACTTGTAAGGGCAAGCTATGTTTTTTCTTCTCTTTAGCAAGGAGGTTTCTATGATAAATCATTATGTTCTTTACTTTCCTACAAGGTTTCAATTTCTCAGTGCATTACTGTTTTATTGCATGTGTTTGACTCTAGGGGACTTTGTCCCTCATAGTGTGATACAACACCCTCACATTTCATTATGTCATGGTTCAAATCTTGTTTAGTAGCAGAGGTGAAGGCAAAGCAAGATAGCGATCCTATTTTGCTTAAGTTGAAGGACACAGTCCAAAGTCAGAAAGTTGAGGTTTTCTTATTAGTGGGATATAGTGTTCTTCAATGTTAGGGCAACTTATATGTTCCAGATATGGATGACTTAAGACAGCGGATAGTGATAGAAGCTCATATTTCTCTATATTTTATTCACCCATGAGTCACTAAGATGTCTTGTGACCTACGAGAAGTCTATTTGTAGAATGGCATGAAGAAGGATATTGTGGAATTTCTTGCCAAGTGTCCAAATTGTCAAAAAGTTAAGGTTGAGCACTAGAGAACAGGTGGTATATCCTACAATATTAGTATTCCTACTTGGATGTGGAAAGTGGTGAATATGGATTTTATTATAGGGTTGCCTCATACTCGCAGACATCATGATTCTATTTGGGTTATTGTGGACTGGATAACTAAGTCAACACATTTTATGTCGATTAACACCTTAGATTTAGACAAGGATTATACTAGACTTAACCTTATAGAGTTTGTGAAATTTCATGGAGTCTCTTTGACTATCATCTCAAATAGGGGTACTCAATTTATTTCTCAGTTTTGGAGACTTTTCCAAAGGTCTCGATAACCAAGTTTCTCAGTACATCTTTTACCCGCAGATTAATGGTCAGGCAGAGCAAACTATTTATACATAAAAAGACATGTTGAGAGATTCCATAATTGATTTTAAAGATAGTTGGGATGATCGCTTTCCTTTGATTGACTTTTCCTAAAATAACAACTCACTCTTGTATTTAGATGGAGGTCTTTATGGTAAGAGGTGTAGATCACCATTGGTTGGTTTTAGGTTTATAAAACTACCTTTATAGTATCTTAAGTCCATATGACTATGTATAAAGTTTAGTTGACTAGATAAAGTCTGAAGATAGCTTAGAGTTGGTCGAAATCCTATGCTGATGTAAGTAGAAGGAAGCTTGAGTTCATTATTGATGATTTAGTCTACTTAAAAGTTTCACCCCTGAAAAGGGTGAAGAGATTTGACAATAAATAGAGCTCTATCCATGTTATATGTGTCCTTATAAGATTTTAAGATGTATTGGCAATATGACCTATGAGTTAGACTTGCCTATAGACTTAGCATCAGTGTGTCCAGTTATTCATGTGTCTTTATTAAAGTAATACATTGGTGATCCAGCTTTAGTTGTGCCTTTGGAGAGTGTGGGTATGAAGATAGTCTCTCTTATGAATAGGATCTAGTTGAGATTATTGACCATCAGGTTCATGAGTTGAGAAACAAAAAGTCGCTTCAATGAAGGTTCTTTGGAGGAATCATCTTGTTAAGGGAGCTACTTAGGAAGCAAAAACATTTATGATGACCAAGTATCCTCCCTTTTTCACTTTGAATTTAGTTTTAGATTGAGGTAAAAATTTCCTCGTCAGTACTCTTCTTAATCGTATGTCACTCAGTTGCTCACATCTCTTAGTATGCAGTCATGAGTTTTGTTTAGTTTATATTTCAGTTAGATATTTAGTTATCTTTTCAATATTCATCTCTTAGAACTCGATGTTGACATTGCAACTCTTTCCCTATCTTTTAAGCCTAGTTAGTCTTTATTCAAGGATGAATAATCCCTGAGGGGAGATATTGTAACATCCTAAATTCCTGAACTAAGACCAGAACCATTCTTCAAATGCGTATAGAACTAAACTCAATAATTTCTTAGCATGGGAGTACTTTAGATATAAATTAAGGTCATAAGGAACTTCTAGCTCAAAGATAATTGAAAGATTCTTTACCAATTGATTTTTTGTATAATATTTTACTAGGATCACATTCAAATAAGTATAACTCCTAGAATATAAATATTTTTGTATCTCAATACCTATAAAATTAAAGGCCTTTGAGTATTCTTTTCAATACCACCAATCATTCATAAATTCAATTTTAAAGAAAGAAGTTATAGCTTTTTTAGTGAAACACTGTCAAGCTGTTAGATATGACGACCCATACAATGAATCGTTGGATCATAGAAAGAACTTTCCTACATCTTCATATGTATAGCAGGCGAAAAAAATCCCTTATGTGAATAAAACATCTCAAAATCCATGAAAGGAACTAATGAATCATTGGAAGAACCAACGAACTATTGGTCGGTCCATTGATGAAGTCTATAAGACCCCCCCCCCCCACCAGAACCCAAGACTAGTTGGAAGAACCAGTGACCCATTGGCTGGTCTATTTGTTGTCCACATCAACTTTTTAGTTACAATTTTTAAAGGGCAATCTGGTCTTCTTCTGTTATTTAAACCGCTACACTATGTTGTTTGTCCATCCCAAAAGGTAAATACTTAATCTTAACCTACTTCTATTCCCGCCTTCCCCCAAACTTATGTGAAAAAAAAAATATGCGATTAGACCCTCCCAAGTCCCAAGATCTAGGATTCATTATATTTAGGCTTCAGGTCTGAGATTTTAGCAAGGTTTTCACTTCCAGGTATGTGGGATTTAATCAATGGGTGTCCTTTTACCTACTGATCCATTAACTAAAAGTTTTTCATTTAATTCATTCTTTAGAACTTAGGATTTTCATGAAAAGTATGTTTCTCTTTATATTTCTATTCCTAACAATGAATATTCCATGAATACATATTTTCTCATAAAATTCAATGCCTTTATAGACTTATATTTTATAAACCTTCATTACATTGATATTTTGTGTTTTGGACTTGTGTTTTAAAAATTCGTACTCTAATCAGAATATAGAATTTGTCATTAATAATTGTATTCTTCTTAGAAGACGGGCTATGAACACCTGATGACTTAGCATTCCATAGATTGGTAGTTCAACATCTAATCATTTAGTTCCACATATTTTAGGATGCTTTCAGATAAAGTGTCTATTACTTAATCTCAGACATCATTATTATTGAGCTACTTAGTTTACCATTTTATTTTAGTTGGGAGTAGTACTTAGCATTGAGTGGACGTTGGGATGAAAACCCACAATCAGTTAGGATAAGACCTTTAGTCGAAGTCACCAAATCCTAAAACTATGTTTCCACCATAGGTTTATAAAGGTCACATGCTAGATTAGGCTAACACCTTGGTTCAGATGCTCAAATATAGCTCCTGTTTAGCAGAATCCCTCACTTATAAGTACTTCCCTGCCTTTGATATCATGCACTTGTTTTATCATATTAGGATATATTCACAAAAATATCTCACTCATACTTGAACGAAAGTTTCTAGCACACATACAACATAGCATAGGCTTTTCCATAGTATATTACTCAATCAAATGAAGTATCAATTTGTAAGATCAAAAGGACTACTGGATATTTTTAAATTTGACTAAAGGACAGGTAGGAACTATTTGGATTATAGTTGTTGTTACCCCTATGCACTTTAACACAATTTTTTTCTTTTTATTTATATCATCCAATTCTTCTACCCTACTTCATACCTCTCTCAATAGCCAAAATTCTTTCCACCTTTTTTCAATATTAGTGTGCACCCTCTTTTTTTATTTCATTGATTCTCTTTTTATCCTTAATAGTGTATATAGCTTATGGGTACACACATGTTACTCTCTTTTTTTTAGATTAATCAATATCATCTACGGTCACCCCTTTCTTTACAATAGAGTATCAAAAAGTGTATTAGGACATATTGATGTGTTGGTTAACAAAGACATATTTTGTACTTTTAACTAAGGATAATTATGAGTTTTCAAGAATCTATTAGTAATTTTAATGTGTTTTGTGTTTATTTTTAAGGAATATGTTTAATGATAGAATAAGAGGAAGTACTGTACTAAAAATGATGCTAACGACTCTTTTGACGAACCGTCAGAGTCCTACCAAGCCTCCACACCACCTATCGGGCCTATCAATAATTAAGGTGAAACTAAAGTTAGGTGACGGCTTATCTGATGGCCCATCAAAGCCTCAATAAACTGTTACCCTATTTATTATTGCCTATCCAAATTAAGCTAGAAATTGAAGTCAAGTGATGGCTCATCTGATGGGCTGTCAAGGCCTTAGTAAGTCATCACCCAACCCATTAGAAATTAACAGAATATGAGCTTATGGGAGTAAAGTGACGGTTCAAGTGATGAACTATTACCTTGTTGGCGAACCATCAGATGACCCATCAAGGGTGAAGCGGCAACCCAATATTGAATTTAAATTCCCAAATTATTAGAGACAATATACCTAGTCTTGTATTTATAATGAGAATCTTCCATACTTCGAATAGTTTGTAATGTATTTTCTCTGATATCGACATTCTTAAGGTGAAAAGCTTATCTTCTTGTTTTTTTTCAAGGATTGGAGAACTGAATTTCTTCCTTGTAAGGTTTTCTATTATACTATGAAATATATTTATTCATCTTTTTTCTTTACCATGAGTGGGTAAAAAGCCTACAACTAGGATTGTGGTATCTTTGGTGTAAAATCACTTCTAGGGTTAATGATTCTATGAATTTGAATTACTTATGTAATTATATTGCTAATTCCTTCAATTTAACAATTGTTTAATGGTTGCAAATATTATAACAAACTCTTAGCTCAACTTGGTTGAATAAAGAGGTTGGAACCGAAAAAATAAATTGGTACTAAGAATTTAGAGAATCTAACCTCCATCTAAAGGTTTCTGCTTAACAAGATTAATAACTTGAGGCTATAATTTCATCACTTTAGGTTCAAAGAACTAAAGTAAAATTCCTTTATTTAGGTTGAAAATACTTAATGAATATTTGAGTTTGATTTTTTTTAATTATACGCGTTGACATAAACTTATTATTTATATAATCCGAAATTGATTGGAAGCCCAGGTGAATACCATTCTAGTTTGTCTTATCGCTATTGATGAGGCCTTGCAACTTAACTATCTTCACTTGACTTAAGTGAAACTACTTTACAAACTTTAGTTTATAGCCCCCCCCCCCCCCCAATTTCATAAAAATCAAAGACTAATTGTTATTTAAAATACATATAACTTAGTTAACACCTTATTCCCCATGGTATTTGACCCCAACCTTTATTGGGTTTTATATTTGACAGCGACTGCTTACGCTTCCTTAAGGAGTTTGTAATTTAGGTATATCTAGTTTTGGTGTCGTTGCTAGGGAATATGGTCGCCAATCTAGTGTGTGTATTTTATTTGACTTTTTGTCCTATTTCCTAATTTTACTTTTATTTGTTGTTTTTATAATTACAATCTAGTGGATGTGCATGCCAAGTACATATTGTTTGAGTGAACCACTATTTCCTTACAACTCTGAACTTAAAATAACATTGAGAAGAAAAATGGATGCATAACAAGAAGCAGAAAGATTGGCTGCACTTACCTTTGCCCAATCAAATTAACAAAAATCCAGTTGCACCTGGTTGTATGCAATATAATTACAACAAAGGTCTTGGTGATAATTAGTTGGTTGATCTTGTGAATGGGAAACATATTGATAATGTTGTCCCAACCAATCAAAATCACCAAGAATGAGTTAGAGGGTTCTAATACCCTGCGATGAATTTTTCCTTCAATGATGATGATGATACTGATTTAGATTGGGCTTTGGATATTGGAGTTATTTTACTATATCCTCTTTCCCTTTGGACAAAGTTTAATATCACCTGCATGATAATTCAGCCACTTAATCTAAAGGTCTATTTGGTGGGATGCCTGGTGATAATCCAAACAAGCATTTGGTAAACTTCATTAACATATGCAATTCCTTTGATTATCTGAGAGTTAGCCAGAATGCAATTCGATTGAGGTTATTTTTGTTGTTTATGTCTGAGAAGGAAACTCTATGGCTAACTGAGTTGGCACTCCTATAAAGGTTCCTACTTAAGCATCCTTTTTGTTTTGTTGTGTTATATTGCCTAAAGACTTGCAAACATTCTAAGTTGTAGGTGTTGATATGTATTAGAAATATAGCACTTTCGATGCTTAAAATGTGGAAAAATATACAGGTTTCTAGTTGTTTTGTTAGATATGATGTGTTTTGGGTATGTTTTACAAGAAATCATATTTTGGATACTAAGTTCGTGTCAAAGAAGAAAAAAGGTATTTTTGGCAACTTATTAGAGCAATTACGGATGTTCGAGACACTTTCCAGCTTGATCGTGATCAAAGTATGTTCAAAAATTGAAGAAGAACTGAAAAATGACTCCCGGCACTTACTAAGTCAACATGTAAACCGCAAGTAGGATATGTAGACCGCAAATGCGCAGAGCAGCTGCCAGAAGTCCAAAATCTCGAGAGATAACCTGCAGGATTTTTGGGTCCTTGCACTTGCGCCTTGAACTTGTGCCTACCTTGCAGGCTACAAGTGCTACCTGTACCAAGGGTTAGGGCGCAAGTGTAGACCATAAGTGGCCATCGACTTAATTTTCTCCTATTTCGTTCGGACTTTGGTTTTAGGTTTTCCTCATGTACTATAGATACCCTTTATGTATTTTTTAGTAGAATTACACACTTTTGATATTCACAAATATTTTTTTTATTCTGAGATTCGAATTTGATCTTAGAATTCTCTTGTATTGACTTAGTTGATTAATTCAGTTACGGTTGTGGGTTTTCTACTTCTTATTATTATGATTTCATCTATGCTTTCAATTATGAATATTGTTTATTTCTTCACAAGTATGAGCGACTAGAAATCCATATCTAGGGTTGTGGAAACCTAGACAGATTGACAAAGTAGGGGAAGTGTTATTTTTGTTCTAAACCAATACCCATACATGTATTACTTTATCTTCAATATAATAGTTTTCTTAATGGGTGCACACGTTAGAATACCGCGTAGGTTATTGCTACTTACTTCAAAAGAGGAGTAGTGACTAGAAAAAGATAAAAACAATAGTAATTTAGAGTTTAGATATTGATCTACAATTCTAGGTTTTATCTTACTAAGATGGTTGGGTTTCATCTAATAAATAGACACTCAAAAGGTAATAGTTAACTTGGATCAAGATAAGGGTTAGTAAGGTGATATCTTGAGACTCAAAAGGTAAAGGGTAAAATCCTTTTACTAGTACAAAAGACTGTAGAAGGTACATAATTTATGGATTTTACAGGCAATGTATCAGGTTGGTTAAGCAAAGCACAATAAATGTGTGGAGTTGAAAAGTGAGTGAGGACACAATCCTAGTTTTCATTTATGACTGATTACAACTGAAGTTTATATTTTTTACTAGTTTGACATTGCTACTCAAAATCCCTATTTACTTTTCCAATTCATCCCGCTAATTACAACAACTGAGAGCCATGAATCTACATATTCTTTGGGATTCAACTCCAACCTTTGTTGGGTTACTATATTTAACAACAACCATATTACCTTTTGAGAGAAGATGGATCTTGGACGTCTTTAAATTTTGGCATCATTTCTAGGGATTTTGTGACATATTAAAAATGTTGGATGACCAAATCTAAACGTCACCCAACATTGGTTAGTTGGGTCGTTCCACGACACTAAATTAGGCGTTGCTTGGGAGGAAATCTAAGTTAAGGTAGGTTTTATTTTCAGTATTTTAGTTTCTACTTCACGTAGTATTTGTTTTTGGTGAGTCACAGGTTGATGGAAAGTTTGGGTACCAAAAACTTGAGCTAATGAGTATTGCAAAAACTAAGTGTGGGTTCTCAAACCCTTTTATGATGTATAAAGATGCTACTAGATATTCCTAGAGGCCTCAGGGAGAATTTCTATCTCTACTTTTAAGTATACTTTGGGGACAAAGCGTATTTTTAAGTGGGGGGTGGGGGGAATTTCCAAGGTATCCTTTTTTCTTTTAGGCGTAATTTTAAAATTTTTGAGTTAGGAATAAGTAAGATGTTCTTGTTAGTGTTATGTGTGATTGCGTGATACAAGTGTTTTGGTTGTAAAGAGCATGTTGCTTGTGTGAATTACTACTTTTGAGACTCCTAGGCTCTAGTGTATGACTCTTGTACATTATGGGCTTAATGTTGAATTCATGCTATTATTTGATTAAAAGTCTATGATGATCCTACTTAAGTTGAGCAAATGCCATATGTGTGTGAGGTTTTTATATATTTCTTGTTGCATGTGATGTCTAGAACTTGCCTGGTGTGTGTGTGCAAAGCAAAATAAAGGATTTGGGTTTAGGAGATGATATATGCATTTCTTTGATAGCCATATTTCATACCCTCTTTTACCTACCCTTATACATAATCATAGTTAGCCTCGTTGAGTCTTTAGATATTTTCTTTGGCAACCTTATATACAACATGTATCTCTTTCTTTGATTGATCGTAATTTGATCCAAAGCTCGTAAGCTCTTTAGATAAAAATCAATTGAGTTAAGGAGTTTGAAATTCAAGTTGGGAAAAAGTGAAATTGAAGCCCCAAAGTAATAGTTATTGGTGTGTACAATTGATGTGTTATGGTTGGGAGTTGTGTAAAGAAAATGATAAAAATTGTTCAAATTGAATAAAATATGAATAAAACACTCCCCACCACAATTTATGTGAATGTGCTTAATGATATGGGGGCAAAACAAAAGATGTGGGTAGAAATAAGTGGTGGAAATTGGTTGTTAGAAGTGACCTAAATGAAAAGTGTGATGTATTAAAGCACTTAGGGAAGATAGTCAGGATTCTTGGCAAAATAATTCCTACTCGTCCCTAAGCCTACATTACAACCCTTAAAGAACTATTTGATCTTGATCTTTAACATTTTGATATTAGTGGAGTACTACACTAAGGGTAAGCCTAAGGTTCATCTTGTGTAACTTGTGAATTCTTTTTGAGAGTGAGCATAATTTGATTCTTATACCCATCGTGTAATAAATTTCATCTATGTGAGCGGTTATGGGTAACTCTTTTGTGGTGAGGGCACATGTTTGATGATATTTGGGTGATTTGTATGATGTCTTTGATTAAGAAATATGTATGAGTTTGCCAACTTAGTGTGTCAGTTCTTGAGGCTAGGATATTTTGGAGTAGTGTTCTTAAACTTCCAATTGTGTATAACATGCTTAGTATAAGGACTTGCATTTGGTGTAGTCATTATAGTACTAGCTTGAGTGCCTTGCTTTTAGTAGAAGTGTGGAGTTTTCTCTTATTATGATGCTTATAGTAAATATTTGTTTGAGAACGAACAAGGCTTTAAGTGTGGGGTGATGATCTGAAGTGGATTTATGCACCTCAGAGTTGTTATTCGGTCTTATTTAGCTTTGTTTTGAGGATTTCTTGTGTGCTTAATGTGAGAATAATGATATAATGATCATATAAGTGTTTAATTATTTGATTACAATGTTTAAGGTGTTTTTCAGACAAGTTTATACTTTAAATTGGTCACTTAGAGTGAAAATGAGAAAACTAGTGTTACTAGATTGAGCTATGTGTTGTTCTAGTTGATCTCAATGAATTATAGTTTGTGTAATAGGTTCCTAATGATATCATTGTGTAATTATGTGTGGAAAAAATTGTTTACAATGTTTAAGGTTTAATTGAATCAATCCAAGAGTCAAAAATAAATTAAAGATCAAAAGGACAAAACTAGCATTCTTAGCTTAAGTTTCTAGTTCACCGTCTTGGATGTTGTATTGTTTTGAGCTCTAATTCTTTGTATTTGATGCTATAGTATTCTTGGTGAGTTGAATATGATGATATATGTATGATACATAATCTGTAAATCAAGTTTAAAAAACACCACAATGACAAAAGTACGGGATAACATTTGACGTAAAACAGACACCTTGGATGTCCATGGCGTGTCGCAGACCCAAGCCACTAATATGCGGAGTGTGCCACACATAGGGATCTTCCTAAGGGAAATAAATCAGTTTTTATCTGCTATTATGGCACTCCATTCACCCTATGTACCATGATAAGTGGGACGACGCAGACCCAAGTCAAAATCAACAAGAATTGTCCTCATATAAATTGGACATTTAAACATGAGGCTATACACCTTGGAAGGCTTTGAAATAGGGAGGGAGGATGGAAAACACTTAAATTAGGGTTTTTATTTCTTTAATTTAGTTTTTTTATGTATTTTATCATATATTCATCTATCGTGATTACGGTATTATCCATGAGTGACTAAAAGCCCCTTTTTCGGGGTTAAGGCCAAGAACATGATTACTATTTCTTTGAATTGATTTGGATTGGATTTTTTTATCATATTTTGTTGTTTATTAATCCTTGATATCATTATTTTAAGTCTTATCTACCCTTATAATACATCCATAGTCAACTTGTGAACCTGGGAGGAGGAATAAGAATATAGTACGTGGGGATGAATAGAGCAGGATTATAAATATCTACTTAACGAAATTTATAATTTGAATCTAGGATAGAAATATACCTAGGTGACCTATTTTTTTCAATTAAGGGATGAAATATAAATGCATTTATCTTATTTCTCACATCCTCGCTCAACGATGTAGTTGTGGGTCTAAATTAAATAAACGATCCATAATCATAATATCAACCCCGTGAATCATCAATCAAGATAAGTAATCTAACCAATGAAGTTCAATAGGCAGAGCCTTAACCCTAGGTTCCTCTCCATTGATTGTCCAAGCACTTTACTTTATCGCATTATGTAGTTTACTTTCAGTTTATAACTCTCAATTCTTTTGGCTACGTTTGCACTAAATTAATCTCAACAATGAACTAGAATTCGATAGTTGTCAACACAAGTCTCGGAGGGATAGATATTTGGCTTTATTTAAGGCCACTGTATTACTTGGTGAGACCACTTACATTTGCATGTATGCTTGGGCACAACAACAGTACTATTTGAACATCCAATTCGTTAAGTCCATAAAAGCTGCAAGAGCAATTATCAGTTCAAAAGACATAAAAAATTCTTAATGACCATATTGAGTTTTGAAGGATATTTTTGAAATGTCATACTCTCTGAATTTGAGCTAATGATAGCTAGATTTAAGGTTTATCTTTGAAAAAGAACTGGATCCCTAAAGTTAGTCGAACAATTCATCAATGCTAGGAGTGGATACTTATTCATCATTGTGACTTTGCTCAACTGACGGTAATTGATGCACATTCTGAGGGAACTTCCTTTATTATGCACGAAAACACTTAGAGCACCCCATAAAAAGATATTGGGCCTGATAAAACCTTTGTCTAAAAGGTCATTCTATTGTTTCTTCAATTACTAAAGCTTGTTTGGCGCTATTTTATAAGGAGGAATTGAAATATAGTGGGTATCTGAATAGAGATCTATTCCAAAATCAATTTCTCACTCAGGAGAAACTCTGAGAAGATTTTTTGGAGACACTTTTGGAAATTCATTGACCACAGGGACTGATTAAAGAGTTGGGGTCTCAAAAATTTAATCCTTAACCAGAACAGGATGATATATACACCTCTTTGAGATTATTTTTCTAACCTTAGAGTATGAGACAAACTGACCTACAGGCGCTAAAGTGTTACCCATCCATTCTAAGATTGGTTTATTTTTTAAACTAAAATTGGATGAATTTATTTATACAATCGACTAAGTCATAATAGGAATATAGCTAATCCATGCCAAAGATGACATCAAAATCAGTTATATCTAACTCTACGAGATCAGTTGAGGTGACTTTTTAAGAAATTATGATTGGATAATTTCCATTAAACTATTTAGCTATGACTGAGTCACCAATAGAAGTAGAGACTGAGAAAGGTTCTGAAATAATTTTGAGATTGACACCAAAGTCTACCACAATATAGGGAGTCACAAAGAAAAGTATGTCTCCAAGATTTAGCAGAGCATACACATCAATACGAAAGGCCCATAACATACTAATGACTACATTAGGGGAACCCTTATGATCCTATCAAGTCTACAAGGCATAGAATATATTCTGGTGCTGACCTTCACCTGCACTAGATAAGGTACTCTATTGAGTTAGGAAATCTACCAGAGCAATTGAGGAATTAGATTAGGTCTACTGGCAAACATCTCTGCCCTACTGTGAGGTAACTGAGCATTCCCTCAATCTTAGACCTGGCTTGACACATCCAAAACAACCAGCATTATCAACCATACACTCTTCTTGGTGGTTCTTACCATGCAATTTGCAAACTAGAAAAGTACATCTACTAGTGATATTGCACTGGGACTTAGATCTTGTACTCTATCCCGATACTCTTATTTAAACTTAGGTATTAAGGTACTAGAAGAGGATGGGTTTTAAGATTAAGACCTCTGACAAAACTAAGAGTGATTACCACCGCTTGTTTCGGCTAAGAATAGTCAAGTTTTCTGTTTTAACCCTCTTAGTCTCCATTTTCTTATTCTTAATCTTTTCTTCCTTGATTTACTAAGACTTAGTCATAAGTTTGGAGATGCACATCTCTTTGACTAACATAACGGCCCTACACTCATTGACCACTAATTCAGAGAAACGAGAAACAAACTCACCCATGTGATTCCTTGAGTCAGTCACATCACTAGAGCATACTTAAAGAGCTGAGTAAACGCCAAGGAATACTCTTTCACTGACATGTCACCCTGCTTTGTTGAATTTATGAAACATGGATTCCTTAAACTTAAGCTGGAGTAACCTATCTAAAAACGTTGTCTCAAACTTATCCCAATCCACTTAGCCTGCATTTACACCACCATTTTTCTTTTACAGTTCGAACAAAATCTGAGACACCCCCTTCAATTGATATATAGCTAAGTCTACACTCTTAACTAGAGTGATATAAATAATTTAAGTGACCTTCTGAATCTCATCAATAAATTCCTAAGGATCCTCCTCCACTTTAGAACCATGGAACTCTAGAGAATTCATTAGAATGAAGTTTTAGACACTCGTTGATGTTCTATTCCTATTTGGATTGACTGGTGCAACAACTTACTGGTTGAACTGGGTGGTCATTTCTTGAACAATAACTTGAAAAGAAGCCCTAAACTCAGTATGCATCACTTTTTCATTTAGAGGATCTTATGGAGCTAGTAGAGTATGATAGTTTCCATTTTTGTTTATCCTTCTACTTGCTTTTATCGGAGATATTTTCACTATAAACACTTAGAGCACGAGTTGGAATAAGATTTATATAATCTCACACTCTATCGCATGATATGATTATAAAAGATATGAAAATTTCCTATGTGTTGTGTAGACTCTTACTCATAAGTGTGGCGCACTTCACTCCCATGAATAAGACTCTACTTAATACGGCTTTCAGACACTTCAGGTCACTTTAACCTAATTCTCTTATACCAAGTTTGTCATGACCCAAGGCTACACCTAGTTGTAATATAGTTATTAGAGCCATAAATGATATCAAGCTAGCCCATGCCATGGCATGACACTAGGAGTACTAAAAATAAATAGAAATAAGAAACTGAACACAAAATCTACTAAGCAAATGCCAAATGCTAATCAATAGAGTTGATGTTTGACAATATTATAGAATTAAAATACTAGTATATCTGTGCCTCTATGTAGTGCCTTGAAAATGGGTTTTGAGACATTACACGGTGCTTAAGACCATAAGTAGTCTCAAGATAACCCTTTAAGCCTTCTACTAAAGTTGTAACTCATAATACATGAATCTAAGCATGCAAAACAATAATGAATTACTGAATACTGTTGGAACTGAACTAGAATTAATAGAGCATAAGGTCTGAAAGGGTTTAACTAGAAAATCTAAATAACCAACGCTATAAGTCTGATATGTATCTAATTGTCGGACAAGCCTCTTACACTGCTAACTATAGAGTCGCTAAAACATACCCCCGGCTGACTCAAACTAACTAAAAATAACTAAATAAACTTCTCTAAAAAGCTAGAAATCTAATTAACTGGGTCCTTGAACTATGAGGACTCACCAACTGCCAGGATATAGATAGAGATACTCGTGGTCAATCACACTACTAGAACTAAGCACCTCAACCTATATTATTAAACAATGTATCACATAGACATATATATGGATCAGTACTTTTAGAATGTACTGAGCATATAGGGGTGAATGCATAAGTAAAACAGTGATGGAATGTATATCTTTCTCATAAACAATGCATGCTAAGTATAAATGGTTCACCTTGTCTTGAGTAATTGAAAGCTGAAATCAAAATATTCTTAGGATCAAAAGATCAAATCTTGTTCAAAATCAAAATATAAACTAGTCTTAGGGTGCTTAAAAGCATAATATTCTTGAAATCTCAATACTTATACTTAGGTCTTAAAACCCATGCTTTAAACTCATATCAAATCATCACAAAGTTCATGCTCAATAATAAAATCTTAAAATATTTAATAATTCTAGTCAAGATAATTAAATTCAATTATCAATCCGTAAAAATCATGCCAAAAGCAGAAAGATATGAAAGGAAACATGCAACTTTACATTTAAATCACGTGTGACATCAACATCATTGAACAATGATAATTAGGTATGAACCCTAAACTAAAATTCATATAATTTCATGTAAAATTCAATTCTAAAACTAGTTTTGGGCACAAGGATGAAAGGAGTATCCTTGTTCATAATCCCACATACCTTATTCAATTATTTGAAAGCAAAAGCTTGAACTTTGAATTCTTAACGATGTTCTTGAAGCTTCTTCTTAAAGTTTGTGATCCTGGAAACTTGAATTCTTTGTTATGTTGAAGAAGGATTGGTAAAACCTTGGATTTCTTAGACTCAAGGTTGAAGCTTTAGGGCTTTCTTATTGAGAAATTTGGTGAATAAAGAGGTAATATTCTTAGAATAAGGTTAAATAATTTGCTTTCATGAATTAGGGATAGAGTAATTGACTTAAATGCCCTTGTAAAATTTAAAAATTATGACTGGAGTCCCATTTTGCACCTCGGTGCAGTACTATCGCATTTTGTTACTAGAAACGAACGAGTGCAAATTTGAACTCTACCGCAATACGGTGCTATCACGTTGCATCACTGGAAACAAACGAGCGCGAATTTTTATTCCACCGCGACACAGTACCTGTTCCACTACATTTTCTAGTGTGACACTAGCCAATTACGGTGAGCTACTGAAAAGGTCGATTATGATTTAGTGGCTCACCACGATGCGGTATAATCGTGGAAAGCTACTGCCTCACACAAAAAAATACCATAACTTCTCACCTAGGTAGTGGATTAGGGTGAAATTAATCGTTGGAAATCTGACTCAATTATCTACAATTTGGTGGGTATTGAGCTGAAAAATTCTATATACATCGAGAGTTATACACTTTCAAATTTGACCCTTGTAAAATCGAACACCACACTATGGTCGAATCTAAGGTTCTTGGCTCAACTTGGCTCTAAGTGATTTCTATGAACATTTTTCACCTACTAAACACTTCAGACATTAGGAGTTGAACTGAACTACGAAAAGTATGGGGTATGACTATATTTTCCCCTTAGGAACATTCGTCCTCAAATGAGACTAGTTAAGCTAAGGATACTGAGGGACTGAAACTATATACTGGCATGCACAACTGTAAATAAAAATGCATGACTAAATCTAAAACATAGTGAGCGACTGAACTGATTTGCGAATGCATAAATGAAACTGAGACTGGAAAAAAAATGAGTTAAGGAAGACTATTACCTTAGGCTGAATTTAAGTTTGCAGTGAAGAGGTAAGGATACTTATTTTGCATGTATGCAGATCTTGGGCATATTTATATGCTAAAAGAACTAATATGCACCCAGATTTAAATGTGCTTCAAGAAATTTTGTATGAATTATTAAGTATATTTCAGCTTTAATTTCAGTTCGTGCCTAATGGATATGATTAGTGCTTTCAGGCTAAAAATCATGAGGAATTGGATGCTTTTAGATACAATGATGATATGGAAGGATTGAAGAAATACAAGGTATTGAAATAAAGCTAAAAAATGGAAGATGGAAATTTGGAATTCTTATTTGAACAGACTCCGTGTCGAACTGACCAACAAAATAGCAGTGGTCGAATTCCAGTGGAGGAGCGCGATTGTAGCACGTCATGAAGAGTCTCAAATTCTCATTTGGCACTTTCCAGTAGACGTTTGCAAAACCACCACATCACAGAATAGTCTAAATTATTAATTTGAGCGACCTGGAAGTTTAGAACATCGTGGTGAAGGCGCATTTCACAAATTTCATTGAATAATTGAATTCCTCAATTGCATAAATTTTAAGGGGAAATAGCATTTGAAGGCATGGTGCGACGTGTTGTGTGAAAAAATACGGAAGATTTTAAGTGTTTTGTCCCAGCTATAAAAGGAAAAATCCAGGATAATTTTGGGGATTTGAGTGAAAGAGAGCAGCAGCGAAAAAAACAAAAATTTCTCCCTTTTGGGGTTCTTAGACATTCTTTTCAACTTCTTTACTTCAAGAATTATTTTGGGTATGTTAATTATTTATTTTGGATGTTGAATTCAAACATGAGTAGCTAAAGACCCTTATTCTGGGGTTGAGGCCAAGAACATGAGTACTCTTTTATATTCTTATTCATAGTTTCCTTTTGGATTATCATTTGAGTTGTTCTTAAATTCTTGATCTTTATATTTTGATGAGTGGATACCATTAGAATAAATCTATATTTCTATGTGTATCCGGGAGGAGAATCATAAGATAGAATGAATAAATTAAGGAGCAAAGTTCTTATCCTTTTATAAAATAAGGGGTTTGAATTAGCATCTAGGATATGGATATACCTAGAAGCCTTGGTTGGTTCAATTGCAAGAAGATAACTTTATGAATCTAGAAGAATTGTTGTATTTCTATAGGAGTTGTAGCTACAAGGTTCAATAGAAGGAAGATTTGAGGTCGGGAAACCAAGATCATGGCATAACCCTTGCGAATCAATAACCCAATAACCAATTAGACTGTGATAAGAATAGAGAATTGTGTGATTTTTCAAAATGTCTCAACCCTAGAATCCTCATCATTACTAATTACAACCGTTGCTTTCTTTGGTCTAGTCACCGCTAGTTATTCACTATTTAATAATTTATATTTTTATTCATAAATTCAAAATCATCTTGATACTCTCAAGCACTTAATACCTAATTGTCTTAAACTAAAGGTTAAATAAATTTCTAGTTTATTTGTCCTCATAGGAATGATATCTGACTATCTAAGTTTTTATACTTCTTGCATGATCACGTACACTTGAATATGTGTAGGGACGCAACAAGTTTTTGGCACCGTTGTCGGGGGACTAGTGTAATTAGTAAATTGCTTAATTTTTGGTTTTTGATAATAAGTTTAAGTATTACGAACTTGATCTTAGCTGCTGAATTTTTGCAGGTTTAGCTGAATATTGGTCTGGCTAGAGATAAAGAATTGGTAGAGCCTTTTTTAGAATTGGAATTGATTTTTCATCAAAGGTGAAGAGCTCAACAGTACTTTCAACAGGGTCAGATGGCTGAAATATGAGATCCTAATGTTGTTGATCCAAATGCCAGAAATGTTCCAACTCTGGTTATTCCAATTGTTCTTGTTCAACCAGCCGCAAGACCTGTTTGTGAGGTGGCAATCCCACTTACGGATTATGTGACTAATAGGATTTGAAAGCCTGAGCCAGGAGGTCAGTGAGAATTGAAACAAAATATGGTGCAATTATTGAATTTTACGGGGCAATTTCACGAACTTTCACATGAGGATCTGTAGCAGCACATACAGACCTTCCAGAAAATAAGTGATACATACATTCTTAAAGATGTGAATGTTGATTATGTTAGATTGATACTTTTCCCTTTTTCTCTAAATGAGGAAGCAAAGAGGTGGTTACATGCTGAACCACCACACTCTATCACTTCATGGGAAAATTGTGCTCAGAAATTCCTTATTCAATTCTTTCTATCCTAGAAGATTGCACGTCTAAGGAGTGAGATCTTAAGTTTTAGATATAAAGATGGAGAAAATCTCTACCAAGTTTGGGAGAGATTTAAAGGCATGCTCAGAAATTATCCTCCTCACCATCAATTAAATGATGTCTTAGTGCACACATTTATAGAAAGCCTTGAGTTTAATACAAAGATTCTCTTGGATTCAATAGTAGGAGGCCAAACTTTGGAGAAAACTTATGAAAAATTGTATACACTATTGAATCGAATCTCACAAGGGAATCTAAACTGGCATGCAGACTCAAGGAGGGCTCCCAAGAAGGTTGCAGGGGTATTAGAGATAGATCAGTTCACTACATTACAGGCACATATTACTGCAATATAGAATCATATGACTACTCAGCTAAACAAACTAAAGTTGGGTGTGACATAACCAACAGCTGCAGCAAATGCAGTTCAACAGGCTTATTCGTGGTGTGAAGTTTGCGGAAGTGGTGAGCACACAACAAATGCATATTCTATTAATCTAGATTCAGTCAACTATATGGGGATTGCAAATCGTCAAGGTCAACAAAATTTTTGCCACACGTATAATTCCAATTGGAGGAACTACCCCAACTTCCATGAGGTGGAAATCAGACACAGAATACAAATCAGTACAAGGGACCAATGCAAGTAAATCCACAGCTGGCTCAGAATAATCAAGCGACCACTCAGAATAGCAATGTAGAGGAGTTGATTAAGCAGTTTATGGATCAACAAGCACAGTTTGCGGCAGATATAGAGACTCAACAGGCATAATTTGTAGCTGAGTTGAATAGTCAACAATTTCTTACATGAAATTTAGAGTTACAATTGGGTCAAATTGTAAGATCATAGAATACAAGGCCACAAGAAGCATTACCTAGCGATACAGAGGCTAATCCAAAGTAGGTAAATACGTTATAACAAGGAGTGAGCTGCAAATTAAAGAGATGGTTAAGGAGTAGGAAAATTCTGCAGTTATTGATGATAGTTTGAAAGATAATGTAGAGTTGGAAGTCAAGAAAAAAAAGAAAATGATGAAGTTCGTATGGAAAAGAAGACTCCCCCCTTACCCTTTCCTCAAAGGGCAAGGAAGTATCAAGAGGAAGCAAGTTATAAGAAGTTCTTAGATCTTCTGAAGTAGGTTCAAGTAAACTTTCCTCTTATTGATATTCTACAGAGTGTGCTGAAATGTGTGAAATACTTGAAGGATATTATTGCCAATAAGAACCGGTTGACCGAATATGCCACAGTTGCACTTACTCAGGAATGGACGTCCAAAATTCAAAATAAACTGCCCACGAAATTGAAGGATCTAGGTAGTTTCACCTTGCATATTACCATTGGACAAACTATTTGTGCACGTGGATTGTGTGTCTTGGGAGCTAGCATAAATATCATACCTATATCATGGTACTGGAAGATGGGTCTTGGGAGTCCCAAACCCATGACTATTGTGTTGCAGTTAGTGGATATATCCCTTGCTAGGGCAGATGGTATTATTGAAGATGTGTTGGTGCAAGTGGGATCTTTGATTTTCCTGGTGGATTTTATGATTCTTGACGTTGAGGCTGATCCTATTGTTCTATTTATTTTGGGATTACCCTTCTTAGCAACAGGACAATCACTCATTAATGTGGAAAATGGAAAAATGACAATGCGAGTGCATGATAAAGTAGAAGTTTTTGATGTGTATAAAGCATTAAAACTGCCAGCCATATATAAGGAGTTATCATCTATATCAGTTATTGATTTTACTTTGGATTGGCAGTTGTTATTGTCCGATGATCTATTAGAGTGAGCTTTAATGGGTCATGATCTGTATGGATATGTAGAAGCATTGGAATTGTTCTAGGTTATGAATTTAGCAGTAGTTGAGACTAAGAAAGTGTCGTTCAAACTTTTGAATAAGCCAATTGGTCTATCGCCCAAGCCGTCAGTAAAAGAAGATCCTAACTTGGAGCTTAAGGTTCTTCCTCTTTATTTAAAATATATTTTTCTTGGTGATCAAGATGTCTTGCCTATTATTTTGTCTGCAGAATTATTAGATGAATGGGTAAAGGAAGTTGTAGCGGTTCTAAAAAAGAGAAAGAGGACGATTGGCTAGCAGATGGGTGAGTCTGGGGCACAGTGTACTAAAGAACAGAGGAATGACTATAGTGACCAATGATGATAATGAGTTAATTCTCACACATACGGTGACTGGTTGGAGGATCTGTATTGATTATTGCATGTTGAATGAAACAACTCATAAAGATCACTATCCAATTCCCTTCATTGACCATATGCTGGATAGATTGGCGGGACAAGAGTATTATCGTTCTCTGGATGGGTACTCTAGCTACAATCAGATAAGTACAACACCATAAGACCAAGAGAAGACCACTTTCACTTGTCTATACGGTATATATGCATTCATATGTATGTTTTACGGCTTATGCAATGTACCTGCTATATTTCTGAGATGTATGATGGTGATATTCTTAGACATGGTGGAAGAATTTGTGAAGGTATTTATGGATGATTTCTCTGTGTATGGTAATTCTTTTTAAAAGTTCTTGCATAATCTTGACAGAGTCCTAGCTCGATGCAAAGAAACAAACCTGGTGCTGAATTGGGAGAAGTGCCACTTTATGGTTAAGGAAGGAATTGTCCTAGGCCATAAAGTGTCACGCAAAGGACTCAAAATGGACAAGGCGAAGGTTGAAGTGATTGAAAAGTTGGCTCATCCAGTCACAGTCAAAGGAGTGCGAAGCTTTATTGGACATGCAGGGTTCTATAGATGATTCATTCAAAATTTCTCAAAAATTTCAAGCCCCATGTGTAAATTGTTAGAGAAAGAATCCAAGTTTGAGTTTGGGGCTGATTGTTAGGAAGCTTTTGAAAAGCTTAGTAAGAAGTTGACCGAAGTACCTATTCTGATAGCACCAGATTGGGAGTTACCTTTTGAGCTGATGTGTGATGCTAGTGACATTGTTGTGGGAGTGGTTTTGGGTCAGAGAAAAGATAAATTATTTCACTCCATGTACTATGCTAGAAAAGTGTTGAATGATGCTCAAGTTAAATACACAGTTACAAAGAAAGAGATATTGGCAGTGGTGTACACATTTGATAAGTTTAGATCTTACTTAGTTGGCACTAAGGTTATTGTTCATACTGATCATACTTCCATTAAGTATCTTGTGAACAAAAATGATGTGAAGCCATCACTGATTTGGTGGATTCTTCTATTACAAGAATTTGATCTTGAGGTATGAGATAGAAAGGGGAATGAAAATCAAGTTGCTGACCACTTGTCACGGATGGAGGATCGAGACCATATAGTGGATGACTTCCTTAGTATTAATAAAGAGTTTCCTGATGAGAAGTTGTTGTCAGTTTATGCAGGTGAGTTCCCATGGTATGCTAATGTTGTGAACTTGATAGCTTGTGAGGTGTACCCTCCTGATGCACCACACAACAAAGGAAAAAATTACTTCATGATTCTCATTGGTACATTTGGGATGAACCATATCTCTTCAAGCAGGGTCCAAATGGAGTCATTTGTAGGTGTATCCTAGAGGCTGAATTTTTTAAAGTGCTATAAGAGTGCCACTCATCTCCATATGGTGGACATCATGCGGTGAGAGGACGCCGAGAAAAGTATTATAATCAGGTTTTTTCTGGCCTACTTTGTTTAAAGATACAGTTGCTTTCGTAAAGAATTGTGATCAATGTCAAAGGTTGGGTACCATATCTAGGCGTCATGAGATGCCCCTTAATAATATTTTAAAAGTCAAGGTCTTTGATGTTTGGGGGATCGATTTCATGGGCCCATTCCCACCTTTAAAAGGTAATTTGTACATTCTTGTAGTAGTTGACTATGTCTCTAAATGGGTGGAAGCTATAGCCAGTCCGACTAATGATGCAAGAGTGGTGTTTAAATTTATAAAGAAGAACATATTTTCCAGATTTGGTACACCAAGAGAAATAATTATTGACGGAGGTATGCACTTCATTAACACCTGGTTCAAAAAATTTCTTGCTAAATATGGTGTTAGGCACAAGGTTGCTACTGCATACCATCCTTAAACAAGTAGACAAGTTGAGGTGTCCAATCGAGAGATTAAGCAAATACTTCAGAAGATCGTGAATGGGTAGAGAAAAGATTGGGTCGAGTAGTTAGATGATGCACTTTGGGCATACCAAACAGCATACGAGACGCCCATTGGGACATCTCCATATCGCTTGGTGTATGGTAAAGCTTGTTATCTTTCTATGGAGTTGAAACACCAGGCATATTGGGTAGTGAATAAGCTGAATTTTGTAATAAAGGTCGCAAGGGAAAAAAGGTTATTGCAACTAAATAAGCTTGATGAGTTTAGGCTCCATTCCTATGAAAATGCCAAGCTATAAAAGGAGAAGACCAAAAGATGGCATGACAAGCAAATTCAAGATAGAGTATTTGAACCCAAACAACTTGGTTTGTTGTTCAACTCACGGCTTAAGTTGCTTTTAGGTAAATTGGGATCGAAATGGTCTAGACCGTTTGAGGTGGTGCATATGACACCTCATGGATTTGTTGAGTTATGGAAAAAAGAGAAGACGGAGAAGTTTCTTATAAATAGACAGCGTGTAGAGTAATATTGGGCGGATCATCCGAATAAACACAAGGAATCTATCACGTTTGCTGATGAGTGATGAAAAGATGAGTCACGCCACGACATAAAATAAGGCACTATGTGGGAGACAACCCACAATTGTATTGTAATACGTAGTTTAATTTTTATCTTATAAAACTAAAACAAAAAGAAAAATACAAAATAGGAGTCCCGCCACTACAAAAACTAAGGTGCTGAGTGGGAGGCAACCCGCTTTTACTTACAATATTTGTTGTCTTTGTTTGAGATTGCAGGGATTTGCAAAGCAAAAATAAGAAGATTACCATATTCGTGGAGAGCAATCAGGCTTGCAAAATAATGTGTGTAAGTTGGGGTCTTCTCAGGTAAGAAAAGAGCTGAAAAATATATAGAAAATCCAACTTTTGAGAATGGTGCGATGCGGAGATGGGAGATTTGAAAATTGTCAAATTCCAGTGGTCTGGCACGACATCACTGCATCGCATCACTTGGAAAATTGACAATTGTCCAATTCCAGTAACTTGATGCGATGCCACCGTGTCATGATGAATAGTAAATTAGCGATTGTCAAATTCTAGTAGGTCAACGCGATCCTACCGCTTCATGGTGGGAGTACAAATCGGGAGATAATAGAAGGATAAATTGGTGTTGGGAAATCAATTTAATTAAGAGTTCTTGTACTAAAGTGCTTAGGAGCAATAGTCATAATTTCCCAAATAGTACCTACCTGTCCCGTAGCCTTTATTACAACCTGAAAAGACCTAATTGATCCTTTACCTCAATATCCTACTATTAGTGGAGTAGTACACTAAGGGAAAGCTTGTGGTTCGTTCACTAGCATGTATGAATTCTTTGTTGAGAGCCAGCGATTTGATTTGATATCCCCTATTTGTGCATAGATATCATGGTGAGTTAATGGGGGAATATTTTCTTTGTGTGAGGATGCAAGCGGATGAAAATCGGATTACTTATTGAGTTTTCTATGAATTGAGTGCTTTTATTGAGTTTGCCAACATGTTAGAAATTCACTATTGAGATAGAAAAATTTTGACACACTTGTTCCATATGCTAAAAAATTATTTTGACATGCTTATGTAAGAATACAATACTGCAAAGTGTAAGTGCCCATTCAATATAACTTTGAGAATGTGGGTAAAAATAAAGTGAGAGTGTTTTTGAATTAAAATTGTTCAAGGAAAAATAAGGTTTTAAGTGTGGGGTGGTGATCTTGGGCATATTTATATGCTAAAAGCACCAATATGCACCCATATTTAGACGTGCTTCGAGAACTTTTGTATGAATTCTTAAGTATATTTCAGCTTTAATTCGGTTTCATGCCTAATGAATATGATTAGTGCTTTCAGGCTAAAAATTATGACGAATTGGACGTATTTGGATACAATGATGATATGAAAAGATTGAAGGAATACAAGGTATTGAAATAAAGCTCAAAAACAGAAGTTGGAAATTTGGAATTCTCATTTGAATAGACTTCGCATCGCGTCGACTAACAAAATAGCAGTGATCGAATTCTAGTAGAGGAGCATGATTATAGCGCATTTTGAAGAGGCTCAAATTATCTCTTGGCACTTTCCAGAAGAGATTCGCAAAACCACCACGTTGTGGCACAGTCCAAATTATCAATTTGAGCGACCTGGAAGTTTAGAGTGTCGCAGTGAGGGCGCATTTCACAAATTTCACTGAATAATTGAATTTCGCATTTACACATATTTTAAGGGAAAATAGAATTTGAAGGCATGGAGCGATGCTCTGTGTGGCAAAATAGGGAAGATTTTAAGTGTTTTGTGCTAGCTATAAAAGGAAAAATCCAGGATAATTTTGGAAAGAGAGCAGCGGCAGAAAAAACAGAAATTTCTCTCTTTTAGGGTTCTTAGGCATTCTTTTCAACTTCTTTACTTCAAGAATTATTTTGGGTATGGTTAGTTACTTATTTTGGATGTTGAATTCAAATATGAGTGGCTAAAGACCCTAATTCTGGGGTTGAGGCCAAGAACATGAGTACTCTTTTATATTCTAATTCATAGTTTCTTTTTGGATTATCATCTGGGTTGTTCTTAAATTTTTGAGCTGACAATTTTTATGAGTGGCCACCATTAGAATAAATCTATATTTCTATGTGCTTCCGGGAGGAGAATCGTAGGATAGAATGAAGAAATTAAGGAGCAAAGTTCTTATCCTTTTATAAAATAAGGGGTTTGAATTAGCATCTAGGATAGGGATATACCTAGAAGCCTTGCTTAGTTCAATTGCAAGAAGATAACTTTATGAATCTAGAAGAATTGTTGTATCTCTTTGGTAGTTGTAGCTACAAGGTTCAATATATAGAAGATTTGAGGTCGGGAGACCAAGATCGTGGCATAACCCTTGCGAATCAGTAACTCGATAACTAATTAGACTGTGATAAGAATAGAGAATTGTATGATTGTTAGAAATGCCTCAACCCTGGAATCCTTATCATTACTGATTACAACCGTTGCTTGCTTTGCTCTAGTCACCACTAGTTATTCACTGTTTAATAATTTACATTTTTATTCATAAATTCAAAATCATCTTGATACTCTTAAGCACTTAATACCTAATTGTCTTAAACTAAAGGTTGAATAAATTTCTAGTTTATTTGCCCTCGTGGGAATGATGTCTGACTGTCTAAGTCTTTATACTACTTATATGATCACGTACACTTACGTGTATGTAGGGACGCAACATTTGCTTCTTCTTCCCAAGTGGCACCCTCAACAGACTGATTCTGCCAAAGAACTTTGACCAAAGGAAATTCTTTGTTCCTTAGTCTATGAATTTGGTGATCAAGAATCTGTACTGGATGTTCTTCATATGAAAGGTTATTCTAAATACTAATGCTTTCTAAAAGGACTACAACAGTTGAATCATCTATACACTTCTTTAATAAGGATACATGGAACACTGGGTGAGCTGATGACAGGTCTGCAGGAAGCTCAAGCTTATACGCTACCTTTCCCACACGACTCAATATCCTATAGGGACCTATATATAGGGGAGTAAGCTTCCTCTTTTTGCAAAATCACTTCACCCCCATCATGGGTGAAACCTTCAACTAAACTAAGTCATCAACTTCAAACTCAAGATCTATCCTCCTTACGTCTGCATAAGATTTTTGACGACTCTGAGATGCCTTCAATCTCTCTTGAATAAATTAGACTTTCTCAATGGCTTCAAAACCATCTCTGGCCCAATCCTCACCCACTTCGAACCAACCGACTGGTGACCTACATCTTCTTCCATAAAGAGCCTCAAGTGGGGCTATATGAATACTAGAATGATAACTGTTATTATAGCCAAACTCAATCAATGGAAAGTGGTCATCCCAACTGCCTTTGAAGACAAGAATACATGCCCTCAACATATCCTCTAGGGTCTTAGTGGTCCTCTCTGCCTGACCATCTGTCTGAGGGTGAAAAGTTGTACTGAGGATTAATTAGGGTACCAAGGCCTTTCTAAAAAGTTTTCCAAAATTGAGAGGTAAACTATGTACCCCTATCTGAAATAATGGACAAAGGAACTCCGTGTAATCTGAGTAACTTTCAAATATACAGCTTAGCATAATCTTCAGTTGTGTAGGATATATGAACTGGCAAGAAGTTGGCTGATTTGGTCAACCTATCTATAATAACCCAAATCAAATCATGTTGACGACGCGAATGGGGTAATCCTATCACAAAGTCTATGTTCACCTCTTCCCACTTCTAAGTGGGGATACCAAACTCTTGCAATATCCCACCAGGTCTTTGGTGCTCTACCTTAACCTACTGGCAAGTAGCACACTTGGCCACAAATTCTGCGATATCTTTCTTCATACCACTCCACCAATAGACATTTTGCAAATTACAATACATTTTGGTGGCTCATAGGTGAATGAGGTAACGTGCACCATGCGCTTCTGCCTTGATCCGCTACCTCAAATCGTCAACGCATGACATACACAATATACTTTAGTATCTCAACATACCATATCCCTCTTGGGATAAAACCTCAACCTTTGGGTCTTTAGTTGACCCCTTCAGCTTGACCAAACTAGAGTCCCTATCTTGCTTCTCTTTCACTTCAGAAACTAGAGAAGATTCTAAACTACTCTAAACCCAAACATTCCCCTCAGATAAGTTAACCAACCTCACACCAAATCTAGCTAACCGGTAAACTTCTCAAACTAATTCTCTCTTATCATTCTCCACATGTACAACATTCCCCATAGACAATCTACTAAGGGCGTCTACCACTACGTTGGCATTGCCTAAATAATATAACATACTCATGGCGTAATCCTTCAATAATTCTAACCACCTTCTCTGATGAAGATTTAACTCCCATTGACTAAACACATATTACAATCTTTTACATTCCGTGAATACATCATGCACCCCATTAAGATAGTGCCTCCATATTTTCAATGCAAATACAACAACAGCTAGCTCAAAATCATGGGTAGGATAGTTATTTTTGTGAGGCTTAAGCTGTCTAGAGGCATAGACTACAACCTTACCTCTCTGCATCAAAAAACAACCCATACCAACTCTAGAAGCATCACAATAGACAACGAATCTATCTGTACCATTAGATAGCACTAAAATTGGGGCTGAAGTGAGTTGAGCCTTCAATTCCTGAAAACTCTTCTCACAGAAATCTGAACACTAAAACTTAACTTTCTTTTGGGTTAATCTAGACATGGAGGAAGTAATAGAACAAAACCCTTCAACAAAACATCTGTAATAGCTAGGTAAACCTAAGAAACTCCTGATGTATGATGGAGAGATGGGTCTAGATTAGTTTATCACTACTTTAGTTTTTTGGGGATCGATTCTAATGCCGTCATCGAAAATAATATGACCAAGGAAATTTACTGATCTTAGCCAAAAATTCACACTTGCTGAATTTGGAGAACAACTGGCTATCTCTAAGAGTTGGCAATAGAATTCTAAGATGGTCTGCATGGTCATCCTCTCTACGAGAATAGACAAGAATATCATCGATAAAGACTATGATAAATATGTCCACTATTTGAACACTCTGTTCATCAAGTCCATAAAGGCTGCTGGGGCATTTGTCAACCCGAAAGACATGACTAGAAACTCAAAATAACCATAACCAGTTCTGAAATCTGTCTTTAGAATATCACATTCCCTTACTCTAAGCTGATGATAGCCGGATCTAAGGTCTATCTTGGAGAATTAACTTGCACCTTGGAGTTGGTCGAATAAGTTATCAATCCTATGAAGAGGATATTTATTTTGGATTGTGACTTTATTTAATTAACGGTAGTCGATACACATTTGAAGAGAACCATCTTTCTTACGCACTAATAGGATAGGAGCACCTTATGGAGAGACACTGGGCCTTATGAAACCTTTATCCAAGAGGTCTTTAAGCTGCTCTTTTAACTCCTTAAGCTCGGATGGAGCCATAAGATATGGAGGAATGGAGATAGGCTGAGTATCAGAAAGAAGGTCAATACCGAATTCTATTTCCCTATCGAGAGGTACCCCTAGCAAATCTTTGGGAAAACTTCAGGAAACTCATTAACTAAATGGACTGACTGAACTATTGGATCCTTAGACTTAGTGTCTTTGACTCGAACTAAATAATAGATGCACCCTTTTGATATCAACTTTCTGGTTGTAAGATAGGATATGAAATGACTCTTGGGAGACACTGAATTACCTTCCCACTCAAAGGCTGGCTCGTCAAGAAAATAAAACTTCACTACTTGAGTGCGACAATCTATAGATGTATAACAGGAATAGAGCCAATCCATACTAAGAATAATCTCAAAATTGACCATGTCTAACTTTATCAGGTCTGTTAATATGATTTTATGAAGGACAGTGATAGGACACTTTATATAGACTTGTTTGGCAATAATTTACTCACCCACTAGGGTGGAAACAAAGAAAGGCTTAGGGAGTTTCTCAGGACCTCCCCCAAAATTCACTGCAACTAATGGGGTCATATAAGAGAGATTCGATCTAAGGTCCAACATTACATAAATATCAAGATGAAAGATACGAAGCATACCAGTAACAACATCTAGCGAACTCTCCTGCTTCTGACAAGATAGTAAAGCATAGAATCAATTTGGGTACTGACCGCCACCAATATTAGATGATGCACCCTGAGGAGGGACTGGGCGACCTAGCCTGAGTATGGGGATGAACATACCTGCTTACCTTCTTAGCATATGGACACTCTTTGATTTCATGACCCAACTTACCACATCCATAACAACTTTTCTATCCCAACAAGCACTCACCAAGATAATTCTTACCACACTTAGCACATGAAGTATAACTGGGTTTTCCTCCCATATTACTCTGAGACCTAGCCATAGAAGTTCTACCTCATGGCTCTTGCCTGGTTCTGGGTGCGAGGGCACTGGTTGAAGATGGAGCTAGAATTGATGAGCGACCCTGAAACTATGAATGATTTCCCCCTTCAGACCTTGTCTGGCCATAGTCAAACTACCTGGTTCTAGCCTTCTTACTTCCCCTCTCTCTACTCTTTAACTTTTTTACCTCAATCTATTAAGCATAAAACATCAGCTTAGCAAGATCTATATCCCCAATAAGCATGGTAGTCCTACACTCTTTGACCACCAAACTAAACACTCCAGTAACAAACTTACTCATACCCGACCTAGGTTCACCCATCATGTCAGGGACATACTTAAATAACTGATTAACTTAAGGTATTACTCTTTCACTGACATCGAGCCCTGCCTCAGGTTCATGAACTCCTCTACCTTAGCTTTTCTCAACTTACATGAAAAGAACCTATCTAGAAATGCATCCTAAAATACCTGCCAACTCATAGAAGTTGCATTCTCACCTCGACCATTCTTCCATATTACCACCCAATCATAGCCACATCCTTCAACCGATAGGATGTCAACTCTACACTCTCTTCCTCAGTAACATGCATAATTTGGGTGAGTTTTTTACCTCATCTAAGTAAAACTGTGAGTCCATACCTGCTTTTAACCCAAAAAAACTTAGGCAAATTCATTTTCATAAAGTTACAAATTCTGGCTGCAGCTAAATCACTATTCTGCTGAAGTGGGACTGTATCTTAATGGTTGCCTTGAACATTGGCAGTCACAACTTGGGCTAACACCTAAAAGGCAGCTCAAAATTTAGTATAGGATACATTCTCATTCAGAGGGTTAGCAGGCTGGGGTGGCTGGTTAATATTTCTGCGTGCATTAGCTCGGCGGGGAGGCATATTCTATCACGTAAGATCATGAGTTAAAAGCAGATAGATACATTGTAATCAAGATATATTATGAAAGAAAATGATGATTTCCTAAATCATTTCATAACCTCGTGCTCATAAATATGGCACGTTTCACACCCATAATCAAGACTTTATGTAACGCGGCTTGTCTGACTCCCTAAGACTTTAAATCTTAGGCACTAATAATAATTTTGTGACGCTCTAAAAATAAGTCTCGAGACATCACATGGTGCTCAAGACTATGAGTAGTCTCAAGATAACCCTTTAAGCATTCTACTAAAGTTGTAACTCTTAATACAGAAATCTAAGCATGCAAAACAATAATGAACTACTGAATATTGTATGAACTGAACTAGAATTAACTTAGCATAATGTCTAAAAGTATTTAACTAGAAAATCAGAATAGCAGACAATGTACGTCTGAAATGTATCTAATAGTCGGACAAGCCTCTAACACTGCTAACTAGAGAGTCGTAGGGACAAATCCCCAACTAACTCAAACTGACTGAAAATAACTAAATAAACTTCTCTGAAAAGCTAAAAATTTGATTAAATGGGTCCCTGAACTATGAGGACTCACCAACTGTCGGGATGTAGATAGAGATGCTCATGGTCAAGCACGCTGCTGGAACTGAGCACCTGAACCTACATTATTAAATAATGTAGCATATAGGCATATATGTGGATCAGTACTTTTGGAATGTACTGAACATATGGAGGTGAATGCATAAGTAAAACAGTGATGGAATGTATATCTTTCTCATAAACAATGCATGCTAAGTATAAATGGCTCACCTTGGCTTGAGTAATTGAAAGCTGAAATCGAAATCATAAATCATGAATGATAAAATATGTTATATGAATACTGTGAGCCACCACACTTAGTTCTAATACTGTACCTGAAATCGATTTTCAAATCATGTATGCTAAGTGTAGGAAGGACTCACTTTTATCATATGAAAATTAAAAGTGGAAGTTTTGTAAGTATTGTCTTAAGTAGGACCATATCTGAGTAAATTTGTGAGCCTTTACACTTAGTTTTCTAAAAGTTTTTCTGTTATTCTATTTTAAGACTTAGGTCTAGGGAGGTTCTTCCAACCAACATCCACTATGTTACCTATCATAGTGTCCAACGTCTAGTTCCTATAAAGGAAAACCTCACATTGGGGAGAGGTGTGATACTCTTGCCAAGGATTATAACCTGAGCTAAGTGATCACAATTTGTATCTGTCATCTATATACACGGGAAGGATTTGAATTTGTACCTACATTGGCTCGTATTTCTGGGGCATGTGAACTAGGACACATACCCAACTCGGTGCTAAATACTACTCCCCTTTACTTTATATGCTCATTCTGTAGGAAATCCACTTTAAGACTAACATAAGGGTTTACAATGAAAACCAGTTATGCATCTATTTACTTTAAACTGTAATGAAACTAACTGTGTGGATTTCATAAATTAGTTGAGTATCAAAAGATCAAATCTTGTTCAAAATCTAAATATAAACTAGTCTTAGGGTGCTTAAAAGCATAATCTTCTTGAAATGTCAATACTTATACTTAAGGCTTAAAACCTATGCTTTAAACTCATATCAAATCATCACAAAGTTTATGCTCAATAATAAAATCTTGAAATTCTTTAATATTTCTAGTCAAGATAATGAAATTCAATTCTTAATCCGTAAAAATCATGCCACAAGCATAAAGATGTGAAAGTAAACATGCAACTCAACATTTAAATCACTTGTAACATCAACATCTTTGAACAATGATAATTGGGTGTGAACCCTAAACTGAAATTCATATAATTTCATGTAAAATTCAACTCTAAATCTAGTTTTGGGCACAAGGTTGAAAGGAGTATCCATGTTCATAACCCCACATACCTTATTCAATTTTTTGAATGCAAAATCTTGAACTTTGAATTTCTAATGACTTTCTTGAAGTTCTTGAACCCGAAAACTTGAATTCTTGGTTATATTGAAGAAGGAATGGTGAAACCTTAGATTTCTTGGACTCTAGGTTGAAGCTTTAGTATTTTCTTGGAGAGAAATTTGGTGAATAAAGAGCATAATATGCTTAGAATAAGGTTAAATTGTCTATTTCCATGAATTAGGGAAAGAGTAATTGACTTAAATGCCCTTCTAAAATTTAAAAATTGCAAATGGAGTCTGATTTTGCACCTTGGTATGTGTGGTGCTATTGCATTGCGTTATTGGAAATGGACGAGTGCGAATTTGCACTCTACCATGATGTTATTATATCGCATTGTGTCACTGGAAACGGACGAGTGCAAATTTTCACTTCACCACGATGTGGTACCTGTTCTACCATAATTTTTTATGCGACACTGGCCAATTACGGTGAGCTACTGGAAAGGATGATTTTGATTTAGGGGCTCACCGCGATGTGGTATAATTGTTGTAAGTTACTGCCTCACACAAAAAATGCCATAACTTCTCACTTGGGTGTTGGATTAGGGAAAAATTAGTATCATTGGAAAGCTGACTCAATTATCGATAATTTGGTGGGTCTTGAGATGGAAAATTCTACATACATCAAGAGTAATACACTTTCAAAGTTGATCCTTATAGAATTGAACACCAAACTTTGGACGAATTTAAGATTTTTGGATCAACTTGGCTATAAGTGATTTCTATGAACATTATTCACCTACTAAACACTTCATACACTAGGAGCTGAACTGAACTAGGAAAAGTACGGGGTATTATACTCTATTGAAGTGAGTTGCTTGGATAAGTCCCCAGCTAATTCAAATTGGATGAAAAGATAAATAACTGAAATATAAAATAAGTCTCATTCTCAAAATATGAGAACTCACCACACACTATTATTGATATTAGTATGGGATCATGGTAATGACGAGCTAGATTATGAGCGTTTGAACCTATAATGCACTAAGCAGAAGGATATTCACTATAATATATGAAGTTGAACATGATGAACATAATAGACTTGAATATGGAACTAATGAATATGAGTTGATACAATGATCCAAACAAATCAACATATAACTAACAAATACTATCTTGAATAAATGGAATATAAGGTTATGCAATAACTGATTTTGAATTGTGGGAGCTACTAGCAACCGAGATACCCTATCTAAGCTAAACGTGGCTCAACTTGTAACCTCGGCAGGAGGGGTGCTTTGTACCTTGTCAAGTGTACTAACACTGACGGGCATGGATCTACTAAACTAATGTCTAAAAAGAACTAGGGTGTCAGCCTGATCTAGTGGGTGACCCTTTTAAACATATGATGGCAATGTAGTTCTAGAACTTAGGGACTTCTACTAAAGGTCCCAACCTAACTGACGGGTGAGCCTTTATCCCTGTGGTTGCTCGGTGTTAAGTATTACTACTAACTGAATTAAACAAATAAACTACGTAACTCAATAATACTGATATCTGAGAATCGATAATAAACACTCTATCTGAAAGCATCCTAAAATATATGGAACTAAATGCTAAACTATCAATCTATGGAATGCTAACTCATCAGGTATTCATAACTCGCCATCTTTGAAGAATACAATTATTCATGACAAATTCTATATTTTGAATAGATTATGAATTCATAAAACACAAGTCCAAAACACGAAATAAGAATATAATGAGGGTTATAATATATAAGTCTATAAAGGTACTAAAGTTCATGGAAAAATATGTATTCGTGGACTATTCATGGTGAGGAACTGAAATATAAAGAGAGTCATACTTATCATGAAAATCCTAAGTGTTGAAGAATGAATTAACTGAAAAACTATGTTCACTAAAGGACTCAATGGGTGAAAGGATACCCATTGATGAAATCTCACATACTTGAAAGTGAAAACCTTGATGAAATTTTGGACTTGAAGACCGAAGATGATGAAATCTAGTTCTTGGGACTTCAAGGGTTTAATCGACTATTTTGATTTTCTTTCTGAGTGTTTATGTGATTTTAAGGGGAATGGGTATTAGGTGTTGGTTATGCTTAAGTAGGGTTTAGGCATTGGCCCCCCACCTGTATATTAAAGAAAAAGATAAGTAGCCAAAATAAAATTTTACCTCATCTTGGTAATTTGGATGAAAAGATACTTATGTTGTGAGTTAGCTCTTGTAGGTTGAATTAGTTTTTTTCCCTTTAGGATAGCCAAACGATATAGTATAGTGTTCTAAATAATGGGAAAAAATCATATTTCCCTTTAAAAATTATAACTAAAAGTTGATGTGGACAATATGCAGACTAACCAATGGATTGTTAGTTCTTCCAACCAATCGTTAGTTTTGGTCGTTAGCCCATGAGGGTCCTCTAGACTTTATCAGACAGACCAACCAACAACTCGTTGGTTCTTCTCATGGCTTCTAAGGTTTTTTGCTTACGTTTGGGATTTTGTGTCTGCTCTACACACGAACATATAGGACAGGTCATTCTAAGAACCAATGGTTCATTATATGGGTCGTCATATCTGACAGCTTGACAGTGCTTCATTACAATGGTCATAAATTCTTACTTTAGAATCGAATTTACAAATGATCGATGGCGTTGAAAAGAAAACTCAAAGACCTTTAATTTAGTGGTTCTTGAACTACAAATCTCTTCATATTCTAGGAGTTATACTCATTTAAAGTTGACCCTAGTAAAATCATATATGAAAACTCGATAAGTAAAGAAGTTTTCAACTTAACTTTGAGCTAGAAGTTCAGTATGACTTTAATTCATATCTAAATCACTTCCTATACTAAGAAATCATCCGATTTGGTTCTATACTCATTTGAAGAATGATTGTAATCTTAGTTTTGGAATTCGGGGTGTTACAGATACTTTGGTGAAATAAAATATTATTGATTATGTTTTGGAGCTTAGAGTAACTGGTAAAGTTGCTTTCATGTGACCAGGAGGTCACGGGTTCAAGCCTTGGAAACAGCCTCTGGCAGAAATGCAAGGTGAGGCTACATACGATACACACTTGTAGTGTGGCCCTTCCCCGAACATCGCGCATAGTGGTAGCTTTAGTGTACCAGGCTGCCCTTTTACTACATTTTGGAGCAAGAAATCATGAGGAGGCTATTCTAGGATTCATTTTCTTACTCTTTCACTCATTTTTAATTCTTGCATGAACAACTTCAACTTTTTAAGTTTGTTTTCAATTTTGAGTGGCTAAAATTTCTTGTTTTGTGGTTGAGGCTAAATGTATAATTGTATAGCACACTTCTGATTCGAGTTAAGTTTGATCTATCATATTGGTTGTTCTTATGCTCCTGCTTTCACTATTTCGATGTCTGGCCAATATTAAGATAAATTTCTGATTTTTGACTGAACTCGAAAGGAGAATCATAAGGGTAGAACGAAGAGCCTAGGGAGTGATAAAGTTTTTGTCTTTAATAAAATAAAGATTTGTTTTGCGTCTAGGATAGAAGTATATCTAGAGTGTCTCATTTGGTTACAATACATGAAGATATTTTCATGGGGTTATTACATTCATGATTAACAATGTAGTTGTGAGGTCAATTTAAGTAGATATTTAAAGGCTCAAAAGATCATAATTATTTTATCAACCCCGTAAACCAATAATCAGATAGATAACTTAGCTGAAGAGAAATGGATGTTCTACAGAATTTCAAGAGATGCCCTGAGCCGGCTCATGGGCCAAGTGGACGAGGTGGCCGCTTTAGGCCTTCAAATATTTTAGGCCCCCAAAAAATTATTATAAGTTGGCCTTATGTGCTAATTTGTTTGGGAAAAAAACAAATATTTAAACGAAGTAACAAGCAAATCTAAGTAGTGAGATTTTGTTATAATATCAAGTTAGAAATTTTTTCAATGAGTTATACTGTTCTAACTTTCTATTCTCTTTTAATTTAATTTTTCACTGAGTCTCAATTATTAATCCGCTTCAAAAATAACAATTAACAAATTTTCTATTTAAAAGGTTAGAAAAATACACATCAAATAATGTATGTATGATTTTTATAAAATTAAAAAAGTTTAAAGCCTCGTATTGTGATTTGGTTGTAGGCTATCGATTAGGTCGAGCCGCCCAGGAGATGCCTTCACCATGGAATATCTCCTTAATACTGTTCACAAACACTTTTGATTATCTTGCTTCTTTTATTATTAATTCTAGAATTAAAACAACAAACAAATCTGTTAGAATTGTACTTGTTTAATCTCACAGTACTAATTGAATTCGTTATTTCACTTCACAATAACACTGAAGCATATATAAACACTTCATATTTTGATCTCCTTTACTCACATTATATTCTATTACTTTACTTATCTTTCGCGCGATATTCAGCTACTAATACTTGGATCTAACCAGTTAAATCAACATGCATCATTGACTTCATATAAATTTAACTATACCCTTTTTCTATTACGCAAGTTTATGTCATTTTTACACATAAGAGATCATCTTCACTTTTATACATGAGAGATTTGAAAAATTAAATTTGTTTTCATTTAATTTATAAATGGCTATTAGGGGTAATTTCCACTAGCATCAAAGTGGTGAAATTGCACACGTCTAACTGCACTAGAAAGACGTGATATGCACACAGCTAGCTGCCTGCTGAGACATTGACACTTCAGCACGAGCACAATTGATAGTTGGTTGCGTGAGAATAGCAAAGTTTGAAGTCTTAAACTTTCTTTATCTCAAGAAAGACATGCTACTTATAGCAAAATGAAAATCTCGATCAGCTATATCTCCAATGAATCTGATCAGAGACAAGTTCTCGTGTGCATGCATCTATCTGCTTAAAGAGAAAATAGAGAGACCAGTAGGTAACTCAATGAGGTTCTTATTAGCTTAGGTGAGTTAAAGATGTCATTTGATTGGGACACAAGTTATCCCGGGATTAGTTATCCCAACCTCAAGGTGGGATAAATGTCACACTACAATTCCGGGATAACTAATTCTGGAATGAGTTATCCCATGCATTTTATCCCAACCAAATATGAGATAAGTTCATCGTAAAATTAATCACGGAATTAGTTATCTATTATTACTTGTCCCAAACGAGCCCTGAGGAGATTCACATTGCGGTATACAAATAGGGTTAAGATAAAGTTTTAGTAAACTGTTAAATTCGTGCCATGAGAGAAAAATCATAGTGTAGAGGTAAAGAAGTTCATAAGTTATAATTTTACATCACAAGTTTAAATATATAAAAACTATCTATTGTATATGTTTTAAAAACAAAAAATCACTTACATAAATTTTGGATGTCACTGTTGTTAGGCTAGGGTAGGCAGGGGCGGACCCACGTGGTCCGTGCCGTTGCTTGAGCACCCATTCTTCCCGGTAAAATTTTATATATTTATATAGAAAATACAGTAAAATCGATTATAATATATTGTTAATCACTCATAGATAAAAATAGTTGTTGTGAGCACTCACAGCCTTCAAATCCTAGATCCATCCCAGAGGGTAGGGGTGTTCAATGAAAACTGCTTAAGTGCACCAAATCTAGAAAATTCAATCAAATGAAAGAAAAAAATTGATTAATGGTTTGGTATAGAAAAAAAAATCGATTAATGGTTTGGTATGGGAAAAAAATCGATCATAATTGATTTGATTTGAGTTCAACTAAAATATATTAAATCGAATCAAACGAAATTGACATCACTTGTATACACTTTTTAAAAATATTTTACACTTAAAGAATATGTTTTATAATGTTCTTTTTTTGTATTTTTTTTTTTTAAGAATCATATATTATTTCATGTTTAGACTTACCATTTCGAAGGTCCAATAATTTATGGAAGTTTCAAAAATAGTAAAAGTTTGGCACAAAATTCATCTTTCATAGCTACACTTTACACATTTATCATTTATAGCCGTTGTATTCGATTTACAGTCGTTGTATTAACTTTTACTCAGTGGCCTATATGCATAAAAGACAGAAATACATTACATATTTAGTCTCGCTAAAAACACTATCATTTTTTTCTTTTTTATTTTTTTATATTTTTTTCTTTTTCGTGTTTTCCCTGTTTTTTCTTCTTCTTTTTTCTATTTTTATTTTTTTCGTTTCTTCTTTTTATTTTTTTTATTTTTTTCTCTCTTCTATCTCTAACTTCTATTTCTCTCGTGTACTACAAGAACAAGTCGGAGGGATACTTAGGACTAGTCAAAGTTCAGATGAACCATGAATAAAACGTGATAAGTCCAGGGGGTAATCAATACTTCTCTCTTTATTATATACTAATGCCATTGCTGATTTCTACACATGAGAGATAGATTATCAATTTTTTGAGAAGTTGATTATTCACCAACTCATAGGTTTATGATCAACTATTTGATTATATGAACAAGTTAGAATGATGACCAAAGAATAGAAACTAAATTAAATAAAATTAAAGTATAAAAATTAACGCCCTTCAAACATTGTAAAATAATTTAGATACATTAATTGTGATACCAAATCACTTTTGAACATGACCAAGTGATATTTAAGGCATGCTATAGTCGTAAATCAGTGAGATAGAACTAAAAAGGAAAGAAATAAAATAACATTTATAAGTACCATCCAAACAATGCAAAACAGCTAGATATCATCAAATGAGACTAGACGCGTCTAATGAGCATAAGGAAGAATTATGGTTGTAACTTGTGGGTGTTCATAGGACAAGTAGTGTTTGAGAACAAGTAGTCCTTCTCAATGCAGATGTTTGTTCTGAGTAATTGGTTGTTACTATCATCACTCCTCCTTATACTCTTTTGATCGAGTGTTTAATTATTTTTGTACCCTCATATGGTGATATTTAGTCATTTTTCATTACTTGAATGATGTTTATTTATTTTAATTTATTTTGTTATATTTCTTTCCTTTTTAGTTTCGTCTTACTTGTCAATAGAATTAGATGATTGATGCTAGACCTATAAAGATATCGTGCATATATTATATATAAATGTATGCATCTATACTAGACTAAATTAACAATCATGTATCGATCAATTAAGTCTAGTGAAAAGTAAGACAAGACTAAAAAGGAGAGAAATAAAATAAAATAAAATAAAATAAATTAACATCATTCAAGCAACGGAAAGCGACTAAATATCATCATATGAGAGTACAAAATAATTGAACACTAGATCAAATGAGTATAAGAAAGAGCAATGATAGCAACAATCAATTACGCATAACAAACGTCTGCATTGAGAAGGACTACTTGTTCTCAAACACTACTTGTCTCATGAACACCCACAAGTCACAACCATCACTCTTCTTTATACTCATTAGACACGTCTAATCTCATTTGATGATCTAGTTGTTTTACATTGCTTGAATGGTGCTTTTTTTTTTTATTTCTTCCCTTTTTAGTCTCATTTCACCGATTTATGACTATAGCATGCCTTAAATATCAATTGATCATGTTCAAAAGTAATTTGGTGTCACAATTGATGTATCTAAATTATTTTACAATGTCTGAAAGGTGTTAATTATCATACTTTAATTTAATTTAATTTCTCTTTTTTGTGATTATTTTAACTTGTCCATATATTCAGATAGTTGATCCTAGACCTATGAGTAGGTGAATAATCAACTTCTGAAAAAATTTATAATCTATCATGTGTAGCATCAACAACGGTGTCAGTATATAATAAATAATTTGCATAGTGTAGTATTTCTTCAATCTCTTTTTACTTCATCAATTTTAAGAAGTTCCAACTATGCCTTGTTTATAATTACAACTCTTTCAGGCATGCAATGATTGGGTCTATAGTAAATCTTATTAATCGATTATAGAAGACATAAAATATTCTTTAAACCTTTTCCAACGGTCACTTTTTTGGTAGCTCCACTACAAAAATGACATGGACCTTTTTGAGCTCCTCCATGTTCATTTATTCATCCTTTTCTCATTTTGATTTAACAATATCAATGTCGTTCTTTCTCATTTCGAACACTTCTTATCTTGTTTCAAAGCCTTCATCTGTTGCATAATTTCGGTGATCGTCGGAAAAGCGATATCAAGTATTGTACGAAAATCAGGTAATAAGAACACGACTATAGTCTATTAAGTCTAGGATCATAAATGAACCTGTTCTCATTGTTCAAATTTCTGGCACACTAACCAATGAAATACGAAAAAAATTTTACCATACAATCGGAAAGGACAGTCATAATCCATAAACAATCAAACAAATATCAACTTAAAAGCACAGATTTTCAGTAAAATTAAATTCTACTTTTTAAAAAGATTTCATTTTTTTTCATCCAAATCAAATAAATACCTAATTAACCAAACAGTCTATTAATAGAACAACATCCGAATTTTTTGGCACAACAACCGATTAAATTCACAAAAAAATTTCACCATGCACTCAACAAGGACAATCACAATCCATCAACAATCAAACAAATATCAACTTCACAGATTTTCAATAAAATTAAGTTCCATTTTTTAAAAAGATTTCAGTTTTTTCCATCCAAACCAAACAAATACCTAATCAACTGAACGGTCTGTTAACAGAATAACATCCAAATTTCTTGACACATTAGGTGATTAAATTCGCAAAAAAATTTCACCATGCAATCGACAAGAACAACCATAATACATCAACAATAAAATAAATATCAATTTAAAAACACAGATTTTCATTAAATTCAAGTTCCATCTTTTTAAAAAAAAAAATAATTTTTTCCATCCAAACCAAACAAATACCTAATCAACTGAACAGTTTATTAATAGAACAACATCCAAATTTTTTGACACATTAGCCAATTAAATTTACAAAAAAATTTTACTATGCAATCGACAAGAACAATCATAATTCATCAACAATCAAATAAATACCAACTTAAAAATAAAAAAATCAGTAAAATCAATCCCTTTTTTTAAAAAAAAAAAATCCTCCAAAATCAACTCAATTACCACAAAGCAAAATCAAAAAAAGAAAAAAAAATCCATCAATATGGAGCACAAATTACTAGGGAGATGAAGAAAAATTATTTAAAGTAGAAGATGAAAGATCTTAGAGCTTTAGAGAAGATAAAAATGGAAACTAAAAGTTGGGAAAAGAGGAAAGAGAAATGACCACGATTTTGTGAGTGGGAGTGAGGAGAGAGAAAAATTTTTTTGGTATTTAATAAAAAAGTGGGGTTAAAAAAATATTTAATAAATACATAAGGGGTGGCAAAATATTTTTTTTTAACACTTTAACTCATACCCCACCACTTTATCCAAAATTCTAAAATTTTAAATAAAAAATAAAATAGTGTTTATTTCTCAAAATAAGTTTTCAAAGTGGCCTTTCAACTAAATCTTCTCATGTTTCATTATGAAAATAGAATAAAATAATTTTATTTTTAAAATAAAAAATAATACTTGAAAGTTGGAGAAATATTTGACCAAGAATTAAAATAAAGTTGTTTTTCCATCTTTGTAAGTAAATTGAAGTGAAAACACCCTTTTCGTTGTTTTTGGATTTTTTAAAATTTTTTGAAAAATAAAACAAATAAAGTGAAAGTATAAATTTCTAGAATTTAATGCCCAAATATGTTTTTCGAGGTTGAACTCTGAAAAGAAGTGAATAATATTCATAGCTAAATCGGTCTCTAATACGATGTTTGATTTATAATTTCTTACCAACTAATACATATATAAACTATGAGAGAATTAATATATTAGCTTATAAATAGAAGATGAAGTAACTAAATGTATAACTTAAAACTGTAAGTTGAATTTATCGATGAGGCCAAGCGCACACATGTTAAATCTAGTTATGTTCAGGACCTGTTACCCGCAGACTGATTGTCTATATGATGAAACAATGGACTTAAGTAAATATGGAACAAAGCTTTGAAAAGTACAGTGTTGAAACAGCTCCTAACTACATTCAAACTCACACATAGCTGCCATTGCAATAGTTACCAAGATCGAATAAAAGAAGGGAGAAGAGGGAGAAAGAAAAATGTTGAGCTAAGATAAAATTTGTGTATTAAAAGTTGGTTACAATGTGAGCTGATTGCATCTATTTATAGGCCCACATGCTCATCACATGAGCATCTAGAAGTTTCCTAACAGCTCACTAACAACTCCCTAACTAAGTCAACTTACTCTATGATCAGTAACTAACAATATCAAAATAAAACCAATGGAACAGTAACTACTATGCTAACCAACTAACGGCTATAGCTGAACAAATATTCTAATTTCCATAATAAGTTTCAACACTCGCACTCAAGCTGCAGGGTATAAAATGCTGAGAGCTTTCTTAGGAGGTGTGAGTGTTGATCATGACTCAAGCTCTTGGTGAGAATGTCAGCAACCTGTTGTCCAGTCTGCACATACACGGGTTAAACTAATCCTTCCTTGATCTTATCTCTGATAAAGTGACAGTATATCTCAATATGTTTGATCCTCTCATAAAAAGTAGGATTTGCAGCCAGTTGAATAGCTGACTTGCTATCAGAGAAAATGGTAATAAGGTTTGGTGATTGGTACCCTTAGTTCTGCTAACAACTCTGCCAACCATGTTACTTCTACCAAAGCTGAGGCCATGCTCCTATATCCTGCCTCAGCTAAGCTCCTGGAAACAGTGTATTGTTTCTTAGATTTCCAGGATATCAATGAACCACCAAATTTTACCACATAGCCTATAATAGACCTTCTAGTGTTTAGGCATGCATCCCAATATAAGTCACACCAACAAACCAACTCTGTAGAAGGATGTGTCGTGAGCAAAATCCCATGTCTTACAGTTTCTTTCAGATACCTTACCACTCTATTTACAACTTCCAGATGAGATCTCTTTGGCTGTTTCATAAATTGGCTTAGTATTTGTACTGTATAGCTGATATCAGGCCTTGTTATTGTTGCATACATCAATTTTTCAACTAGCTTTTGATATAGTTGCACATCTCTCAACATAATATCTCTTTTAACACCTGTTGTTTCATCTACTTCAACAAATATTAGCTTAATATTAGTCTCTAATAAAGTGGAAGCTGGTTTAGCACCAGCAAACCCAGTATCAGATATGAATTCCAGAATGTATTTTCTCTGGTTTAAGATTACTCCACTTAGAGATCTTAGCACTTCAATACCTAAGAAGTACTTAAGCTCACCTATGTCTTTAAGCTTGAATTGTTGATGTAAAATATCTTTTTCTGCATTTATCATCTCTACATTATCACCTGTTATCACAAGATCATCTACATAAACCAGAATCACCACCATTTCTTCTGACCTTTTCAAAGTAAAAAGTGAATAATCATAGCTACTCTAAGTAAATCCTGCATTGATTAGTGCTGAAGTAAGCTTTATATTCCACTACCTGGATGCTTGTTTAAGTCCATATAGTGACTTGATAAGTCTACAAACTTTGTGATGTTTCCCTTCTTTGAATCCATCTGGCATTTCCATGTACAGCTCTTCCTCTAAGTCACTTTGCAGAAAGGCATTGTAAATATCCATCTGGTACATGTGCCATCCTTTTGATACTGCCAAAGCAATGACACTCCTTACTGTAACCATTTTGGCTACTGGAGAGAAGGTGTAATGATAATATTATCCTTCTAGTTGGCTATATCCCCTAGCTACCAACCTTGCTTTGAACCTCTCTACTTCACCATTGGCCTTATATTTGACTTTATACACCCATTTTGAACCAATAATGTTCTTTTCTGGAGGCATGTCAACCACCCCCAAGTGTGGTTATCTTCCAGGGCCTTGACTTCCTTCTTTATAGCTTCAATCCACCTCTCATATTTATTGGCTTTATTGTAGGATTGAGATTAAGTTTTTGATGCCAAACTGCACACAAACCTCTGATATTTGGTACTAGTCTTAACAAAAGATAGATAACTTGCCAGAGGATACCTTGTCCTCTTTCTTACTCCTGGTAAGGTATAGTCCATCAACCAAGCAGGTTGTTTGATGGCTCTAGATGATCTCCTTGAAGAAACTTCTGTAGATGTTGATAGTGGATCATCTATGCTTGTTTCATTATGAGTAATCTCATCTTGGATGCTGTCATTTTCATGTATTGATATATCTTCATTGTGTGATTCATATAAGTGGTTATCATGATCTGTGTAAATATTTATTTCTTTATCTACATTAGCATGTATCAGTGAACTTGGTTGAATAAAACCTGCAGGTGATTCTGAACTTGGCTTATCTGCAAAAGGAAACGAGTCTTCTTTGAACACTATATCTCTTGTAACAAACAACTTGTTAGTGCACTAGTCCAAAAGGATATATCCCTTTTGAGTATTAGAATATCCCATCAATATATCAACTTTAGCTCTTTCAGAGAACTTATCACCCTTTGGGAGTACTGAAGTATAACACTTACATCCAATTACTCTCAGGTGTGTAAAGGATGAAACTTTGCAGAACAACATCTCATAGGGACTTTTTCGTCCAATAGATGTAAACGACAACCTGTTAATAAGGTAGACATCAGCCTTGATATTCAAATCCCAAAAGCTGGTAGGCATTTGTGATTGGAACCTGATAGCTCTTGCAATATTAAGTATCTATCTATGCCTTTTTTCAACCACAACATTTTGTTGTGGTATGTAGGGACAACTACTTTGGTGTATTACTCCTAGGGACTGAAACAATTCTTTACACTTAGAATTAATGAATTCTGTCCCATTGTATGATCTAAGTATCTTCACTTGAACACCAAACTGATTTTAAATCATAGTAAAGAAATTTTTTATGGCAACAATACATTGAGACTTCAGCTGTAACAAATGCAACCATGTGTATCTGCTAAGATCATTAACAACAGTTAAGAAGTATTATTTCTTATCAAAAGTAGGTATCTTATAACGTCCCCAGAGATCCATATGTACAACATCAAAATATTTTATAGCTCTTGAAATGCTAACAGGGAAGATCAATCTAGTCTGTTTAGCCAGTAGACACATATGACACTTATTTATAATATCTATATCACTATTGTGTCTTATTATATTGAGAGTTTTTAACACTTGAGAAAAGGGAATTCCCAACCTTATATGCCAGAACCTGCAGTCATGCACCTCTATTCCTGCAGCTTATTTCTGATAGGCTACATTATTAGAAGTTCCAGTTACTCCACATACACTCTTAAGGATGTATATTCCTCCACTTTTCTTACCAATCCACTTCACTTTGCCACTATGAAGGTCCTGAAACACATAGAAGTCAGGGTAGAAAGTAACAAAGAAAGATAGTTGCTTAGTCATTTTAGACATTGACAGCAAATTCAGCTTAAAATCTCGGATATATAATACCTCCTACAACCTCATCCTTAAGTACATGTGCTTCCCCTATATGTGATATATCAACCTTAGCTCTAGTAGGTAAATTTACTTTATCACACATGGTATTATCCATTTTGTGACAGTTTGAAAAAACATGTTTGTGTGCTGCAACATGATGTGTGGCTCTGAGAAACCTTGTGCCTTTGCTACAACAACATTGTTGATATCTTTATTACCCTGGCTACTAGATTGATCATTCAAGCATGAATTGTCTGCCTTAGGTTCAAGAAAACTGTGAGCTGATAACTGATTGTTGTTGTGACCAGTAGTTGATTGCTCATATCTACCAGTTCTGCCTTGACCACTGTAAAATGGTTGATTTGGTGTTCCCCTTGGGTTGTATTTGTTTCTCTTCTTGTTTCTCCAGTCATTAGGATATCCATGCATCTTGTAACAATTCTCCCTTGTGTGACTAGTGAAATTATAGTAATCACACCTTTTGTTCTTGTATCCTTGACTTTTATAACTTATTGATGTTTGATTCCTGTTCCCATATCCTACTTGTGCATTATTTCTATGCATTTGCATAGCAATAGGTTCAGTCTTATCACTGATAGTTATAGCACAAGAAAGTTGTTGGATTTCATCTTCAATTATCATTGCATATGCTTGATTTAGTGTAGGTATTGTCCCCTTCATCAATATTTGTCTCTTTGCTTGATCATAAGCATCATTTCGGCCACTCAAAAAATGTATGAACCTCAGCTGACATAAGCACTCTGCATAATCCTTAGACTTAGGACAATTACATAATGGAATGGGAATAACTGCATCAAGTTCACTCCATAAGTTTTTCAACTTAGTAAAGTATGTTGAGATTGAATTTGTGCCTTGGTGAAGATTATTGATTTCCCTGTGTAATTAATACAACCTCATGGGATTTACTTTATCAAACATTTCCTTAAGATCTTCCTATACCTCACAAGCATTTTTTTGCATACATAATACCACTGAACAACTCAACACTTACAGAACTCATCAACCATGAAAGGACCACTACATTACATGTCTTCTATTGATCATACAACTCCTTTCTGTGTATGTCCTTACTACAAGCTCCAGTTACAAAGTCGTACTTCCTCTTTTCCAATAGTGCAATCTTCATAGATCTATACCAAACTCCATAATTTTTTTAACCAATCAGTTTGATAGGGATTAATGTAGCTCCTGCTACATCTAATGCCCAGGAATAGGGGATCACTAGGATCAATCTTAGGTGCCATGTCTTATTTGCAAGCTACGACTAAATTGAAATCAAAATATCACAAGAACCTTGGAATCTACAACTTGTACGCAGAGATCTATGGCTCACAAATGGAGATCGAAACTCCTCTAATCTTACTAGGTTATAAACAGAAATCACATAACAGGAAACTCACTGTATTGCATGTATATTCTCATTCGATTGTGGCTTCTTCAGATCTACGATCACCTTCTCTGATACCATATTAAAACAGCCCTAACTATATTCAAAGTCACACATAGCTACCATTACAGCAGTTACCAAGCTCGAATGAAAGAAGGGAGAAGAGAGAAATATTGAGCTAAGAAAAAATTTGTGTATTAAGAGTTGGTTACAATGTGAGATGATTGCATCTATTTATAGGCTCACATGCTCATCACATGAGCATCTAGAAGCTTCCAAACATCTCACTAACAATTCCCTAACTAACTCAACTTACTCTATGATCAACAACTAACAATATCAAAATAAAACTAATTGAACAGTAACTACTATGCTAACCAACTAACTATTATGGCTAAACAAATGTTCTAATTTCCACAATAAGTTTCAACATACAGGATTCATTAACGTTGTATTTGTCAACCTGCATCATAGTCGGTCCTATGACAGGTCTTTCAATTTAATCTTAGGCTTGTCATACACTTACCTCAAATTCGAGGCTTTTTCTTTGTTAAAGCCTGCTAGTCAAATGTATGTTATATAATACGGCACCTCCCTCGAAGTGAAAAGACATTTCCTCTTCCCCTCGCCTTTTTGTTTGTTTATTTTATAAATCGGCTTTCAAATATCCATTAAGATCTTCCTTCAAATTAATTCATAACCTAATACTTCAAGGACCATGACCCCTTGTTTTAGCTCAAACATGGCCTCTATAACATTTGACCCTTCTATCACTAACTTTTGCCATGATGTTTTGCCCTAGAAACAACTTTAAAGTCGAAGAATCCAAACTCTGATCGATCAATGACCTAGGTTCCCTGGCGAAAAAAAAGCAATATCTTAACCACTCACCTCAATTGCGAATTTCTCAAATCCATTTGCATAGTGGCACCATGTCGTTTGGAGAGTGTCATTTCCACCGATACAGGCTACTCTCTTATTTACACCTATTATTTCACCCTAGGCCTCAGACCATCAGTTGTAAAGTTGATCACGGCTTTTTATGCAAGATTTTGGCTAAGTCAAGGTTAAGATTATCCTAGCATGTGAAGGACGGTCGATTGTCTCTACACGCTCTCGCTCATAGCCGGGAAAGTCTATCTTTTGATCATCTTCTTCTCCTATACTCACCTTGCCTCTTCTATGGTGGTGTGGTCAAGCTTGTAAAGTGAGGGCAAAGAACCTTCTTCTCTAATTTAGATGATATTTACAGTAGAGGATGGACTAACATGTTTGTTGATGTGGCTACCAAGATCTATCCAAGAAATTTCCCATGTTCCCCTGGAACTCCCATCGTGAGTACCTATATTTTTTAATTCTTTCTTTATATGCAACCCCAAAATGGTATCTTCTGACCTTTCTGCTTTTATGTTAGCTCTAAAATGGCAATCAAATGCATCGTCGTTAGATGCACTTTTTGCCAATCCAAGACGTTGATCTCTGAAATCTTGAGAATTTCCTATGTCGATAGTCAGACATGGAAAAGATCGATTCTGGCCAGGGGTGGAGGTCGTCCAAGACCCATGCAAGTGTTTCTCGTAACTTTACTTATTTCAACTTCTTCATACTTACACAATTTTTTTTCTGAGCTCTCTCCAATTTTAGGACTGACTAATGGATCTATTCTTCTTCCTTCCCAAGCGGTCGTCTCATCCTTTACCGAAGGCCAGCTACCTTTGGACAGGACCCCGACAGTGAATCTGGTGAATAAAAAGTACTGCCAGCGGTCATTGGCTCATCTGACACGGATACTCCTAACGAAGTGTTGCGTCCAACCGCACACACAAGTATTAGCAAGCCAAATATCTAGGGACTTGGCATTTAGCAAATAATTTAATTCAAGTATTATCATTAAATTTAAACGAGTGTGAATTGTAACCAAAAAGAGCTTGAGTCAAAAAAATATTTAGGAAAACTCAAAGGTCAAGGCATATTGAACCATCCTACAGAGCTATATAGTCTCGTTGGCTAAGTTGACTATCTTGATTGTTGATTTACAGAGTTAATGTCATGATTATGATCTTTCGAGCCTCTAATCGTTTATTTAAATTAGCCTCACAACTACATTATTGAGCGGGGATGTGGGAACTAATTCAAACACATTTATATTTTATCTCGTATTTGAACCAATCGGGGTGAATTAGGTATATTCCTTTCCTAAACGCCAACCTTATCTTTAATTCATCTAAAAGACAAGATCCCACTTCATATGTTCTACATTCAAATCTAATGTTACTCCTTCCAAGCTGACAATAGAAATACAGATGTATTCTAAAGGTCGCAAGTCAATATAATAGTAATTACAAGAACATATGAACAACCAAATATGATAATCAACTTTAAACCAACTTAGATGTATGCTAAGAAATCATGTTCGTAGCATAAATCCTAGAAAGAGAGTTCTTAGATACTCATAGTCATACAATGAATCACCATAAATAAATTCATTAGTAAAAACTACAAGATACTAAAGTTAAAGAACAAAGAACCCTAGTTTAGAGCTCTTGATGCTTTCTCCTCTATCCATTTGTGTGTTGATACAAAGAATATGCATAAATGTGGCAAAGTACTCTGTATATAATGTTTTAGGTCGTCCATATGCTTCCCCATACGAAACATATACTTTACAAATTTACCCCCACTGAAATAACATAAAAACTAACTTTTAGACATCCTAGGAGGGAGTTGCATCGCAGATTGCAGGACCAAGGGGTTGATTCCCAGGCCCATAGAATACCCCAAATAGTGTGCCCTTTCAATAGGGGTACGTGGTAAGGTCCCCTCCCATCCTATGGGGGTGCAGCGCAAGGCCAAGCCCTCTAGGCGAGGTTTCGGCCAATCTTTTCTCCTTTCTTCTTATGCACTTGTCCCTTATTTTTCCACTTCTTATGGCTTGTTGTAGGATTCATTTAGATTCCATTATACCTATAATTATCTCCTACAATATCATATAATAATCATTAATACATGAAACATAGTAGAGCTCGTCAAATTAGACCAGAATAAGCATATAACTCAAGTTAACATCACTAGTTTTCTCGTCTAAATTATATTTGATCATTTTGACTCTTGACTTGTTTCAAATTCACCTTAAACACTCTAAACATGTAAATTAGCACACAAATACAAACTCTATACTTTATTAAGAACATCATGTTATCCTCAAAAGTAAGCTAAACAAGCGTAGATAATAACACTTAGGTGTATATATACATCTAAGAACACCACTCCACACTTAAAGATTTGTTCATCCTCAAACAACTCTTTACATTAAGCACCATCAAAAAAGTCTCTAACATTACTACTAAAAGTAAGACACTCAAGTTAGAACTAAAACAACTCCATTAATAGCAAGTTCACCATTAGGCATGTCATATTCTAATTGAAAACATATGAATACTACTTTAAGACTTCCTAACCGAAAGAATTGACTCTACCAAGCAAACTCAGGTATATTACTCAAAAATGAGATCATATAAGTCACCTAACCATCATCAAACATGAGCCCTCACTACAAGAGAATCACACATATTCACTCACTAATATGCAATTTATCATAAGAATGGGTGTAAGAATCAATTTTTGCACACTCTCACAAAGAATTCACATGTCACATAACATGAACCGTAAGCTTTCCCTTAGTGTAGTACTCTGTTAATATCATAACATCAAATTTTAAGATCGAGTAGTACTTTAAGTGTTGTAATGTAGGCTAAGGGATGGGTAGGTACTATTCTGGACAGTAATAGTAACGATCTTCCTTAAGTGCTTTATTACATCACACTTTGAATTAAACTCATCTCTAATCAACCTATTTTTCACAATTTTTATCTTTGTATCTCTCTTTTATTTTACCATATCTCTTTAAGCTAGCTTACACATCTTTAGTAAGAAGTATTTGTCATCAATTCATGATTTACTTTTGATCATTTTTTTATATTGAACTACTCCCTCCCAACAACATATAAAATTTTTAACACACCAAAAGCTATTTTCTTTGGGAATCACTTTCACTTCTTCCTTCTTCAATTATACACTCCTTAACACTTAATCTTTCAACTAAAGAACTTAGAAGTTTTGGATTAAATTATAACCAATTAAAAGAAAAGAAATAAGCTACATATAAGGCTACTAAAAAAAATAGGCTAAAGGATAAACGAGGTTAACTAAGATCATGCAAAAAGGATATATAAATAAGGTACAAAACATGGTTGTCAAAGAAACACCTATATCATCTCCTAAATTCAACATCCTTTATTTCGCTTTGAAAATACACCAAGAAAATTGAAGACATCAATATATAAATGAAATATAATTAAAACCTTACACATACAGGGCACATGCTTAAATTAAAAATGATTTCTATAGACTCGCAATCAATATATACATGAAATATAATTAAAAACAAAAGTGTGAGCTAATACCTCATTTGTTTGTTGGTGATGTGGGCAATCTCTGAGAGGAGACTTGAATCTCTCCCATGCATAATAGAGATTTTTGTCCGCCTTCTGCTTGAAACTTAGGATCTCACTCCTCAACCTTGAAGTTTTGCCAGAAGGAAATAATTGGACAAGGAACTTCCTTGCCAATTCGTCCCAAGTTGTAATTGAGTTTGAAGGTTTTGCCTTCAACCATTTCTATGCTTTTTCCAATAATGAGAATGGGAAGAGTGTGAGCCTCACGTAGTCTATAAAGACTCCAGCAGGAATGAACATGTCACTGATTTCCAAGAAATTTTATAAGTGGACTAGTAGATCCTTATGTGATAGGCATGTGAACTACCTGCTACTGTATAATAATTGCACCATGTTCTGCTTAAGCTTAAATCAACCTTCTGTAGTTGGTCTGCAAATGCTCAAGGTAATATTAGTTTTTACTAGTATTGCTACTTTGTGCATTGTCCTGTGGGCTGGTTCTTCATCACCCAAGATTGCAGTAATAGTGTCGCCTAGTTGAGCTTGTGGGATTGGATAGAGAAGTATTGTTTCTCTCTTCTATTGGTTCAAGCATCGTTCAGGTTCAGGATATGGTTCAACCAAATCCCTTTTCCTTCCCAGCTTATTTGAGATTCAAACCTGTACCTGCAAGTTCAGTATCCAAGACCAAGTTGTCAGCACTTATCAAACAAAATAGCAAAATAAAAAATAAAAAAATTGCTAATTTTAAAGTCCCTGACAACGACGCCAATAACTTATTGCTCATCCAATCGCATACGCAAGTGTACATAGTCATGCACAAAATGCACTGAATTTTGCGAGCCGAATATCGATCCACATGGACTTGGCATTTATCAAGTAATCCAATTCAAGTATTACTATAAGAGTTAAATGAGTGCGACTTGCAACTAAAAAGATCTTGAGTTTTATTATGATAAAAATAACAATGAACAATAATGAGAATATAAGGTATTGAAAACAATAATTAGGAGAACTGCAGGGACAAGGCATCTTGAACAATCCAATAGAGTTATATAGTTTGTTGGTTAAGTTGACTATCTTGGTTGTTGATTCATAGGGTTAATATCACAACCATGTTTTTCTGAGCCTTTAATAATCTATTTAAATTATCTCACAACTACATCATTGAGCGGGAAAGTGGGAAGTAATTCAAACTCATTTATATTTCATCACGTTTTTGAATCAAACAGGATAAATCAGGTTTATTCCTATCCTAACTGTGAATCTTATCTTTAGTCTATATAAAAAACAAGAAATTACTTCATATGATCCACATTTTAATCTAATGTTACTCTTCTGGTATCACAATATAAATATAGATACATTCTAAAGGTCGCGAGTCTATAGAATAGTAATTACAAAAACATATGAGCAGCTAAATATGATAATCAAATTTAAACTAACTTAAATGCATGCTAAGCAATCATGTTTGTAGCCTCAGCCCTAGAAATAGGTTTTTTTATACACTCATATCATATGAATCGCCATAAATGAATTCATAAGTAAAAACTACAATAAAACTAAAGTTAAAGAACAAAGAACCCTAGCTTAAAGCCCTTGATGCTTTATCCCCTCTCCAATTGTGTGTTGTTCCAAATATTATGTGTAAATATGGCTAAGTACTCATTATATAGTGTTTTAGGTCGTCCATAGGCTTCACCATACGAAATATATGTATTTACAACTTTACCCCCACTTAAATAACGTAAAAACCAACATTTAGATTTCCTAGTAAGGAGTTGCCTCGCATGGCCATCTCAGGGACAAGGTGGGTACGAAGCAGACCCATAGCACACCCCAAATAGTGTTCACTCACCATAGGGGTGCGTGTAAATGCTCCCTCTCATGCTATGGGAGTGCAGCGCAAGGCCAAGCCCTCTAGGCGAGGTTTTGGCCAATCTTTGCTCCTTTCTCCTCGTGCACTTGTTCCTTATTTCCCCACTTCTTATGGATTGTTTATAGGATTCATTTATATTCCATTGCACATCTAATGGTATCCTACAATACCATATAAAAATAATTAGTCCATACAACACAATAGAGCTCATCAAAGTATACTAGAACAAGCATAGCTCAAGCTAACATCACTAGTTTTTTCGTCTAAATGTTATTTGATCATTTTGACTCTTGACTTATTTCAAATTCACCTTAAGCACTCAAAACACTTAAATTATCACACAAATACATACTCTATACTTCAATAAGAACAACAAATAATCTTCAAAACTAAGCTAAACAAGCGTAGATAATAACACTTAAGTGTATAAATACGCCTAAAATCACGAAGTCCTCGTGGAAGGTGGTCAGTCATTGGAATCTAGTTGGCAAAGTAAATCAACTGCCTAAAATTTATTTCAAGATATGGAGGCAACTGCTGATGTTGACCCCATTTTTTCTTTCCCCCGCTCTTTTAACAAGTTCCTATCATGTAGTGGGTTTATCGTCGAGTTTGGGGCCAGGTAGATCTCAATTGGACTAGAAGATATACCCTCCTTAGGACATTCACCTCCCATCAGTAGATCTCCTGTTCAATCATTTCCTTCTTTTACTTACTCTTCACTCCCTAGATAATGTTATGCCAAAGAAGCCTCCAGCGTATGAGGATCCTCGGGGCTTGTCGAGTAATTTTTCTTTCCTTCTCTTATATTTTTCTTTGTAGAACGATATTAACTTGAGGATTTCTTCAAAGGTCGACCTTTTATTGACACCAGTGGGAGTGGCCAACTATCTATATCCCATCTTAGTATAATGTGATTAGAATTAGATTAATCGGGTAGGCCCCCAATGCCACCTGAACAACAATGTTCATGGCATTACATATGTATGCACCCTTTGAGTCCTTTTAAGTTCGCATCTTTCCTATAAGCTTCCTTACTAAGTGGACTTTCCATATATCACAGGCCCATTATTGTCCTCCAACTATTTTTAATATTATCTAAGAGAGAAGGTCATACTTTCAGCGGAGGTTGAGGATTTGCTAGAGAAGCTCTCTATGTGTTATGATTCTTTAGCAACTGCTAACTTTCTAGCCCTTCAATACTCTGAGATCAGGAGCCTAAAAGATGAATTATCTGCGACCAAGATGAGATAGGCGACTATGACCATAAGTTTGTGTGCCTGTCTGAAGAGGCCATTTATTATTAGGGGCTTAAAGCCTCCCAAGGAAACAATATTGAGGCCCTTGCCAATGAAGAGTTCTGTATCTCCAAAAGTGTTTGAAAACTTGAGTCAAGAGATATAGAAATTATTTCTCCTTGTCCCTATTGAATTTCCTTCACTGTGACGTTTGTCGATTGAAAAGCAAAACAAATTTTAAGAACCAAAAGTTTCATCGACAAAGGTACACGTATGACTTAAACAAGGATCTCACTGTTTAGAAAGCCAGGATTCAAACCTTTAAGATAACAGAGAAGATGGAGGCTTGAATATTAATAAAGAGATCTTTAAGTCACAATGCCTAATTGGTTTTGCTCAAGCTTTTGTGCATCTTGGGTACCCTATGTTTGCATCTGATGAAGACCTATCAAATGGGAAGATATACAATGAATAGTGGGGGCCTTCGTTCTTATGCCATCTTTGTATATTTACTTTTTCATTGATTGCTCCTTGCACGTTTCCTTCAGGGATTTTGTCGTCATGTAATTAAGAGAAAACTTTTATCACTTCCTCTCTTCTTTTCCTCTTTTGTCATTTTTTAGCTTAATTCAAACTGCGAGGAGATCTGAGAAGATAGTTCTTAGTTTTTATGCAGTTTCAATAGGTATTGGAAAGGGCTGTCCTATGCGCTTCAATTTCTATCAGTCATCAGACCACACCTTTTAGCTTTCACCACTGATGAGACATGGCTATTATTGATTGGTCATTCTGTGGTGATTTGTTAGGAATACTTAATGCGCTTTGGCCTATAAAAGCAATCTCAGTCTTGCTACCTTACTATCTATCATCATAATCTTTAAATTGATTAAGATACAATTTTGGTTCTCAGAAATACTTTCTTTTAGTTGTTTTCCCCTTAATTTCTTCCACCTCCTTGTCCTTGATCTTGGAGCTAATCCCTTCAATGTGTTAAGAGTATTGCCGATGAAGAGTCAATGGATGGGTGTGAAGATAAGAGAAAGATTTAAGGGGCCGACCGCGATGCCACCTGAGATGATGCGTTGTACGTTGGTAGTTATTTGGTGTTTTAAATTAATGTTAGATATCTACCACTGGGGTCTGTATTATTGCACCAAAGGCAGGTGGTATAGTCTGACACACTTCATTGCCTCATGCGGGGGCAACCCATTGGTTGCATGGATTGTCTTATACCTAGGTCCCATTAATGTTAAGGTTTTCATGTGTCTTTTGTTAACCCTTATAGGACTCATCAAGCATCCTTGTACTTGACTGAAGTTCTCCACTTCTCTCCACTTATTTCTAAATAAACACCGACGGTACAAATACAAAGGTATCGGGTACTGGCAGTTGAGTAATGGGCAATAGGAGATAAAAATTTTAAGGGATTCTCAAAGTAAGCCCCGTAGGAATACTGATCCATCAAAAAAATTTTTTTTTTGAGGATAACGCCCTCAGACTAACGGGTTTTGCTATTAGGCTTTGAAAGACAATATTATGTATGATGACGTGGGAAGGATTATGCCGAGTGGATTCTTTTTGTTTCCTTACTTTTGAGATTTTGATCCTAGTAATTTAGTCACTTAGTATAGATAATTGTAAATTCAGGCCCACTTTTATCAGGTACACCAATTATAAGGCCTTTATTGGGCCTTTTATGAAGGAAACATTTTATGAATTCTTGAATTTATGTGTATTTTCTTTATATTTTATGCTTTTTTGACTGTGCATTTTTAATTGTGTTCCCTCGTTACCCCCAAACTCCATTCTTTTTTTTTAGGGAGAAGTTATAAGAATGTCTTACCCTTTTGAGAGATAATCTGATGGTTCAAAGCTGGGCTAAGAGGTCATGTATTGATCGGTGAATGGAGATGGTTGCCCAATAAATTTTATTTTTATTTCTGGCTCATCTTATCGATCTATTATCAGACTGGGAGATGGTATCTCCACATCTATTTTTGGGATATTGAGCCCCTTATTTTTCCTCAATTTCTGGAGGAGGATCCTGTAAATTTAAAATTTTCTATGTTAAGCCGCTAATCTAGGACATCTCCTAGATACTAAGGGTCGTGTTTCATTCGGGTAGGGCTAGATTACACCCACTATAATTAATCAGATTTAAGATTTAATTCTTTAGGGGCCAGGAACTTCTCTTACTATTGAGGCCATCCTTGGATGTGGCTTTGCTATGTTACGTATGAGTGATCATTCTGTCGTGATTTTTTGGCAGCAATTAATCGACTTAATTTCCCTCCCCTATCCCTGATACGAGTACGACCATGAGGATGGACGAGAATGAGTGCATATTGAGTCCGTCCAAGGAAGTGCACAAGTGAAGTGTAAAAGAGGGTCTAAATACACTAAAAATAGCCCCTAAGTTACACTTTATGGGCACCTCACCCTTGAGGGGTATTGTGATCATTTTATATTCTATTTTGTAATACACTATATATAGAACCTCTTAGGGTTTTTTAGTTTTAGTTTTTGTTGAATATGAAAGTGTAACACTTAGAAACATCTCTCTTGAGAGAATGATCCTCCTTGGCCGAAATTGTAACTAGGGAAATCAACTTAAGTATGGAATCACTCGTGTTGGATTCAAGCTTGGAAACGTTAGATGCTTGGGAGATCGAGGTCACTCTTGTGCCAACGTAGGAGTTAGGTATTCTTTATGTGTATTGTTAAAGGTCCAAGAATGGAATAGGCTCTTGGATTTTTAAGATTACACCTTCATTTTGTCTAACTATCTATCCTCTTGTTTGTTGTAATCGTTGTTTCTTATTTTTGTTAACGTAATCCGTGAGGTGTTGTTATTGTTACCACTTTGTTGTTGTTCATCTTGTCTTCATATTATTATTTTTGTTGCTGTTTTGGTGTGATAAACACCTTCTTCATTTCATTATTGTTGTTGTCATTGTCGAATTCGAGTGAGGTCTCCAATCGATCCAAGAATCCTTTTGATTAGTGGACTATTTGGGGTGTGTTTAGTGTTCCCGTGGTTTTTATTGTATCATTTGATATCAGAGCATGGCTTGATCTTGTTGCTACAAGATCAAATCTTGGGCTAGCTCACTTGAAAAAAAAATGAAATCTGAAAATTCCAGAAAAAGAACAATCTGTCCATTTTGTGTTCTTGGCCAAAAATTGTGTTCTTGTTGTGTCTTGGCTAAGCTTTTTGCTTGTCTTGAGTATTTATAGTGTTAGTTTTGTTCTCCACTAACACTTTGAGTCTAAATCTAAGTTTGAGCTTGTATTTATTGAAGTTGTAGTCGTGAACTTGGACTTGGCCGATTTGTTGTTGAACATTATTGTGGTGGACTGTTTTGGCCTTGTGTCCTTCATCTTGTTATTGTTATAAGCTTGGCCATTGTTCATTGGTGGCCTAAGAACTATTTTGTTGAAGTTGTAGTTGTCTTGGCCAAGTGTTGAAGATATTGTATTATGAAAATTGAAAGTTGGCCGTGTGAAATTGTTGGTGTTCTTGGAGATTGTTGTTGGTTGTTCTTGGTGATTGTTGATTTTGTTCTTGAAGTTCTTCACAACCTTCATGGATTGTTAAAATAAAGTGAACCTTAGATCTATAAAGGTGAAGGGAAAAAGGTGAAGTTTTGTTAGTCATGAAAGACTTACCATCACTCATCAACTAGTCAATCATATCTCAACCACTTTCCAACAACTTTCCATGATTCAAGGACCCATGTTTTAAGGAGAAGTACAAGTAAAGTCAAAGTCTTGAAAATTGAAAAAGGCTCCAAGACTTATTTTTTTCTCCTAAAATAAAATTTCATCAATTCAAATTAAATTTTTGACCAAGACATAAATATTTGAGAATAAAAATTCGTTAGAAAGACCGCAACCATACGTGGCTGCCACGTCAAGTTACTGTTCACGCATCAAATTTTGGCTCAAATTCAGATTTTGTAGTTTCCGTTTGTTTTTTCTTAGTTTCAATTTCGTTGGTTACAATACTAATTGGCAAACTAGTACTCATCTACTAGATTGTTAGTTAGTCTTTATGTTCGTTCATTCGTGTTAAATGTTTGTTGTGTGATTTTTTCTTTTGTGAAATCATTGTATCTTGTTGGTTCAAGTCCGTAAATAAATTTTCTTCGAGTCAACTCAAACGAAAATCTATTCCGGACAAGAGTAGACTAGACTCTCAATCACTCACAAAGTACAAGCCGACTTTCAATACTTGTGAAATCAAGTGTGAGGTAAAACCGAGAGTGAGAGTGTGGTGAGGCATTTTGAACTAATAAGTTTATTTTGTTGTTTTTTGTTGTCCTTTTCTTTAGGTACCATGGCTGCCACTAAACTTGATGTCACGTTTGATCACATTAATGACGATATTAAAGAAATGAAATGACACCTGAAAAGGCTACGCCAATTGTTACCTAAACTTATCCCACAAAATTCAACTTTCCTTGTCCAAACACCTTGTACTGAGAGCTTCCCAAAGAAAGAGGTGGGCTACCCCGACCCACACCAAGGTAAAGAGGAGATTGAAACATCTTTGGTACTTGATAGTGAACTTATAGAGAGCGAAACACTTGCTAGTTCCAAATCTGTCCGTGAGATAGATCATGCTCTTTTTAGGTTTAATGTTTTGTTTGAAGATGATATAAACACTCTTAATGAACCCAGTGGTGAAAATGATGGTATAGCTTGCCTTGAAGGCCATAGCCGATATGCTAACCCACTATAGTGTAACAACATTCCTCCTAAAGATGAAAATCTCTTCTTAGAAGATGAGAGTACTCTTATGGGAAAGGAATGTGTAGTCTCCGAAATGAGAACTCTTGATAGTACTCTTGGTGTGCATGATGATCAATTTACTCTTAAATGTAGTTCACTACTTGAGCATGTAAATGGAGTGCTTAAAAATTCTCAAGTTAGTGATGGTGTCTATAGAATTGATCTTGATAATGCACATGACTCTTTGAACATTTTGTATGGTAAAAGTATTGCAATTAGTTTTGTTCATAGAGATCATATGTATGAAAATATTTTTGTGCGTGAATGTGGGAGTGACATTCTAGGGGAAGGAAGGGCTAGCCTCAGGTTAGGCCCTTGGATAAAGTTTTCATTTGATCCCAGTATCATCTTAGGGTAGGAAAGGATGACTCTCGGCCTATTTTCCTTTTGTCTTGATGCTTCTCCGAGCCACTTCCTTAGCAATTGTACTAATCTTTTTATGATTAAAACAAAGGACTCGTGGCTATACTTCAAATTTTTCCCGCCTCAGCATGTTATGTTGATGTGTTATTTTTGCTAACCTTAATCCCTTATGTCATGAGGATGTGTACTTGTTTGTCTTCTCTTGATTTGCAAGATACGGATTCGAGGTTGAATCCTTTTCAAGAAGAAGAGGATGATACAAGTACGACCATGAGGATGGACGAGAATGGGTGCGTATTGAATCCGTCCAAGAAAGTGCATAAGTAAAGTGTAAAAGAGGGCCTAAATGCACTAAAAACAGCCCCTAAGTTACACTTTATGGGCACCTTACTCTTGAGGGGTATTGTGGTCATTTTGTATTCTATTTTGTAATACACTATATATAGAACCTCTTAGGGTTTTTTAGTCCTAGTTTTTGTTGAATATGATAGTGTAATACTTAGAAACATCTCTCTTGAGAGAATGACCCTCCTTGGCCGAAATTGTAACTAGGGAAATCAACTTGAGTGTTGAATCACTTGTGTTGGATTCAAGCTTGAAAACGTTGGATGCTTGGGAAATTGAGGTCACTCTTGTGCCAACGTAGGAGTTAGGTATTCTTTGTGTGTATTGTTAAAGGTCCAAGAGTGGAATAGGCTCTTGGTTTTTTACGATTACACCTTCATTTTGTCTAACTATCTATCCTCTTGTTTGTTGTAATCGTTGTTTCTTGTTTTTGTTAATGTAACCCGTGAGGTGTTGTTATTGTTACCACTTTGTTGTTGTTCATCTTGTCTTCATATTATTGTTGTTGTTGTTGTTTTGGTGTGATAAACACCTTCTTCATTTCATTATTGTTGTTGTTATTGTCAAATCCGAGTAAGGTCTCTAATCGGTCAAAGAATCCTTTTGATTAGTGGACTGTTTGGAGTGTGTTTAGTGTTTCCGTGGTTTTTATTGTATCATTGAGTAAACTATTTTCAATCCATAAATCATGCACTTCAAATCATTCACAATAAGATCATAAACTTAAAGTTATCACAAGAGAGGGATTTCATAAGTTGTGCTCTCAAACAATCTGCAATCTAAATCTTCATACATCTATACATATACATGTAAATTAGTTTAAGGGGAACAAGGCCTAAAGACCAAATCAACAACACAACTAAACACTCGTAATGCATAATAAAATCAAGTATTTCAAAACCCTTTTCCAAATTTATACTTGATAATCTTTAAATCATGTTCTAGTGTTTACAAGCCCATGTAGTTTTTAGGATAAATATCATGTACCTTAGATTGCTTAGGAGAAAGAGCGGAATCCGGATCTTCATCCATTTCTTGGAATTCTTTACCTTAAGAATGAGTTCTTGAATCTTTGGGAAAAGGGAGGATGATTTTAATTTGGGGAGAATGTGAGTTTTTAGGGCTCAAATGCTGTTCTAGGGCTTAAATTTGGTGTTATAAATGAAATTCGGGTGAGGGGGAATGACTAAAATGCCCTTATACCCATTAGAAACTGATTTGGCGTGAAATTTTTTTTTGTAACGTGCAGGCCGACGCGTCGCGTCGACATCGCGTCGGCTTACTGCCTCACACAGAAAATGTCATAACTTTTTGCTAGATTATCGAATTTTGACGAAATTGGTATCGTTGGAAAGATAATTAAATTATCTACAATATGGTGGGTCTTAAGATGAAAAATTCTATGTGTATTAAGAGTTATACTCATTTAAATTAGACCCTTGTAGAATCAAATGTCCAATTTTGGATGAATGAAAGGTTCTTAGCTCAACCTTGCTTTAGGCCACTTCTATGAACATTTTTCACCTCATAAACACTTCATATACTAGGAGAAAGATCATGGAACTTGAATTTAAATATATACCATGGAATTTGAGCTTACGTGCGTAGGAACGACGGTTCAATTTCTAGCTTGAAAATGCGGGGTGTTACAGAAAACCTCAAATAAATGAAACTTTGGTCAGGGATTGATACGATAAAGACAACGGAAGGACAAAACACACCCCAAAATAGTCCACATACCACAAGATCCAAGGACCTATTGGAGACCAACTCTTGGATTCAACAAATACAACAAGAATACAAGATACAAGAGTGTATTTTAACATCAAAACAGCTACAAAATGTGATGAGAAAGATGGACAACAATAATACAAGTTTTGGATTCAACGACGAGCCCGAAATAGTCCACTACACAACACATACATGATTTGGAAGAAAGTAAAGGATAGATAGTGAGACTTAGATTATTACAAGATTAAGAACCAAGTATATTTCAATATTAACCCCTAATGAATGTAATAATCAAAACCACACTCTTACAGTGATCACCAAGGGAATCAACTCACCTCAAGATCCACCGTTTCCAAGCAAAGAACAATATTTGCTTTTCCAAGCCCTAAACTAAGACTAAGTGTTCTACTCTCAAGAGAGAGGATTTTTAATGTTTCAATCTTTCATCTTTTATAAACTAAAGAGAAATGACCTAAAATAGACTATATATAGTATATTACAAAAGAAAGATAAAATGATTCCAATGCCCTTAATGGGGTAGATGGCAATGGAGTGTCATTTAGACAAGGCTAAAAGACCAAAATGGCCTTGAGGTTAAGTGACCCAAATGACCTCAATAAAAGGGGCCAAAACCATGAACCATCAAATGTAATCCAAACCCGCGAGTCCTCTAGTCTTCAAGGCTCTAAGCAATCTTCCACAAACGGGTTTGTTTGATGGCATGCTCAAAATAACCCCTACAAGTATGATCCCGTGCCCTCCATGGGACCAAAGCTTGATTTTTCACGTAGTGACTTTGAATGATACCATCAAAAGCTAAGGCGGCCATTTCACTTGTATCAGTCTCCCCTTCTTGAAAAAGATTCGACCTCGAATTCGTACCTTGCAAAATAAGAGAAAGGACAAACAAGCACAACATCCTCATGGCATGAGGGTTAGGGTTAGTACAACAATAAACATCATCATGCCAAGGGGGTACATACTCTAAGTATAACCAAGAATCCTTTGAAGTGAGTATTAAAAACTCAATGAAAGATGTACAAAGGATTTGGTTATGGGATACACCAAGAGTGATACTTTGCTTGTCATGTAAACCAAGCAACAAGTTGGGTGCACCAATATCACTATTTCTATATTTGGCACCGGGGTCAAATGGGAAAAGTGGCCATAGATACGGGTCTAGACAACACTCCCCTTTCTCGTGGTCTACACCCAAACTAAATGACATACTCTCTATAATAGCATACATCTCATCCAAAGCAAATAGAGAGTAGAGAAAGATATCACTCAAATCGACTTCTACCAAGGTGCCCTCATGTGTGTACTCCCTACTAGTTTCCCAATAATAACCATGAGTTCTCTCAACAATAAAGTCACACAAAGTAAAAGAAGAAGTAGCTTTTGTAACTATACATTCCTTACCCCTAAGAGTACTCTCATCTTCCAAGAAGACATTTCGGGTTCACTCCTACTTTGTTGACCAATATTTTCAAATACTTCACTCATTTGAGTTCTATTAAGCACATCACACATATACTCAAGTGAGGGATAATTTTCACAAACAAGTTGATCAATACCAATTACACAAGATGATGTACTTCCGTTCAACATATAGGCTTTAACACTAAGTGGACATAAATTGATCTTACAAGAAGAGTCAATTTTGTCATCAATAGGATCAACTAGTGTATCTAAACTCACAATATGTACATCATCAACAAGAGGCAAGGAATCATTAGACTCATAAATAAGTAAGCTACTACTCACACTCAATGGCTTACTAGACACACAATTGTCATTCACATGCACTAAAGTGTAAGAGTTAGCTATTTTACCTTTAAGATCTTGAGTAGACTCTTTTTTACCGTGAGGTGAAGGTCCTCCACAAGCTTGGACAGCAACTTCCTTTTGGCATTATTCTCCTTCGCTTGCCATGTTGGTACCTACACAAATGTCCTTAGAAATAGAAGGACAACTAATGTTAGCACGGTTTGGTGGCAGTCCCCTCACTTGGCTCCACATATCCTCTCCTTTTTCCACTCTCGGATTACCACCTTGCACTCTTTTATTTTTCTCAATCTTTTTTCTCTCATCATAAATCATATTGGAGTAGGTAAGCATTTCTCTTTGTGGTTTGGGTAGCAAGTACATTATGAGGCAATTTCCCCATTGGTCTCTTACAACATTAGGCCAATTTTGCATGTTAGAAAATTGATGTCGTGCAAACCAATCAGCACCCAAGCTCATATGAACATAGGTTAAGAAAAAAACATCGCACCACACCTCCTTATGGTAATCAAATTAGGAGAAGACAACTTTTACCCTCTCGGTAACCTTGAACTCGCCCAAGTAGTATGGAACAAGTAAAGGCTCTCGAAATAACCCCAAGTAGTCAACCATGGATGGAAGAATGTAGTTTCCATAGTACCTATCATTCAACACCATAAGGCAGCCCGGTATCCCACAAATAGTCACCTTTCCAGAGTGTACACTCCAACTTGGATCAACATTATAAGGCACACGAGTACCCGTCGGTTTTGGAGGGGCTTGCCCTCTTCTTCTGATGGGACAACCTCTACTATAGCTAGTATAACCAATCACACCATGTTGACCTTGATAAGAAGAACTACAAGGTGAAGAATATTTCACACTTCATATGCATACTCTCATCATAGCTCTCATAAGCTTTGCGAATGAAAGGGTTATACCTAACACCAAATATAGGTTCAGAGTGGGAAGTATAAGACTCCTCACATGCCCCAACTTCATCATAAGAACCATCACGAGGTCCTACATCATCTCCAAATTCACCATAAGCACTAGGCAAATCATTCCTCTCATTTTCTCCCCTAAACCCGAGACCCTCAAATCTTCCCAACAATCTCTCTCAACTTCGTATCCCCCACAATCTCCCTTAACTTCGTAGCCATAAAACCCTTCACTACAATCATAGTCTCCCATGTCGTAGTCACAATAATCCCCGGTTATCGAAGATATGTTCCCCTAATATCGCCTTTGTACCTACACAATGAACAAATAATGTTAGTAGTAAAGCTTCCTTACCAACACTCGTATATACTAACCTTTGTGATTCTCACAATTGAAGCGGCGAATATTGAAAGTTGCTTATACTCTGGTAGTCAATAAGATGTCAATTCTACTTGGAGACCGGAATAGATTCTTGTTTGATCGACTCAAGACACAAAATAAAATTTACTTACGAACTTAAAACAAAGAAGTTACGATGAGTTAGAAATAAGAAAAGTACACAAACAACGAAGACATAAAAGAAATGGATTCAACAATTAATCTACAACTAAGTAGGTGATTACTAGTTGTTAATTAATTATAGAATCAAGACATAAAACTAGGAAACAATAAAATGAAACTAAGAATCTAAAATTTGAGCCAAAATTTGTCATGTGAACAGTAAAACGTGGTGTGGCAACCACATATTGGTTGCGGTCGTAACAAATTTATTTTCCAAAATTGGAATTTTTGATCAATTTGTAAGTTGGAAATGGTGGATTTGGTTTTAGGAGGGAAATATAAGCCTTGTAATCCCTTTTCAATTCAAAAAAGAGAAGACTTGACTTTGTTGTACACTTTCCTTAAAACAAGATCGTCAAAACATGGAAGGTTGTTGAAAGTGGTTGTAAGTCTTTGAGTGTGAAGGAAAAGTCTTTGAGCCATAAGTCTTACCCCTTAAATCTTGGTTTTATGTCTTGAAAGACTAACATCAATTCACACTCTCTTTATTCAACTTATAGGATCAACAACCACTTTTTCTTCAACAAAATATAGAGAGAGTGAAGAACACAAAGAACACCAAGAACACAAACTTTGAGTCTTGAAGTTCTAAGGTTCAAGTTGAACCTCCAAAACAACACAACACCTTTTCAAGCTTAAAATCCACAACACAATCCCCAAAATACACGTTCAAACTTGAACCAACAACACATCACACGTTCAAGTCTTGAATCCACAACAACAATGCCAACAACAATCGGCGAAGTCCAAGTTCACAATAACAACATCAACAACAAAGGCTCAAATCAAGATATAGACTCAAAGTGTTAGTGAAGAACAATACTAACGCTAGAAACACTTAAGTCAAGTAAAAATCTCGTCCAAGATACAATAAGAACACAATTTTAGGCCAAGAACACAAAGTGGACAGATTGCTATTTTCTGGAAATTTTAGTTTTCAGTTTTTTTTTGTGTGTGTATTTTTCAAGTCTCAAGCCCAAGATTGATCTTGTTAGAATAAAATTAAAGATGTATTTGATACCAAATGATAAGATAAAGACAACGAAAGGATGAAACACATCCCAAAATAGTCCACAAACCACAAGATCCGAGGACCTATTGGAGACCAACTCTCGGATTAAACAAATACAACAAGAATACAAGATACAAGACTGTATTTTAACACCAAATCATCTACAAAAAGTGATGAACAAGATAAACAACAATAATACAAGTTTTGGATTCAACGAAGGGCCCAAAGCAGTCCACAACACAACACATACAAGATTTGCAAGAAAGTAAAGGATAGATAGTGAGACCAAGATTATTACAAAATTAAAAACCAAGTATATTTCAACATTAATCCCTAATGAATGTAATAATCAAAACCACACTCTTACAGTGATCACCAAGGGAATCAACTCACCTCAAGATCCACCGTTTTTAAGCAAAGAACAATATTAGCTTTTCCAAGCCCTAAACTAAGACTAAGTGTTCTACTCTCAAGAGAGAAGATTTTTAATGTTTCAATCTTTCATATTTTATAAACTAAAGAGAAATGACCTAAAATAGATTATATATAGTATATTACAAAAGAAAGATAAAATGACTCCAATGCCCTTAATGAGGTAGGTGGAAATAGAGTGTCATTTAGACAAGGCTAAAATACCAAAATGACCTTGAGGCTAACTGACCAAAATGACCTTAATAAAAGGGTCCAAAACCGTGAACCATCAAATGTGGTCCAAACCCGTGAGTCCTCTAGTTTTCAAGGCTCCAAGCAATCTTCCACACACTGGTTTGTTTGATGGCATGCTCAAAATAACCCCTACAAGTATGATCCCATGCCCTCCATGGGACCAAATCTTGATTCTTCGCGTAGTGACTTTGAATGATACCATCAAAAGCTAAGGCGGTCATTTCACTTGTATCACTCAAATACCATAGTATTTTGAGCATGATTTAGAGATTTATGAGAGGGAGTTTCTTGATGTAAATATATTTTGTTAAAAAAAAAAAAAGATTTACATGAGATTAAGAACTTTGACATGGCCACCTTATATTATTGAAAGTTTGACAAAGAGAGTTGCATACATGTGTTTACATGAGTTTTAAAGAAAGAGTTCTTTGAAATAATTTGTTAATATGGTGGTTCCGAATTTATGTTTTAAAAGCAGAGATTGTAATATGCTAAAAATGGCTTAGAGAAGTGACTTGCAAGTCAATGGTATGACGATACCATAAATATGTATGGCATAACAGAGTATGTTTTCAGAGAATGTATGTTTTTTGAAAGAGCTAAAAAATGGGCTTAAAGAGGGTTAGGTGGTTACCCGAAGATGGCTTGAGTTCAAGTAACTCTTAGCCTAAAATTGTATTTACCGATATGAGTAGATTTTTATTGTACGCTGGAGATGGTCTTATGGCGTAGTAGAGATAGAGACTCCAACCCTTGCGGCACACTTGGGTTGGGGGATTGGCTGCCGAGTTAATGGCAGATTCCATATAACCCGTGGAATTACAGAGTTTTAGGGTATACCACCTAGCACAAAAGTAAAACAAAGAGTGTCACAGAGTTAAGATGAATTTACATAGTCTTTTAAATATGCCCATATGATTTTTACCTTATGGTTTATTAAAAGCTATTTTTGAATTTGCTCTCCTATATGTTGAATATAAATTATTATTTTGAATTTTCTCTGCTTACCAGTACATTTGTATTGGCCCCTACCTTTCAGGATTTAAGGCACAATCTAGGTGTCCTGATAAGTAGTAGATTTCTTCAGACAGAAGTGTAGAGTCTAGTTGGTGAGCCTTCTATATTTCAGAATGACTATTTACTTTCAGACATTTATCATTAGTTATGGTTTTGGTCTACTAGAGGCCTTGTCCCAGCTTTTAGACAGTTGTCATTTGATCATGTAGTAGAGATTTCGCAGACGGTTTCCAGATGTTGTTATTTGGTAGTAGATTTCATTCTTCATTATTGAACTAAATTTAGAATATGACCATGTTTCTGTATTAGATTATATTTTTGCATCTTCTTTTATTATATGAATGTTGTGCATGATTACCAGATAGAATATGGCGTCCTGGCCTTCATGGTTTGGATGTCTCTCACGGCCAGGCCCTAGTTTAGGTCGTGACAAACTTGGTATCAGAGCATAGTTCATGGTCCCAGGGTGTCTGCGAAATCGCATCGGGTAGAGTCTTGTTTATGGGTATGTAGCGCACCACACTTATAAGTAGGAGGCTACAAGGCATTTAAGAATGTCTCTTTTTCTTCATTTTCTAGTTTGTGCTATGGAGTCAGAATGTTCCTCTTTATTACTCTAAATTCATGCTATTGTGTCGCCCATACGAAAGAATAAAAAATTACTCTAATTCTTTTCTTACGCTGGTGATCCCAGATAATGCTCTCAGATTTACTAGTAGAAATTTCTGAAGCCACACAAAGGGCTTAAGAGGAGCTCCCTAGTGTATCATAAGTCCCTCAAGTTTAAAGTTGTGCTCTCATACTTGTAAGGCATTCAGTTAAGACAGAGTAAAATGTGTATTCTTAGTTCATTGAATATTACGGGTCAAGTTTCTATCTCTTGTGATTTTGTTATCATTGTGTTGTTGAAACTAAAAGTCTAGTGAAGTCGTGTGGGGCTCTTTCGATTCACTAGCATTGTTGCTTTGTTATTCATTTTATTTTCTTGTTCAAAACACAAAATCAAAGTCTAGTAAAGTCATGTGAAGCCTATTTTGATTCACTAGTAACTTGTTGTTCATCTTGTTGTTCTTGTGCTGGTTTAAAACTGGGGGTTTAGAGGTGTAATGATAAGAAAAGTGGTAAGGGCGATTTATTGAATATAATAGCCAAATCTTTTTGTATATGATGTGGTCAATAATGAAGTATTATATCCTTATGTGTTAGGTTAGTAGAAGGTAGAGAAGGAGTTATTTGTTAAGGTAAATTGTTATTTGCCTGAAGTATGAGCAGAGTTGTTGATGGTGTTTGTTGTGATAGAAAAGTATAGGTTATTGGTGAAACTGCTTGGTGGATGAGTTTTGTTAATCTAGGCTTCCTTGGGGTTGCAAAAGGGAGTTTAGTTGAGATTTATAGAGCTATGAAAAAAGTTTAGGTGTATAGATAGGTATATAGTAATGATGTGTAGAAGGAGGATGCGTTAGTGGATTGTAAATAAGGTAGGCCATATGATTATGATCGATTATTGTTGTTATGAGATTCTGGTGGGCTAGTATTTCTTGATGTCTTATTTTATAGATTCCAAGTAAGAATTATGCGTAAGGTGGGTTAATATATAAGAATAAGGTTGACCATGTCTATTATATGACTTTACCCCTTTTGACCTTATTTTCTTTAGTGGTTGTCAACTAGTACTTCAAGTAAGAATGTATGAAGTGGATTTTGAGCTATAATAGTGATGTCATGGAGGGGATTGTGATTGTAGATAGTGTTTAAATCAAATGTGTACTTGGAGTTGATTTCCCAATTTGATGGACTAGTATATTATGCTGTATGCTTTGCATTATTGGTGGTAGATGATGGATGCTAGACTATAGGCTTAAATTATAGATTGTAGAATGTGGTGGTGAGAATAGTATCTTACGATTCATGATGTATGATTTATGGGAATGAATTAGTAGGCTTGCCATAATTTGTGAAAGAGCCCAGGTTGATGATTTATGAAAATTTTAAGTGGATAAGAACATGGGTATATGGGAATATTTTGAGCCCCAGGTAGTAGGTTGTTAGATAAAGTTTTATGCGTATAAGTGTTTAGTGTACCTAGTCTGTGTTTTTGAAATTTATAGTATGGAGGCATCTGAGGAAAACTCAGGGGTTGTTATATGGTGTTCGTTATAGTTGAATTCAGGAAATATAGGTAAGAAATATGCACCTTTGGTATAGTTTTACAGATTTTGTTAAGTTGTTGGTTATGTGATTTGAGGTGTAATGATAGTATCCTAAGGAAATTGAAGATAGAGTGTTAAGTGTTTAGAAGTATGGGTGTCTATGCACATGGAAATATTAGTCGTAAGTTGATGACTCTGAGAGTTAGAAGAAATTACGATTAGTGTCCCTAAAGGGGATTTCCTAAAAAATAATATAGTGCCTTTGTACTAGAGATTAATGAGAGGAGTTTGAGTTCATGTATATATTGATGCCTCTTTTGTGATAAGGAGTGTGGATGCGTGCACTCATGAGAGTGAGAGTTTTAAAGTGCAGGCTATTGAGGCTGGCGAATGTTCAGAGTAACATTTACAGAAAAGCAAGACCTTCAGAGTATAGTTCTTCAGGGAGAGTTTAGAGTTTAAGTGTGTGGTGATGTCTCTTTTATGTTGAGAATTGTGGCTGTAGATTTTGATGTGGGGATATGTCCGTAAGTCTAGGATTGTGATTTTGATCTAAAAAGGAGATGGGGAATCAAGTTAGTTCCCAAATTTTTCTCAATTCGACAAGTTGCGGGGAGGAGTCATGATAAATCTATTCTTACTCAAGAATACTCCTCCTACTTCCATTTCAGTGATTATTCTGCTAATGTCTTACGTCATTTGTTCAATTTACGCCTGTGCCTATGATTGAGTTCTCTATGGACTTATGCTTATGATATGATCTCCAAACTAGAAGCAATTATGTCTCTCAATAATCAAGTCTTTTAGGTATTCAAGCCATATGTTATGTTGTTCGTGATCCATGAAAATCTATGTCTCTCAGTATGCTTGGTCTTAAGGAAATATGATTTTATATGTCATAGATTTACCCTATGGAGGGTTTAGCCAAAGTGATAAAGTTTATGCAAACTCATGGCAAAAATCTCAATTCCTTAAATGAGGAGTAATCGCTTTAAGCAGAATTCTTTGTCTTAGTTATAATGTAACACTCCGTAGCATTCTCGACTCAATACCACTCTTGGTTGCATGTATGGAGAGCTGACAACCTGAAAATTTTTCTAATTGCTAAAAGACTTAGTCATATTTTTGAGTTATTAACTTCCATGATTTTAAAATTGATTTTCTCAACCCTGAGGCGTAAGTTTTTGAGTTGATTCATGTTCAGGAGTGTAAAGGGGTTGTTCTGGGAAAGTTTCAAATTTTTTGGACCACGTTTGAGATGCGTTTGAGTAAGTAAACTAGTGGCTCAACGTGATATCAGAGTGTCGCATCGATAATCGCATTGGCCAAACTAGTGTCTCAAAGTAATCTTGACGTGTCGCGTCTCCATCGCATCATGTGCCTAGTTCATTTTTCTGATTTTTTCGAGTCTAGGAGGGTAATCTAGTCTCTTTCCCTCATTTTGACTTGATATATTCACCAATATTTCTCACTATGCTCTATCCTAAGAATTTATATTGTATTTTGTACTCTGAATGACTCTTTACTTATAATCCAGAGACTTGTTATATGGAGCACCTCGTGTTTATTCTATCATATCTTCATTTCATGTCTTTTCTTGAGTAGTGCAATAAGTATAAGTTATGGTTTAATAGTGTTATTTCCATTCTTGATATTTAATCTCGGGTCCCTTAATGACCCTCCGTATGATAGTATAATAGTGGACATGAAAGCGTGGTGATGTGTTAGATAGGGGAGTAAATGTTTTAGAAGGTTAAATATTTGATATGAGTCTTGAGCTGAGGTTATAGGTGAAAAGGAATAAAAAAGAAAGAGATAAACTTTTGTTGTGTGAATTAGCTAAGAAGGAGGAATATGACAAAAAAGATTTGTTAAAGTGATTGAAATTGTTGGTCTTGGTAGGCAGATCCATGAAGTTGGTGTAGATGATTAGGCTTGAATGTTGTGGCTGCTGAAAAAACAAATCTATGTGCTAAGTGGTTAGTACCCTCTTAATTAAAACCCAAGGGTGCTTGGTGATATTGATAAGGTAAAGAAATATTCTTAAAGGGATATATAGTACAGGGTCCTATAGCTTAAGTTACCACCTTGTTACTCGGAGTTAGGCTTCAACATAAAAAGCACTTTGCATTGAGACACAAACTCTTGTGGTTAGATATATGATGGGAGAATTGTAAGTTGGAAATGATGAAGTGTGTTGTTTGTTGTTTGGGCATAGATGAATAGTGTTTCTAAGTGTAATACCTATTTCATTGTATCATAAAAGATGGAGAATGATTCTATCCCTATCTTCCGCGAAATCTTATTTCATTATTAGTACCAAGATAAATCAGGTCTATAATCATCATATAAATCCCTGCCTTATGTTGTGAAGATTATGGTGCATAGAGCTCATGTGCAAGATCATCCTTATGTAAAGTCTCATTACCTCATGTTTCGTGCTTACACGTTTCGCTAGGGGTTATCATGAAACCTGTCTAATGCCTTTGCATATTTTGTCGAGGAAAAGAAATGTTTAATGTGAGACTATGTGTTTTATTCTACACTTTTAGAGCTTCAAAATTTCCCCACCCATCATTCGGGGACGAATGATCCCAAGGGGGAGATAATGTAACACCCCACATTTTTGAGCTAGAAATTGAACCATCGTTCCTACGCGTGTAAGCTCAAATTCCATGGTTTATATTTAAATTCATGTTCCATGATCTTTATCCTAGTATATGAAGTTTTTATGAGGTGAAAAATGTTCATAGAAGTGGCCTAAAGCAAGTTGAGCTAAGAACCTTTCATTCATCCAAAATTGGATATTCGATTCTACAAGAGTCTACTTTAAACGAGTATAAATCTTAATATATATAGAATTTTGCAACTTAAGACCTATTAAATTGTAGATAATTGAATTAGCTTTCCAACGATACCAATTTCACCGAAATCCAATAACCGAGCGAAAAATTATGACATTTTTCGTGTGAGGCAGTAAACCGATGTGATTTCGACGCGACGCGTCGGCCTGCCTGTTACGAAACTCTTTTTAACGACAAAATCAGTTTCTAATGGTTGTAGGGGCATTTTAGTCATTCCCCTCACCCGAATTTCGTCTATAACACCGAATTTAAGCCTTAGAATAGCATTTGAGCCCCAAAAATTCACATTCTCACCAAATCAAAATCATCCTCCCTTTTCCCAAAGATTCAAGAACTCATTCTTAAGGTAAAGAATTCCAAGAAATGGATGAAGATCCGGATTCCGCTCTTTCTCCTAAGCAATCTAAGGTACATGATATTTATCCTAAAAACTACATGGGCTTGTAAACACTAGAACATGATTTAAAGATTATCAAGCATGAATTTGGAAAAGGGTTTTGAAATACCTGATTTTATTATGCATTACGAGTGTTTAGTTGTGTTGTTGATTTGGTCTTTAGGCCTTGTTCCCCTTAAACTAATTTACATGTATATGTATAGATGTATGAAGATTTAGATTGCAGATTGTTTGAGAGCACAATTTATGAAATCCCTCTCTTGTGATAACTTTAATTTTATGATCTTATTGTGAATGATTTGAAGTGCGTGATTTATGGCTTGAAAATAGTTTACTCAAATACCATAGTATTTTGAGCATGATTTAAAGATTTATGAGAGGGAGTTTCTTGATGTAAATATAATTTTTTAAAAAGAGAAAGATTTGCATGAGATTAAGAACTTTGACATGACCACCTTGTATTATTGAAAGTTTGACAAAGAGAGTTGCATACATGTGTTTACATGAGTTTTAAACAAAGAGTTCTTTGAAATGATTTGTTGATATGGTGGTCCCGAATTTATGTTTTGAAAACAGAGATTGTAATATGCTAATAATGGCTCAGAGATGTGACTTGTAAGTCAATGGTATGACGATACCATAAATATGTATGTCATAACAGAGTATGTTTTCAGAGTATGTTTTCAGAGAATGAATGTTTTTAAAAGAGCTAAAAAAATGGGCTTAAAGAAGGGTAGGTGGTTACCCAAAGAAGGCTTGAGTTTAAGTAACTCTTAGCCTAAAACTGTATTTGTCAATACAGGTAGATTTTTATTGTACGCTGGCGACAACCCTGTGGCGTAGTAGAGACAGAGACTCCGACCCTTGCGGCACACTTGGGTTGGGGGCTTGGCTGTCGAGTTAATGGAAGATTCTATATAACCCGTGAATTTACAGAGTTGTAAGGTGTACCACCTAGCGCAAAAGTAAAACAAAGAGTGTCACAGAGTTAAGATGAATTTACATAGTCTTTTAAATATGCCCATGTGATTTTGACCTTATGATGTATTGAAAGCTGTTTTCGAATTTGCTCTCATATATGTTGAATATAAATTATTATTTTGGATTTGCTTTCCGTACCAGTACATCTATATTGACCCCCTACCTCCCAGGTTTTGAGGCACAATCTAGGGGTCCTGATAAGCAGTAGATTTCTTCAAACAGAAGTGCAGAGTCTAGTTGGTGAGTCTTCTATATTTCAGAAGGACTATTTACTTTCAGACATTTATCATTAGTTATGGTTTTGGTTTACTAAGGGCCTTGTCCCAGTTTTCGGACAGTTGTTATTTGATCATGTAGTAAAGATTTCACAGACGGTTTTCAGATGTTGTTAGTTGGTATTGGACTTCATTCTTCATTGTTGAACTAAATGTAGAATATGACCATATTTCTGTATTAGATTATTTTTCCGCATCTTCTCTTATTATACGAATGTTGTGCATGATTACCAGATAGAATAGGGCGCCCTGGCCTTCATGGTTCGGGATGTCCGTCACGGCCAGACCCTAGTTCGGGTCGTGACATTTTCATTTGGCATGCCAGTAGTCCATATTTTTCTATAATTCCACCAAGGGTTTTGGAATCTCCCGCATAAATCCTTGCCGAAGAGCGCATCACTTGGGAATAAGTCCCTAGTTAAAGATCAAGTTCCTGATTGGAAGCAAGTCCTTGATTCAGAAACAAACCCAGGGGTGCCTTAAAGTTCAATCCTGACTTCCATTTATCAACCCGAAATTAGCTATAAATTATGAACATGATAATTATCTTGTGCGTTGGCAAGCAAAAAGTTACTCTAGTAATTCTTCATAACAGTAAAGGCTTGGAGCCGCAGAGAACTTTTACACATTTAAAACAAAGGCTTTGGATCACAAAATCCTTGTCATAAGAATTTGTCTCTAGATAAAGTCAGGAGGTATAAGATAGCTCAAGCTTTTGGCAGAGAAGGTTGTCTTTATTTGCCTGCTTCCACGTCTCCGCTTGCCCTACTCCTTCCAACCTCACCTAACGTAAGTGTTGAGGGATTATCACAACTTTTCGAGTGGTTGCCCCGGGCAAAGGTTGCTCCGAACCAACTTCTGGCCCATGCATGGTTATCCTTGGCAAGGTACCTATAAGATTAGGGGACGAAGTGAAACAATTTGAATGGTCCTAAAGAACACTTAAGATTACCTTTCTTTTCCCGTGAGTGAGTCCCTTTCCCAAGAACACCTTTTTATTCGCTTCCTCTGGTGAAGGATGGTCCGTTCGACCTCGACGGGCTCTATTCTGGCTTGATGCCTTTTCACTAGGCCTAATATTTTGAATTCACTCTGCTCGGTGCCTTTTGGTTCATATTGATACATGAATGGGTGGCTACATTTTTAAGACTCGTTACTTCAGTGTAGGTTCTAGCCCTTCCCTTCATGCTGCTGCTACAGTCGGAAGCACATCTCTGTGTGACTGATTTTGAGCTCTCTTCTATACCCTTCGAGCAAGTCGTTAACCAACCCAAAATTTACGTAGGTTGATTTATATTTATCTCTCCGTGTTAGTACTTCATTCAGCATTCTTTAAATTTCTGCAATTTCTTTCTTTAACGTAACAATTAATCTCTCGTATTAGGCCCTCGGTTGAGCCTGACGGGAGCATATTCACGTCAACATTTACCCCTCCTCGCATCTTTCTTGTTGCATTCCTCCTTAAGTTTGTCTTAGTAGAAACAGACAACCATGCAAATCTATAATCAAACAGGACCAGATCCACAAGCAACTGCTTTGGCCCCATGGTGGGAGTCACTTTGTTTACCATGTAAATGGTATAACTGAATTTGTCGATGAGACCAAAAGTATGCACATTTGATCTGGTTACATTTAGGAACATTACCAAAGGATTAGTTGTCTATATGATAAAATAATTGAATAAAATATAAGTAAATTAAATACATAACAAAGCTATAAAAGTAAAAGATTCATGCAAAGGGGCCCTTGAGGACATTCCTGAAGGGTCGAGTTCCCGATCAGCCAGAAAGAAAGAAAACAGTAAAAAGGCCAAAGCTTGGAGATCAAGTAAAAATACATCGTATTAGTGCATCAGGTTACAAATTGTGTTACAAATGGAAAGAAATTTTTATTTATAGGCTACAATATTGGCTAATAGCCAATCAGAGGCTCTATTCTTTGGTGCCCCTATAGTACACGTATAAATGAAACAATGTCATGTCTCTTATCCATTAGAGGAGCTACGTTGTATCTTCAATGTTGGTCAGGTATGGTACACATCTATGTACCTGACAGTCCTGATGCGTTTGTCCCCTCATTCTTTTTCTCTGCGCTATCTAAGTTTTCTGATGGACCCCCTCGTTAAACCTTCCAGCAAAACTCCTCCCTTCAACCTTGTTTTGTCAACCTGCATCACAGTAGATGTGCAATTCTCGAGAATCCTCACCAATACATTAAACTCTTTATAACTAATTCGGTCATAAAATAAATATAAATTTCCTCATTCCTTCTATGTTATTAATACATGCATAACTCTAACTAATTATATGCACCATAATATATGTTTTTTTTTTGGTAAACAGAGAATATATTATATAGATAAATTAAGTAGCATTACAAAGCAAAAGGGTACTCTTAGTAGAGACCATAATAGATGTTATTTATCTTTTAACTAATTTGATAGTGCAATTTCTTTATATTGTTAATAGATAAAAGTTAAACTTTTTTGGAGAACATAACATGCATCTTACCTTATTTTATGTGGCATGACAATTATTAAGAAAAATTGTAATTAGTAATTTACTTTCTAATCATGATGATGTTAGGACATTGTCATGATTTTTTTTAAAATTAAATTTAAGTATTAATTTTTTATTGAAAGTAAAATAAAAATAATATCATAGCTACTTTTATTTTTCCTAAAAGAAAAATATAAACTCTTTCATATTTGGTTAACATCTTTCTTGGAGGAAAGATTTTGAACCTCTATAAATAAAAACTCCTTTTTTCAAACTCCTCTTTTCATACAACCACACAATATCATCCACAATATAATCATTAAAGAATCTTGATTAGGAGAAATTTTCTCTCATAATTTTAATATTTCTTTTATATTAGTTTAATATGCAAGCAAATTGGCCAAATCATATTAATTATATGTTCCTTTGTATATTTTTCTTTGGCGTTTGAATTATCGCATCTTTGATTTACAAATTATAAGCTTATGCTTGACACCTAACCAATTTGAACCCCACGGCCACGGATGATCGGAAGTTAAAAATATGATGGACATGTATGATGGACATGCTTTAATGTCTGATTAGTTGATACGAATCAACCCACGAGGACTTGATCTAAGACGCGAAAAATAAAGATAGAAGGATAGAATAACCAAGATGGGAAGATAGACACGAAATTGATATCGAAAGGGCAATCGAAGGATGTATTAAATCCTAAAACTTCCCTTAATGACTATCAATAGGCACCTACCTCTTATGGTGACCGCAAAGGGGATTAGATTGCCCTTACAACCAACGTTTCTAAACAAGGTTCAACAAATTCTTTTCCAAGCCCTCAAACACTACCATGGAGTCTCATGAATACATCATATAAAAATTATCATTAAAAAACTAAGGAAATAGACCTAGCTACCAAGCATTTATAGTTTGGCTAAATATTACATAATTAGGGCCCAAAAGTAATTCAAATGTAAGAAAATACCCACTAGGGGTTGTTTTGACCCGCTTTTGAAATGCTAGAGCGAATCCAAAGCGCCTTGGGTGCATGACCCTTCCAAGGGGCTTTCGAGCCCTGTTTTGCACTCTTTCAACCTCGCCAAATTCCTTTGACCTCCTTAATGGTAACCTTCCTCTATGTGGCATCTTTTAAAAGCACTAAGAAGTCATCAAGAACCTCAAGCATCATACGTATCTCATCAAAAGGTCCGGGAGAAATTTGGCTTATACCATCCTCTCCTTCTTGAAAAAGATTCGACCTCGAATCCAAACCTTGCAAACCAAAGGAAGGACAAACAAATACAATATCCTCATGACATGAGGGTTAGGGTTAGCACAAATAATTATAGCATCATGCCAAGGTTACACACACTTAAGATATAACCAAGGATCCCTTGTTTTGACCATTAGAAACTTATCGAAGAATGAATAAAGGTGTTGGCTATGAGTTTCATCAACAGATAAGGAAATAACAAAGGTCATAATGGCATCAAATAGTTCAAAAGGTAAAACTACCTTCACCTTAGGAGCCATAAGACACAAATGTTTCTTTACCTCTTGAAGAGACCACATCAAAAGTGGTGGTTTTAAAGTCCATAAGACCCATCTAGCATTATCATTCAAAAAAGTTGAACAACTAATAAGTTTCCTACCTCTACATAAAACAAATCCTAGAAGATCAAGGATATCATCATAAACAAACAGGTAGTATAGGAAGGAATCAATTGTAAAAGCATCATCCAAGGTGCTATTATCTATATGAAGGCCATTTGGCTCAAAAGAGATAGCACATAATGCACAAAATGATGGAATCAAAGCATTTAAGCACATATGACTCTTTCCTTTCAAAGAAGTTCCCAAAGAAAAGAAATTCATTAACGGGGCCATGCCCTTAATAGTTTGTTTATCTCTATTAAGTAAGCATGCTCCAAAGATCCCCCACAAGATACTTCAAATTGTCCAACCCTATGAAGGTGACAAGAAGTCCTTAGCATCCATAGGCTCTTCAATAAACAAATAATCAAAGTTTCCTACCCTATGAAGGTGAAAGGTTATACGAAGCTTTATAATAGTGATCCAAGATATTCTTAAAGTTGTAAGCAAATCAAAGTTATCATCACCCAATTGATTATTCCTTTCCAAGACTTCACATTTCTTTTCTTTAAGAGTAATTTCATCTTCCCAGAAGAGATTTCCATCTTTAGGAGAAATATTGTCACACTATAGTGGGTTGTCATATGAAATATAGCTCTCAAGATGAGCTATATCAACAATGCTATCCACACCACTAGGTAATTCACTAGGAGTGAGCTTACTTAATAGAGATAAACAAACTATTAAGGGAATGGCCCCGTTAGTGATCACTATTATAAAGCTTCGTATAACCTTTCAGCACATAGATTGGCCTAAAAAATCTTTCAAGGCACCCCAAGTTTGAGTAGGATTTCTTGCAAGTTTACACCATTCTAAGGTCGAACCTTGAATGTACTTAAGGGCATATGTAGCTTGTTCGGCTTCGCTCATAGCATAATCCTCAAAGATTCTTTCACATTGCGATTCCCAATCAAGGTAAACTTTGGGATCCCATTCTTCTTTAAAGATAGATAGAGTAGGAAGACATTGAATCCTACTATACCCTCCATTCATACCTTGGTTTTTGCTTCCACACATTTGATCATGGCTATATTCATAGCCTCCATAATCCCCATCTTCTTCGTAGCCATAACATTCTTCACCACAATCATAGTTTTGTATGTCGTTGTCAAAATCATACGAGGCTATTGAAGACATGTTTTCCTTATATCTCCTTGTACCTACAAAATTAACAAACAAGATTAGTAGTAAAGCTCCTCACCAACACTCGTATGAACTCACCTTTGTGATCCTCACAATTGGAGGGGCGAATGTTGAAAGTTGCTTATACTCCAATGGATAATAAGGTGTTGATCTCTACTTTGCGATCGGGATGAATTCTTGTTTGATCAACTCAAAGAAATAAAACTATTTAAGGGCTTGAATCAAGAAATCACAAAGAATTGAAAAAGAGAAAACCTTGAAAGAAATTGGACTCAAGAACTAATCAATCAACTTAGTAGATGAATTACTAGTTAATGAGTAGTTTAGGAATAAAAAGAAGAGTTTAGGAATCAAGAAATTGAAACTATGGAATCGAACCTAGAGCAATGGAGTAATTAAAGTGTTAAAATGTACTTTGGAAGCTTGAATTTTGTGTTTCTGACTTGATTTGCATTGGGAGGGGTGGATCTGCGTTTGGTGACCTGCTCTAGCAGGTGGGGCGCATGTCCAAGGCATACTAGATGCAGGTAACACTGGTTTGAGGTGCCTTTGGGCTGCTGCAGCAGCTCCAATGCAGGTCCAAGGCAGCTTGGGCGCAGGTCAACTGTCAGCATGCACAAGGTGCCAAAAATGAACTTTTGTGGTCCCTTTTTTGTTCTCTTGGGATATTCTTGGAACCTTTGATAATGCTAAAAGCTAACAAATTTACACTTTTTTTCCTTCTCCTTTGAGGATCAAACACCAGTTTTTGATGAAAATTCAACTTTAAGATTTGAATATCTTCAAGAACACTAAGAACTTAAAAAGTCTCTAACTTTTAAACCGTTGATCAAAATGCAATGAAATTTTGAACCAAGGCTATTTTCAACATTCTAAACACATTCCAATCATCAATTTGCTTAAATTCTTCACCAAAATCTTCAGATTTTGCAATCAACTTCAAAATCTTCAACTCAAGCTTCCAATAAGGATAGAACAGTCAAATAAGCTCCGATTTGGCTCAAATTTAATTTATAGACTTGTATAGTGTTATAGAACACAAATCTAACTCTAGAAATACAAGAAAAACACAAAATCAAAAACACAAAATTTGACCTAAGAATAAAAATGTGAATAGTGACTTTTTGTGGAATTTTTTATTTTTGATACTTTTTTTTTGTTGATTTTCAAGATAACAAACCCAAGATTAGAATCGTGGGAATGATCCTAAGATCTGCTCTGATACTAAATGATACGAATCGACCTATGGGGACTCGAATCTAAGATGCAAAAAATAAAGATAGAAGGATAGAATAACCAAGATAGGAAGATAGACACGAAATTGATATCGAAAGGACAATCGAAGGATCTATTAAATCCTAAAACCTCCCTTAATGACTATCAATAGGCACCTAACTCTTACGGACCGCAAAGGGGATTAGATCGCCCTTACAACCAACATTTCTAAACAAGGTTCAACAAATGCTTTTCAAAGCACTCAAACACTTCCATGGAGTCTCATGAATACATCATGTAAAAATTATCATAAAAAAACTACGAAAATAGGCCTAGCTACCAAGCATTTATAGTTTGACTACATATTGCATAATTAGGGCCCAAAAGTGACCCAAATGTAAGAAAAGATCCAGTAGGAGCTGTTTTGACCTGCTTTTAAAATGCTAGAGCGGATCAAAAGCAGATCCAAAGTGCCTTGGGTGCATGATCTTTACAAGGGGCTTTCGAGCCCCATTTTGCACTCCTCCTCGCCAAATCCCTTTGACCCTCCGTAATGGTAATCTTCCTCCATGTGGCATCTTTTAAAAGAACTAAGGAGTCATAAAGCACCTCGAGCATCATACGTATCTCATCCAAAGGTCCGGAGGCAATTTGACTCGTATCATTAGTTGAATATCTCAATCAAAGAAACTAACGTAGCATTATAATTCTTGAATTGGCGACTTGATTAGCATAGTATAACGGTCTAATTAGATGAAAGTTCCACAAAGCAAGAAAGTTACATGTTATTTGATTGTATTAAAAATTCCTTACAGTAATTGTGTTTATAAAACTCGAATGGCTTAAATACTTACCGGGTAAAAGAAGTGACTGCAGGTCTCCTAAACACGGACTTCTTAGTAGGCCTTTTAACCTTCACCCATTTTGACAAAAATTTGTCATTAGGACTTGGAAAAATTACCAAAAATAGAATGGGGTGAGAATTGAGAAAGTTAGAAGAAAGGTGGTCATCTGGCTAGGCATGTGATATATATCCACTCTCAACCTTCAGGTTTTTGCCTGTTTTAGGCTGACTCTTAAAACCTCTAGCCATTTGTAGCATTTACTGAGCCAAATCCCACTATTTGAACAACTCATAGGGATCGTTTGGCAGGTTAACTATAAGGAAACTAAAATTTAGGATTAACTCTATCTTACATTTGATTTGAGATATTAACTAATTCCGAGGTTATTTTATCTTCCCTTTTATATTAAAATGGTGAAACTATCATTTATATAGAAGGTGGGATAAAATAATTTCAAGACATATACTACTTAGTTATTCTATGCTACATAGCAACGACCCCTTAAGGTTCATGATTTCAAATTATTGATTTTGAAGTTAAAATTTTGTTTGGACATATAATTTAAATTTTGAAAGTAATATTTTTCTCATAAACATGAAAAAGTTGCAATTTCTGAAATCTAAAAGAAAAAATTCTCAATTTTATATAATTTTGCCAAATGAGAAATAGCTCATAGATAAAATATTAAGGTATTAAGGTTTGGTGCTCACACTCTCCAAGAGAGTGAAATACAGTTACTATGTCATCTCAATATTGAGCAAATAATTCTTTAAAATGGAAATAAGTCAGAAATGCCCCTTAAGTATTGAAATTGGTTCAAAAATAATCTCCGTTTATTTATTGGATCAAAAATACCCCTTCATCCTTCTTTACGGCTCAAATGTATCCTTACAACTAACAAACCTTTTTTAAATCATAATTAAAATTTTTATTTATTATGTGTCACTTTTCTATTGATTGAAAATTAAATTAATTAAAATATTATTATCATATAACTTATTCAAGATTCAACTAAAACTATCCGACCCAAACCCGACAAGACCTGCCCCAGCATATCTTATAACCATCATGCACTCTCATGCATGCTTTATTCTCTATAACATCTGGCAAATCAAAAAGAAAATATACTCCCTCCGTTTTATTTTAGGTCATCCTCTTTCTAAAAATATTTGTTTTAATTTAGTTGTTCCATTGATGAAATCAAGAGGATTTTAAGATGTTCTTCCAATAATATCCTTATCATTAAATGAATAAATAAGTTATATATATTTAAATTTATATTTTCAAAGCATAATTAATATGACTAAATTGGTAAAATAGACCCCTAATAAATGTTTTTCTTAATGGGTGTGTCAAGTCTGTAGGGGCAACTATTATGAAATGGGGGGAGTACTAGAAAAGATGATTGATGATAGTATGAATTTTTTGATGGTCAAGTTGTATTTATTTTTTATTCTTATTTTTGAATTATGCAACATTGGGCATTCAACAAATTTCTTTTGGCAGAGCATCACGACTTGGCCGATTAGAGAATCCAAAATCATAGATCTCGCACAGGTAGAGAAGAAGAGTCCCCATGTTTCTTGGAGTTAGCAAAAGAATTCTATCCTTTGATTATAATGTTAGTTTGATACTTTTTTATGATGCCTATTTATTTGTGTTAGCTAGTAAAACTAATTGAGATGAAAACAAATTGATTTAAACACCATAGAAACAGATAAATGAAGTAATAAGGAAGGGGGAAAATCAGGATTAGTTATATAAACCTGCAGAAATGAGTTCTGGTGGCAAAAACAAATGACATATCATCAATAGGAGTAGACATTCACATGGCTGAATTGTAATAGGTTGGGGCATGTTTTGTTGGATTTGAGTCGGTTAGTTTTAGTTGGATTTAGTTTTAGTTATAGGATAATAACATTTTAATTAATTTAGCTTACAACCACTAGAAAATTGACACGTAATAAATAAAATTTTTAATTATGATTTAAGAAAGGTATGTTAGTTGTAAAGGTATATTTGAGCTGTAAAAGTGGATGGAGTGTTATATTTGGCCCAATAGGTAAATAAAGGGTATTTTTGAACCAATTTCAATACCTGAAGGGTAGTTTTAGTCTTTTTTTATTTTCAAAATATTCAGAGGGATGATAGGATTCCCGTAAAGTTTGAGTGTGTAGTTGAAATTTCAAGTAAAGGTTTGAAAGGGGGTAGGCTATTTTCTTAATTTTTTATGTAAGTGTCGAAAGGGCCAACATCATTACCAGAAACATCGACCGGATCACTATTAGTATTGAGAACTTTTTTCCATTTAGGGATTTTGGACCAAAAGGCTATCGGCCTATTTGTAAGATCGAAAAGTCTAGACTTTGTATCTCCAGATAATTTTTCCATCATGGGGAAATTATGCCTAGTGTTTCTCAAAGTGCCCGACCTTAAATTTTTATCCACCAATGTATGCGGGCTTGGATTTTTGTCTCAAATAAAATGCTTTTAACGTTTGGTGAATTGAGCAGGTTCATTATCTTACAATGTCTTGAATGTCTTTCCTATGGGCAACATATTTAAATTCTAATTTTTGCCTATAAGTTATAACTTTTGATCAATTCTGCTAGTTCATTATCTTAAAATATCATAAATGTTTGTCTTATAGATAAAATTTATTAAATGGGGCTAAAAAAATAAGACCACCTATAATAGAGGTCATTTTTGTAAGACCTTTTTTATGGGAGATAAAATATCAGGACTATCCATTTTAGGGTCATTTCCAAACTTAACCCTATTCTCACACTAGTGCTGAGCATATTTTGGTTCAAACCAAAAAAAATCTAAAAATCAAAATGAAATTGATTTTTGCTTTTGATGTTTTGCTTTTTTTTATCAATTTCGATCTCAAAATCTAAAGATTTAATTAATCGATTCGATTTTTGACATTTCAAAAGAATAATTCGATTAAATTGAAAAATCAAAACTATATATATAGTGTATTAATATTTTTATTTATTTAAATTATATACAATATAAGTATATAACTCAACTCAAATATTCGATATCCCACCAACAAGAGGCTCAAGACCAATAATTCCAATACCCGCTATTATATATAACCCTATCTCCCAAGTCCCCAATCCTAAGTCACTTCACACCATCTCTATCTTTAATAGCCTCTCATCTCAGTCACTGATTGTCAGCCTCACGGATGACACTGTCTCCCTCAAGGGCTTTGAGCTCAAGACTTTAACAGAACAAAAATAGTCGCACACTCAATGCCATCTCTCCCTCAATGTCATCTCACACAGTCTGACAGTCACATACTCACTATCTCTCCTCAACATCCTTTAATTATTTTCATAATCTAGTATTCATCGTTGTCTAGTTATAGTCTGCATCATTGTTAATTCATTGTTGTTTCGATCCGGTATCACCTCTCTTCAAAAGATGTCTGCTAGTGTGGATCCAATATATTTTTTATTTTTATTCAAATTCAAAGTTTAAGGATAAAGCTTGAGAACTAATGGAAGAAATTGTTTCACTTCACAGATTCCAAGAATTGAAAGTAGGCTAAGAAATATTTTAACTCTATCTACAAATAAAGTTGAAGCTAAAACTTCAAAGAAAATAAAGGCCATGGAATCTAGGGAAAAATATTGGCGGTGGTTTGACAAGATTATGGAAGAAAAAATTGGAGTTAATAAAGCAAAATATAAGCATTGTGGGAAACATTATGCAGTTGCTACAAGCATTAATGATACTTCATCAATGAATAATCATATGCTTAAATTATGTCCTAACCATCCTAATATTATTGTTGATGATATTCAAACAAAGTTAGCTTATCTATCCTTTTCTGCAGGTGAAAAGGATGGGGCATTACGTACTTGAAAATTCAATCAAGCACGAAGTACGAAAGATTTAATCCAAATAATAGTGATTGATGAGTTATCGTTAATTTTGTTGAGAAGGAAGGTTCTAAAAATTTTATGAGAGTCACAACCCATACTTTCATATTCCTTCTCATAAAACCTTGACAAGAGATTGTTATCAGTTCTATAATGAAAAAAAAAAAGTTTTCAAGAAGATTTTAAAATAAAAACATCCAAAAATTAGTCTTACAACAGATACTTGCATGTCTATAAAAGAATTAACTGCATATGTCTAACAACTACTTTATAGATATAAATTGGAAATTATATAAAAGATTGATAAAAATCTGTCTGATTTCTAGTCATAATGGTGTTGATATGACTACTTTCATTACTAACTGTTTACTTGAATTGGGTTTGGATACTATTTTTAGTATTACAGTTGATAATTCTAGTTCTAATGATGTTACAGTGATAGAAATATCTAAACAATTTAGTAATTGGGAAACTAACATAAGGAGGATCAACATCTTCATGTGAGGTATATGGAACATATCCTTAATCTTATTGTGCAAGATGAGCTGAAGGAAATTGATAATCCTGTCAGGCAAGTGAGACATATTGTGAATTGTTGTGAGAGTTAAAAAGCTCAAAGAATATTAGAAATCTCAATTGCTAATTTGTAAGAAATCATTGTGTTTAGATGTTCCTACTCAATCGAATTGTACATACATGATGCTTGAAATAACACAATATTTTGAGCTTGCTTTTGAAAGATATAATTTTTATCATAAAGATTTTTAAATTATTTTCATACCTCTTCTGGTAAAGATGAAATTAATGCAGGTAACTTTACAAGTGAGGATTGGGAAAAAGTAAGAGCAATGATAAAATTTCTGATTTTTTTTTATGATCTTACTTTGAATATTTCTAGTTCAGAATATGTTATAGTGTATATTTTAGTGAAATTATTGAGTTTGATCTGATTTTGAAATAGATGATAGAAAATAAAGATTATGTTTAAAAAAATGATAAATAATATGAGTGAAAAGTTGAAAAAGTATTGGGTGATCTAGAGAAAATGAACAAAATAATCTTTATTTCATCTGTGCTGGATTTTCACAACAAACTTGAGTATGTTTCTTTTGAAATTGTAGACATATTTGAAAAAGAAATTAGGGACAAGTTATTCGATTCAGTGGAGACATATATGAAAGTCTTTTTTGATCATTATTTTCTATTCTCGCAGAGATGGATCATGATGCTTAGTCATTTTCACTCCAGTGTAACATCTGACTATGCATATAGCACTAGAGGTCGTGTTAATGATCCTTTTAGGAGTTCATTGACTCGTAAACTAGTGCAATCTCTTATTTATCTTCAAGATTGACTTAGATGTGAACCTTTTTCAATTAACATTGAGGAAGATTTGGCATATATTCAGCAACTTGAAGTTTGTAAGAATTTTATAATTTTGTATTCATTATATCAAAAATAATTTCTTATTTTTATTGCATATCAACTAACTAGTGTCTCATATTTTCTTAGAAATGGCTTGTAGTGGAACATGGTCTAACATTGTTCATATGTAGTTACCTATGAGAAAATGTAGATTGTGGTTGATGATGACCAGTGGGCGAGTGTGTTTTTTTTTCTTTCATCTTCATTTTCTTCTATTTTTTTGAATCCAGCTTTCTTGAATAAATACTTTAGTTTCTTAGTTCTAAGTTTTGTTGGTTTTGGTTCATTATCCTTTCAATTTTTATGACTTTGTTTGATCATTTGGTGTTCTATTTCAAGGTGGTCGTGACTTTGTGCTATTGGAGTGTTGCTAACTGTTTTATAGTAACTTTGTGTTGCTGTTGACTTTAAGAACTTATACATACTACGTAGTTATTTTAATCTCATTGTGTTTGTCTAGACTCTAGTGTATCTTGACCTACTTCTTCTGAGAAATCTAACGGAGAGTTAGAGACTATTTTCTTTTCTTATTTTTATGATTTGATTGGCATTTGGAGACTGTTTTTCTATCTTGTTAATTGTTGTGCAGTTATTCACTTATGGAGTTTATGTGCAGACTGCAGTGAGCTATTAGACAGTGTAACTTAGACTCCAATGCAATTATGTCATGTTGATCTGTGCCTTCAATTTGACCTTCTGAGATAAGTTTCACTGGTACCAGGTCCCTGAGGAATTTGACTGGATCCTTCCTATTGTTCTTCAACTGGAGCTGGTTTTGTGACTAAGATCCTGGATTACCATCACTCTCATCATTCTCATCTGCAACATTTACCTCTTGACCATTATTTTCAATAATATCATCCCTTTTGAACAGGAATGAATTCTTCAAATTTTGAATCTTCATCAGTATCTGGATTCACCATCTTTCTTAACTCATCAAAGATCACATGCACACTTTCTTCAACACATAGAGTTCCTTTTTGTTGAAAACTCTATATGCTTATCGTGTGAGGTATAGCCCATAAGTACATCATTATTTGAGTTTGTTAGGCAAAAATAACCAAATCCTCATATATTTCATCCTTCGTTCAAAAGAACATTTTTTAGGGTAACCTGGAGAAGTCATCCACAATGACAAACAAATATTTCTTTTCTTCTCTACTTTGGACTTATTTTCTGGAAATTTTAGTTTTGGCATCCCACGGACCAGGTCCCTTGAAATCAACTTGTTCAGCAAAGTGGACTTTACATGTTCCAGCCTTTTGTACCATAAATAAACATCTTCACTTTGAACACTTATTAATTCCTCAACAGCCACAGGCTCCAAATTAGCCACATACATATTTTTTATTCTCTTGACTTTGAGAATAACTCTCCTAGACTTCAAGCTTGATACAGTGCTTCGATCAAAGAAGAATTTAACCTTATTACCTTTTTGAAATGAGACACCTCCATATTGAAGTATCTTGAGAGAGAGAATACAGTCAGACTTTATAGTCATATGTTTTGAACATTTATTATCAATAAAATAGTTCCAATTGCAATCCTTTTCTTCCACCTATAAAGAAAGTCATTTTATAGATTTGGGAACCCATTTGAGTTTGAGTTCCGAGTAGAAATACAAGGGTGTGATCAAATCTTTCCTAGACCATCTAGGTAATGTGAGATTATTCATATTCTTCAAAGGTTTGGAAGCCTTAGGATAGGTACTCACTTGCTGGATATATCTAACACTATTTATTCTTTCTCTAAACTAGCTTTGATAGTTTTCCTTCATGTGACCATCTCTCCTACAATAAGTACACAAAGGTTTATGGACTCTATTTCTAATATCGTGAATAGCTTTCCCTTGAGACCCAAGTGATTGGGTTTGATAGTGATATCTAAGCCCTTTACCATTATTGACACTCCGACCCGTTAAATTAGAACAGATCTGAACGGTTGTGGTCCATTGTAGCGATCTGTTGAGTTCTTATCTTATACAAACTAGGTACTTTTTTAATTCTTCATTCTTATGGATAGAAGTCATAATGTGCTTTTGAGAATCCTTCAATTTATCTTCAATCTCAATCTGAAGCTTTGAAGCTTTTTTTCCTCTTTATCTTCAGAATCATTTACTTTCTCCAGTTGAGTCAATAAACTCAGTTTATCATAATTCATCTTAGCAAACTGTTCTTCTATTTTAGATATCTAGAGATCTAAAGCAATTAATTCAATCTCCTATTCTCTACTTTCTCTTTTGGAGCATTTTTCTCAGTAATATGTTCATCCATAAAATCAATCAACACATTTGCTAGCTTCTTTATCTTTCTAGTAGAGTAGTTATCTCAATTTTCCTTAATGTCAGAGAGAATTACATTTTCTTCTTCACCTTCAGTGTTTTTTATGAGAGAAAACAAAGAATAATAGGTAACTTCACACTCCCCCACAACCAGCGTGGACACATCTTTAGCCTTCTCAGCTTCATCATATTCACTAGAGGAATCTCCCTACACTGTTGAGGCCTGCTTTACTAGATATTCAGTTGCAGCCTTTATTTCAATTTTACAGGGACCTGGTCATTGTTCTTTCCTTTGTCACTCCCAGTCTTGAGATATTATTGATAGTTCATTTTATGTATTAGACAGTCCTTAATGAAATAATCAGGACTTCCACATATGTGACAGACCTTTACAGTGCCTCTCTTTTTGCTGCTACTTCCTTTACTTCAAAACTGGCCACTTTTCTTCATGGCTCTGACAATTTTTTTTTGCTAAATAGGTAACATGTGTGTCTTTTTCACTTGAATCAGACTTTGTAGCCTTTAAAGCCAAAGATTTTTCTCTTTTTTCTTTCTTCTTGTCTTATCCTTGTTGCTTCTTAAGCTAATGAGTCTTCAAATTACCAATAAGTTCATCCATTGTGAGAATTTTTAGGTTTCTTGCCTCAATGATAGCATCCATTGTGCATTCCCAGGATTTAGGAAGAACCCCCAGAATTTCTTTCACCTGTTTGTACAAAGGAATTGCTTCTCCTAATCAGTGAAATTTATTGGTGATTGAAGTGAATCTTGTTTGCATCTCTTGGATAGTTTCTCCTACTTTTATAGTGAAGGTTTATTTTTGAGTATTCAATATGTCAACTTTTGACTCCTTCACATCAGTGGTTCCTTCATGAGCAGTCTTCAAGCAATCCCAGATTTCCTTAACATTTTTATAGGCGGATATCCTGTTATATTTTATCAGGCCCTATGCCACAAACTATCAGTTTCTTGGCCTTCTAATTTTTTATAACTTTCCTTATATCTTCATCGCCATACTCTCTCCTACTTTTAACAACCATTATAGTTATATCTCCTTCTTTGACCTCTCTATCTGGCACATGAGGACCATTAAGTATTACATCCATCTACTCACTATCCTCAGCCATAATAAAGTCATACATCCTTTCTTTCCACCACCCATAGAATTACCCATTAAATCTAGATGGTCTAGTGATACATTGCCCTTCTTCCAACTTAGGTGAAGCAACCATGATAACCAAATCACTCTAGGTGTGAACCTTTTAGAGTGTTTTGGCTCAAAACCAATTGATGAAATGTAAGGGGGTTGCACCACACTATGAGGGACCAGGTCCTCTAAAGTCAAACACAGGCAATTAAATAGTAATGCACTGAGAAACTAGAACTTTGCAAGAAAGTAAAGAACACAATGATTTAACGTGGAAACCTCCTTTCTCAAGGGAGGAAAAACCATGGCTTGCCTACACAAGCGCTGAACAAACCACTATAATCAAACTTTTAATTACAGACTCGATATGAACCTAACTCTAGGCTCAACTAGTTTGTAACAACTCTATTACAAACTCTCCTAACAACTTTATAAAGAACTCACCTTGATATTGATAAACTCTAATCCAATATCAAACTCAGTTACCTCTAACTAAGCACTCTCAAGAACATAAAGAAAGGAGAATTACTCTTATAACATGAGTAATTCAATTACAGACCATGACTTGACTCAAGAACACCCACTCTTTCAGCACATACAAAACTTAAGAACTTGTTGTAAAGTTGTGTTTTCACTTCTTTTCCTCTTCTTTGTTCTGATTTGCAAAAGCTACTCAATTCAGAAGCATTCTTTTCCTTTTATACTGGAATATGATTAGGGTAGAAATCTGATTAGGCCAAGTGTCTTGATTACTACACATCTCATTTGCACAGTTTGTTACACAAGACGATAAAACTGTGCAGGCCATGTGATAGTTGTATATTTCCATGAAGACCCAAGGACTTGGTTCCTTGTTGTCAGCTGATCATCATCAAAACAAGCTATAGCATGACATTTCCTTTGATTGAATCACCAAATCAAACTCCCAATCTCACAAGCTTGTGAACATTACAAACTAATTATTTCTTCACATTCTCTACATGATCAACACTACCTATAGACAGTCTGGAGAGAGCAACTTCCACAATATTGGCCTTATATATATGGTACATAACACTCATATCATAGTCTTTCAATAACTCTAGCCTTCTTCTCTAACAAATATTAAGATCCTTCTGACTAAAAACATAATAAAGGTTTTTGTGATCCATAAATACATCCACATGAATTCCATACAAATAATGCCTCCAAATTTTAACTACAGAGACAACTACTACCAACTCAACATCATAAGTTGGCTAATTCTTCTCATGAGGTTTGATTTGTGTGGAAGCATGCACTAGAACCTTACCTTGTTGTATCAACACACAACTGGGTCCACTTCTAAAGTATGACAATAAACTACAAACTCTTTTGTACCCTCTAGAAAACTCAAAACTAGAGCAAAGGTGAATCAAGTCTTCAATTTCTGAAAACCCTTCTCACAAGTGTTGGGCCACTAATATATAAAAGTTACGCTAGTCGAAACAAGCATATAGCTAGCAATATAAATCAACTACCCTTACAACAAGAAATTCCCACTCATTCATATGAAAGCATGCATGTTAATGCAGGGATAGTCGAGAGACATTCACACTCAGAAGAGAAGTTTCAATTAATGCATGTCAAATACAGTAGGCTTACCCTTATTTTTTTTACCTTAGTTTCAGATAGCCAAGTTAGAATTACAATAGAGTTTTCCTCGGCTTTTAATGTAGGCTTGGGGGCTTGTATGGTACATATGGACATATCAAGTTACTAAGCCTCCTTGGCACTATACTAACCTTGGGGCCTCACTTACTAGCCAGTTTCTTTTTTATTCCACCCTTATTTCTCCTTTTTTATTCTTTATTGCACATTTAGATTGGGAGTGGTCTTTTATTTTTTTTCACTTTTTTTCCTTTTTCTCAGTTTTTTTCTTTTATATTTCTACTACACCCAGCCCTACTAAGTTTTTCTCTTATTTTACCCTTCTATATACCTATTTTACACTACACACCCCTATGATAGTCACCTTCAACTTAGGCAAACCCCTATGATAGCCACCTTCAACTTAGGCAATTTGCCTAAGTTGAGGTGCACAATGTCCAAGGAGGACCAAGGCCAAAATAGGTTCATTATAGGACAAATGGGAAGGTGAATATATAAAAAAATTATAAGAGGCTACAAGGCTCAAAACAAGGATCAAGGGATACAATTCACACATGGAAGGTCATTTAGGCTAAAAGTGGATTAAAATTAAAAAAAAAAACCTATGATCATTTCCTAACTGACTATCTTTCAAATTAGGCAAGACTAACCGGGCAAGTTCTGATTCAACACACAAAGGGAACTAAGTAGTATCTCACACACAGAGAGCACAGAGTTAATATTACAAGATACTACTTATCCAGTTCATGCAATTGTTATTAATTGATTATCATGTCCCTAATCCTAATCCCATAACAAGATCCACAATGTTCACACATATTTACATTCACACAGTTCCAAAACATAATTTTGGAAGGGTATCATTTTTCTCAAAAATTAATGATAAATGACTACTGCGTTAAATAGTTAAAATGTCCTAATTACACAAAATATATCACAATACGAAACAAAACACAATAATACACAAATTATCCTTGACATGTCAATTCTACAATCATACCGCGATCGATAAGAAAAGAATTATGGCAACAAAAACCCAAGACGACTATGGTATGCCCAACCTAACTAAAATATAGTCTCTGTGTGGCCTCATATTTGGCATCTGTCTTCTCAAATATAGTCCTAACCCCAAATCTCATTTGCTTGTATAGGGTAGTCATCTCGGTCTCAACAACCCTCACCCAAGCATCTGTCGCCTTTTGGCTATCCAATAAGCTCTGCAAAAACTTTCTAGATATAGTGATCATTCCAGTCATAAGAGCTGTAGTAGATGGGAAAGTAGTCTCTAAAGCTACGCCAACTGGCTTTGAGGTTAAAGCTGGGGATAAAGAATAAGTAGTCGGTGTCCCTTTCTCATGCGTACTCGAATCTGGAGGTTCTTACTACTCCTTTATCTCCATATCAGCACCAACACCCACATCACATCCATGTGGATCAATAGGATATATGGAAACTTTTCGGCCTCCAAGCTAGGCCCTAGGTACTATAGCTGGCTCTGTAGATCTTTTGGGAAGGTCTGGTGGTGCCAGACCCTTTATACTCTTTGTTTGTGTAGTTGTCGTAGCACGTACCCTCTTATTTATGCTTGGTATCTCATGTACAACAACCTTGATGCAAAGTTTTTGAATCATACATAGGAATAGTAGATTAGTCAATTCCCCAAATGCTCTATCATGGATCTCATGTCAGAGGATCGCTGCAAAATTAATGGAATATCTAACCATCATACAAGTAACCAGGGGTTGCTCCCTCCCAAGTCAACAAATTATTCAAAGTAATAGAGAACTGTTGATACTGAATGAGCAACCACATGAGGTAGTATCACCTAATGGTGAAATATAGCTGGCTATACACCTAGCCATATTGACCCACTCTTGTCTATGCTCTGACTCTCGTATAATATGTCAATCACGTTTGACTCTTCATTTGTGTTCAACTCAGCTGTAGGTGCAGGAGTGATATAATCAGGACTAAAAATGACTTGACGAATAGTCTCTATTGATAGATCAAATCTAACCTCTCTAATAAGTGTACGATCAAGCTGCGGATGCTCCATGCGCCTTATCGATCCTGGCAATATATCCATGGTAATCTCTAGTGTAGCTTGGTATGATGCATAAAACTTTTGCACCATAGCTGGACTGTAAGGGCCGAGTGATCTAGTCATCTACTCTAAATGATATCGATCGAATGCAGCCCGCAATTGTGGTAATCTCCCTAGTCCCAATAGATCTACCCTGAACTCCTTATAAATAAGTCTCTTAGTCCAGCCAATATTCGAGATACGATTGTCTATCTTATAAATTGCCCGTATATCCTCTACACACCACCTTGGAGGTTTCTTTGTGGCATGTGCGGGTGTAGGACTCTTTCCCTGCTATATTAGTGCATTATGGGAAGCCTTTTATGTACCCTTCTTAGACTGGGTTACCTCTGACTGTTGTACTTTTATTGTGGTACCCTTTCCAGACTTGGATATAACTGATGACTCCTTCTTCTTAGTATCCTCAGATAAATCTTGGGACCCCTCCTCAGAATGGGTCTTGAGCTGCAACCTATGGACTAGACTCTGAATCTTTCTCCTCCTTTCCCTCTAATTATTATCTGGTAGAGGAGTGTGTGGAGGTGAAATCATCACTAACTTTATTTGTTGCCAGGCTACAACTGTCTGAACAGCTTGGTGTGTCTACCCTCTAATAACTATGTGTGTCACCCCAACTACAGTGTCTTTATGTCGCTGCCTCAAATACTCCCCCACTAAACTACTAGGCTTGGGAGACTCTGCTCATATCCTCAAGGTATGAGCCTTCTTCTTTTTCTTCTTCAAAGCTTTAGGTTTCACATGTACCTAAAAAACCAGTTGTTAATTTCCAACAAAAATAAGGTATAGCAAAAGTTGAAGAAAAATTCAAAATTTGAAAAGTTTGAATTTTTACTCACTTTTTACACCCCTTTAACCTATTTAAAATCCCAACAAGTCCAATGTAGACAAATATGTTAATAATAATGATTTTGAAAGCAAACTCAACATGCTCAACTTGTGGTAGTACTATATTCCTTCAAGTTCAACTTTCGGTTAGAGCCTAACCTAAGATTTCAATTTAAAAAGGGCCTTACATTATGATTTTAGGATACTTCAAGGCTTCTTCATACAAGAATTATAGAAAATCTATATATATATTGCAAGAGAATACACATATCAACTTGGTTAAACAATGAATAAATCAATACATAACCCATTGGATCCAAGAAAGTTACCTCTTTTATGATGAATCGAAAGTGAACAATGAATATTTGAGCAAAATCAAAGTTGAAACTTGTTTTTAAGGTATTGGGACAAGTTGGTATCTCAAATAAGTGTCAATTTGACTTTTACTTAAGTGTGGGGTAAGTTTATGTTTTAAGAGAGAAGTTTGAATTCAAAGAGAAAAATAAAGTTTTGAGGATTTGAATGAGTTGGAACGAGGTTTAGGATGTTTAAATAAGGATTTTGTGAGTTGAGAAAAATGATACCCCTCCAAATTTTGTGTTTTAGAACTGTGTGAATGTATATATGTGTGAACATCGTGGATCTTGTTATGGCATTAGGATTAGGTAGTAGCTTTTAATATTTACTCTGTGCTATTTGTGTGTGAGATGCTACTTAGTTCCCTTTGTGTGTCAAGTTCAGAACTTGCCCGGTTAGTCTTGCCTAAGTTGAAAGATAGTCAGTTAGGAAAGGATCATAGGCCATTTTTTTATTTCAGTCCACTTTTAGCCTAAAATGACCTTCCATATGTGAATTGTATCTTTGGATCCCTGTTTTGAGCCTTGTAGCATATTTTTCTTGTTCCACCTATTCACTTTCCCATTTGCTATAATGAACCTTTTTTGGCCCTTTGACCTTGTGCACCTCAACTCAGGCAAAATGCCTAAGTTGAGGGTGGATATCATAAAGGTGTGTAGTGTAAAGTGGGTATGTAGAAGGGTAAAATAAGGGAAAAGTTAGTAGGGCTGGGTTTGGTAGAAAAGGTAAGAGAAAAAATAAAAAGAAAAATAATTATGAAAAAGTGAAAAAGAAAGAATAAAAGATAACACCCAACTTCAATGTGTAATAAAGATGTGGACTAAAAAAAATCTAGCTAGTAAGTAGACGCCAAGGTTAGTGTAGTACCAAGGAGGCTTAGTCACTTGATATGTTCGTATGAACCATACCAGTCCCAAGCCTGCATTACAAACCAAGAAAAGTCCTGTAGTGATCCTAATTTGACTATCTAAAAACTAAGGTAAAGAAAATAAGGGAAAGCCTATGGTATTTGAAATGCATTGACTGGAACTTCTCGTTTGAGTGTGAGTGTCTCTTTACTGTGCCTGTATTTACATGCATTATTTCATATAAGTGAGTGAAACTTCCTTGTTGTGAGGGCACTTGAGTTATATTGATAGCTATTTGCTTATTTATCATAGTGTAACTTGTATATATAATTGGTTATCTATTACTAATGTAATTGTCATACCTTGATCCCATTGTGACATATTGTTGTGATTTATGTTAATACCCAATTGGTTTTGAAAAATAAGATTGGAGGGGGTGTTGTGTTCTAAGCTTTAACTGTTGACTAACTGCCTTGAATATCTTAAACTCCCCTTTCCATATATTAGGATATTACAATTGAGAGATGAGATAAGTAACTTCAGGAAGCTATCGAATAAGGCATTACATGATACATGACTTAGGTTCAAGAAGTAGTTTACCTAATATCCTAATCAGGTGAGAACTTGATGGAAAAATTCTATAGGCCGCTAAACTCAAAAGTGAAGCCAATAGTTGGCAATACAGCCGAAGGTGCTTTTATGGACCACACTTTTAGAGATGCAATTCTGATACTTGAAAAATTGACCATAACTAGTAGAGCTTGTCATACCAGTGATTCTAAGTTAGCAAAAAATAAATATGTAGTGGGTATGTTGGCTAAGCAACACTGCGGAGAAGAGAACGAGTCAAAGATATAGGACACATGATATCATGACTAGAGGCTACACCCTAGTCGTGACAATGGTGCTTACGGTCATAAGTGACCACAAGCTAACCCATGAGCTAGTACCTGCTTCGTGCACTGAATAGAATAGTAACAAAAAATATATGCGGAAGATACTCTGATAAGATAATGTAAATCGGGAATACTAAAATAAAAAATATTGAAATGTCTAAAACCACTATAAACACTGAAAGTAACTAAATAACTGAAATATATATAACTGAATAACTGAAGTTCTGTACACTTGGTTAAGCAAACCTGAATGGAAATATACTGAATACTGAACTTAGACTATGGGAAGTATTATCTAACCGACTTGCCCCAAATCTGAGCTAACCAAGGTCCAACCTATAACCACAGTTGAAAGGATGTTAGTACCGTGCCACGGGTACCAACACTGGCTATGTGGATCAACTAATCTAATATCCCGAATGACTAGGGAGTCAGTACTAAACTAACGGGTGACCCCTAAGAGAGTGTCAGTCCTAAATTGGTGAGTGACATCTCATAATCTTACACTGGCTATGTAGTTTTGAAACTTAGGGACTGAAACAAAGGACCTAGTTCTAACTGGAGGGTGATCCCCCATCCCAAGGTTCGTTCGGGGATAAATCTTACTCCCAACTAAAATGACACTGGTACTGAACTGACACTAGTACTGAACTGAGCCGAATTTGATAAAACTAAACATATAATTGACATTGCTCATCATGGTTTGATCATGATAACTAACTAAATGATAATACTTATGGTTCAACTGAAATCATTTCTGAGACACTGAAATCGTGTAAAAAAACTAGATATCGGGTGTTCACAACCCACTAACACTGAAAAATTATAAGTACAGTATCAAACTTGAAATACTATAGCATAAAATAACAGTTCAAAGAACTAAAACATAGGAATTTCATCAAACACATAATAATCATAAACTTGGACATGGGAATTCCTTAAACATGAGGAAAACAACATGATTACATGGCTAATTTCATAATTTGAGGGTAATTCCTAAAATCAATTGATCATGGAACGGGAATTGCAACTCTTGAAGCATGATATGATTCGTTCTACTTGCAAACACTTGTAATCCTAATTAGAAATTGAATTAACAAGAGATTCATAGATTTGTTTCATCAACGGGTATAGACTCATAAATTAAACCATAAGAGGATTTTGGGCTCCATGGGTGAAAGGGACCCATGGATGCACATCCCACATACCTCACTAGATGAGGATGAACTCTTGAAGATTCCTTGAGAATTTCTTGATCTTAAAGCTTGAGTTCCTTAATTTCTTGTGAAATAGTTAGAGTTTGTTCTTGTGAAGAAAGAGGGTTTTTATTAAGAGGATTTGTGAGTAAAAGGGTAATAATGCACCTTAGGAGTCCCAAATTTGTGTTATGGACTAGTTGGGTGAAGGGAATTGACCCAAATACCCTTAAAATATCAAGAACAAAGCTGGAAGGAATAGGGAGGGGCGATGCGGTCCCTGGAGCGGCTGACTAGGCCGGGTGGCGCCCGTCTTAGAGTGGTGGACTAGAGGGGGTTGCGCCCGCCTTACCCTGACGGACTGGAGGGTTTAGCGCCTGATTATCCCAGTGATGCTACTGTTTTGGTTTTCCTAACACACTCCTACGCTCGTCCAAAAATTCCAAAACTCACTGGAGACATACTTTGAACAACCCCAATCCCGAATCAACTCAAAGATCGACATCTCGAGGACAAAAAGGTTAAAAATAAAATCATCAAAGTTTAGGGGTCCTGAAAATAACTAAGTCCTCAACACTTAGTGAAAATTCCAAGGCTTGGACCCTTTAGCATGCAACTATGAGCTGAATTAAGCTATGATTAATACTGGGATCACATACTAAACATGCATGATTAGGAACATGATTACACAACTGAGTCTGAAACATGATACATTAATTGAACTGATTTAGTAAATGCATGTAATGACATGGAAATGGTTACATAGCTAAAACTGAGTATGAGATAGAGTCAATCTAAGGAAGAATCGTTACCACAAGATGAATCTGAGTTTTGGAAGAAAATATGAGGATACTTGGTTTGCAATCTGCTTCTGCTTCTGCTTCCCAAGTAGCTCCCTCAACAGACTGATTTCGTCAAATGACCTTAACTTAGGGAATTTTTTTATTCCTTAGTCTATGGATCCGATTATCAAGGACCTCAACTGGAACTTCTTCATATAAAAGGCTATCCTTATCATCCATATCTTCTAAAAGAAAAACTATAGCTAAATCACCAATACATTTCTTTAACAAAGAAACATGAAATACCGGATGTACTGACGCCATATTTGCAGGCAACTTTAGCTCATAAAATACTATCTCAAAACAACTCAAGATTCTACATGGGCCAACATAATGGGGGCTGTGTTTACCTTTCTTTCTAAATATCTTCACTCCCTTTATAGGAGAAATCTTCAAATAGATCGAATCACTAACCTCAAACTTAATATCCCTTCTCCTCATGTCTATATAAGAGTTTTGATGGTTTTAGGCTGTCTTCAGCCTTTCCTATATCAGGTGAAATTTCTCCATCTCATCAAGCACTATATCTAGCCCTATCAAAGAAGCATCACCTTCCTCAAACCACCCAATAAGAGATCTATATTATCTTCTATAGAGATCCTTAAACAGAGCTATCTAAATATTAGAGTATAATTATTGTTGTAAGTAAACTTAATCAAGGGTATGTGGTCATCCCAAATACCTTTAAAGTTAATAACACATGTTGTCAACATATCCTCTAGGGTCTGAAGGGTCCTCTCTACCTGACCATCTATCTGAGGATGAAAAGTTGTACTGAGATAAACTTGAGTACCAAGACCCTTCTGAAAAGCCTTCTAAAAGTGAAAGGTAAATTGAAATACCTCTATATAAAATAATATACAACATAATCCCGTGCAACTTAACCAACTCCCTAATGTAAAACCTGGCATAATCCTCACTGAGTACAAAGTATGAACTAGCAAGAAATGAGCCGATTTGGTCATTCTGTTTACAATGACCCATATCAAATCATGCTGACGATGCATACTAGACAACCCTATCACAAAATCTATGTTCATTACTTTCCACATACAAGTGGGGATACTAAACTCCAGCAATGCTCCATTAGGCCTTTGGTTCTCGACCTTAACCTACTGATAATTTAGGCACTTAGCCACAAACTCTGCAATATCCTTCTTCATACTACTCCACCAATATATTTTCCGCAAATCAAGATACATCTTAGTGGTTTCTGGATGGATCGAGTACTGCGCACCATACGCTTCTGCAAGCACACCATCTCCCACTTGGGGAGAAAACCTATACTTTCTGATTCTAACTACCTCTTTCAACTTAGCTAAACTAGGATCCCTATCTTCCTTTTATTTTACTTTGGCAACCAATAAAGATTCTAAACCATTCTGAACTCGTACACTACCTTTAGCTGAATCAACCAACAGAATGCTGAATCTAGCTAGCTGATGAACCTCGTTGACTAACTTCTTCTTATCCTTCTTAACATGAGCAATAATGCCCATAAATAATTTCCTAATGGCGTTTGCCACTACATTGGCCTTGCTCGAATGATACAACACACTCATATCATAATCTTTTAACAACTTAATTTATCTTGTCTAACGAAGATTCAGATCTTTCTACGTGAACACGTATTGTAAACTCTAATGGTCAGTGAACACATCAATATGAACCCCATAAAGATAATGTCTCCAAATTTTCAAAGCAAAAACCACAGCTGCTAACTCAAAATCATAGGTAGGATAATTCTTCTCATGGGGTTTAAGCTGTCTAGAGGTGTAGTCTATGACCTTACCTTTCTGCATTAAAACACAACCAAGACCCACTATGGAAGCATCACAATAAACTACAAACCTATCTGTGCTATCTGGCAAAGTCAAGTCTGGAACAAAAGTGAGTCGAGTCTTTAACTTTTGAAAACTCTTCTAACAAGAATCCGACCACTGAAATTTAACATTCTTCCATGACAATCAGGACATGGGGGATGCAATAGAAGAAAACCCTTCAACAAACCGCCTGTAATAGCTAGCCAAACCTAAGAAACTCCTGATATCTGATAGAGAGATGGGTCTGGGCCAGTTCCTTACTACTTTGGTCTTTTGAGGGTCAACTCTAATGACATCATCAAAAATAATATGGGCAAGAAAAGCTATTGATCTTATCAAAAATTTGCACTTACTGAATTTAGTGAACAACTGATGACCTCAATGGGTTTGCAATACAATTCTCAGATGGTCTGCATAAATATTCTCAATACGAGGATAGACAAGGATATCATCAATGAAGACTATGACAAACATGTCCATGTACTGCTTAAACACCCTGTTCATCAAGTCCATGAAAGTTGTAGGGGTATTTGTTAGTCCAAAAGACATAACTAAGAATTCAAAATGACCATATCAAGTTCTGATAGCTATCTTCGAAATGTCACATGTGACTCTAAGTCGATGATGGCTGAATCTCAGGTCTATCTTAGAGAAATAGCTAACACCCTAAAGTTGGTCGAACAAGTCATCAATTCTGGGGAGTGAATACTTATTCTTAATTGTGGCTTTGTTCAACTAATGGTAATCGACGTACATTCTGAGAGATCCATCTTTCTTATGCACATTGGGCCTGATGAAACCTTTATCTAAGAGATCTTTTTACTACTCTTTCAACTCTTTAAGCTCGATTGAAGCCATTCTATAGGGTGGAATAGATATAGGCTGGGTATTTAGAAAAAGATCTATTCCAAAGTTGATTTCCCTTTTGGGAGGAACTCCGAGAAGATCTTAAAGGAACACATCTGGAAATTCCCACACTACTAAAATTTACTCGAGACTCAAAGTCTTGAAACTATAGTCTTTAACTTGAACAAGATAGTAAACATACTCTTTAGATATTATCTTTCTTACTTGTAGATATGAAACAAACTGTCCCCTAAATACTGAGGTACTACCCCTCCATTCAATGACTAGTTCATTCAGAAACTGAATATGCGTGGAGCCAATCTATGTTGAGATTGACATCAAAATCCATCATCTCTAACTCCACAAGATCAACCAAGGAAACTTTTTGAGATACTTTGATTGGGGCAATTCTTGTATACCCACTTGGCTACAATAGAGCTACCTACTGGAGTAGACTTTGAAAAGGGTTCTGCTAAAGTTTTGGGACTTACACCAAAGTCCACTGCTATGTAGGGGGTCACAAAGTAAAGTGAAGCTTTGGGGTCTAATAAAGCATAAACAAGAAGATGGAAAACCTATAACGTACCCATAGCCACATTAGGAGAACTTTCCTAATTATGCTGAGTATGGACTACATACAGCCTATTCTGACACTGCCCACTGGTTTAGCTGGAAGTAGCACTCTGCTAAGTCGGGCAACCTGCTAGGGCTAATGAAAGATTAAACTAGCCTTGTTGGCATAAATTTTTTCACCTCTGAGCAACCACAGGATATTTTCGAACCTTGTAAAATAGCTTGCCACACCCAAAACACACATTACTACTCGCCTTACACACATCCTGATGATTTTTACCATATTTCCTATAGAGCAGATTAGTACAACCACTAGTCATATTACCCTGGGACTTAGAGCTTGGCTCCCTATCCTGACTGTCCTGTCTGAACTTAGGCACTGGCATACTAGCTGAGGATAAAGATGGGGCTAAAAATTTTTGATGGAACTAAGAATTATTACCACCCTCTAACCTTGGCTGAGAAAACTTGAACTACCTATTCTTGCCCTCTTACTCTCTCTCTCCTTCTCCTTGTGTTTTTCCTTCTAAATATACTGAGCATAAACCATAATTCAAGACAAGTCCATCTCTTTAATCAACATGGTGGTCCTACACTTCTTGACCATACTATCAGCTACACCAAACACAAAATTACTCATTCTAGACCTATTATTAGCCACCATGGTAGGAGCATACCTATCCAACTAAGTGAACTTAACCGAGTACTCCTTCACACTCATATTACCCTGCTTCAAATTGATAAATTCCTGAACCTTAGCTTCTCTCAATTCTAATAGGAAGAACCTACCTAAGAAGGTTGTGGAAAACTCCTCTAAATCAATAGCAACTGCCTCCACTCCTTGATCCTTCTTTCTCTTCTTAAACTAGGTGTGAACTACATCCTACAACTAATATATAGCCAACTCTGAACTCTCACTCAAAGTGATGCCCATAATATCTGTCACCTTTTGAACCATATCAAGAAACTTCTGTAGATCCTCTTTAGACTTGGATCCTAAAAACAAAGGAGGATTTATCCGGGAGAAATCCCAAATGCTAACTGCAATCGTATTTGCCAATGAATTAGCTGAGGTAATAGCTTGTTGGTTGTTTTGAGTAGCTACATAATGGGATAAGGTAGTGAAATCAACCCTGAATTTAGCATGAGAGACATGCTCATTCAGAGGATCTTTCAAACAGACGGTGGTGCGACCTGATCCCCATTTCTTCTTCTGTTACTTCTTCTGGGAGGCATTATTTGTAAAAAAAATGAAAGATAAGTTAGAAAGAGAATTTAAATAGAGCATCATGCTTTTTCGCACGACATGAACACTGAAAGATGGGAAACATTCCAAAACATATTTCATAGCCTCTTGTCCATAAGTGTGGCTCACTTCACACCCATCTATAAGTCTCTACTCAATGCGAATTTCAGACTCCCTAGGACACCCTGAAACCTTAGGCTTTAATACTAAGTTTTGTCATGACTCGATGCTACCTCCTACTTGAGACAATGGTGCTTATGGTCATAAGTGACCACAAGCTAACCCATGAGTTAGTACCTACTGCGATCACTGGATAGAATAGTAACAAAATAATATATGCGGAAGATACTCTGATAAGATAATGTAATTATGGAATACTTAAATAAAAAATGCTAAAATGTCTAAAACCACTGATAAAAATTAAAAGTAACTGACTGATTGTCTTGCCAAATGTCTGATTTGTTTAAAAACCTCTAAATTTATTTGAGGAGGTGATAGGACAGACCCCAACTAACTCTGACTCAATGAACCTATGAAAGTACTGGAGTATCTGAAATAAAATAATCATGTCCTCAATGGATGAGGACTCACCACTACTACTGCTTAATGTCACTGAGTTGTCTAAGAATGGTCGAGAAACTGAGCATCCGAAACTATGTTATAAGACAACATAGCACAAAGAAAAGTATGTGGTCATTACTTTGAATGTACTGGTATATAAGATGAGGAATGGCTTAAAAACATGGGAATAAATAAACATGAATGCATGATCATAACATTTATCAATAAAAGATCAAGTATAAATATATTTCTGAAATAATCAGTAATCTGAATAACTGAAATATGTATAACTGAATAACTGAAGTTTTGTACACTTGGTCAAGCAAACCTGCATAGAAATATACTAAATACTATTATAATACCGTGAGAGGTATCATTTAACTGATATGCCTCAATTTGATCTAATCGGGGTCCAACCTATAACCCCAATTAGAAGGGTGTCAGTATTGTACCATGAGTACCAACACTGGCTATGTGGATTCACTAATTTGATATACCAAAGGACTTGGGAGTCAATCCTAAACTGGCGGGTGATCTATAAGAGAGTGTCAATCCTAAACTAATGAGTGATCCTACTCTTAATTGGCAGGTGAGCCCCTATCTCTAGGTGAGTTTGGTGTTAAATCCTAATTGATCTGAATCAGATACAACTGACATTGCTCATCATGGTCTGATCATAACAACTGATTGAATGATAATACTCATGGTTCAACTAAAATCATTTCTGAGACACTAAAATCGTGTAAAACAACTAGGTATCGAGTGTTCATAACCCACCAACACTGAAGGATTATAAGTACTATCAAACTTGAAATACTATAGCATGAAATCACAGTTCAAAGAACTAAAACATAGGCATTTCATCAAACATGTAATAATCATAAAATTGGACATGGGAATGCCTTAAACATGAGGAAAAAAACATGATTACATGGCTAATTTCATATCTTGAGGATAAATCCTAAAATCAATTGATTATGACATAGAAAATTGCAACACTTGAAGCATAATATGAGTCATTCTACTTGTAAATACTTGTAATTCGAATTGGAAATTAAATTAACAAGAGATTCATAGATTTGTTTCATCAATAGGTACAGACTCATAAATTAAACCAAAAGAGGATTTTGGGCTCCATGGGTAAAAGGGACCCATGGATTCATATCCCACATACCTCACTAGATTAATTCTTGAAGATTCCTTGAGAATTTCTTAATTTTAAAGCTTGTGTTCCTTGATTTCTTGTGAAATAGTTAGGGTTTTTTCTAGGCAAGAAAGAGGGTTTTTATTAAGAGGATTTGTGATTACAAGGGAAAATAATGCACCTTGGGATTCCTAAATTCGTGTTATGGACTAGTTAGGTGAAGGGAATTGACCCAAATACCCTTAAAATGTCAAAAAAGGATAGATAGAATATGAAGGGGTGATGTAGGCCCTAGAGCGACAAACTTGGCCTTAGAGTGATGGAATATAGGGGGTGGCATCCACTTATCCCGGTGGTGTAACTATTTTTGTTTTCCAAACACGCTCCCACGCTTGTCCAAAAATTCTGAAACTCACCCAAGACATACTTTGAACAACCTCGATCATGTATCAACTTAAATATCGACCACCCGAGGTTGGAAAGGTTAAAAATAAAATCATCAAAGTTTAGGGGTACTGAAAATGACTAAGTCCTCAACACTTAGTGAAAATTCCAAGGATTGGACCCCTTAACATGTAACTGTGAGCTGAATTAAGTTAAGATTAATATGGGGTATTACACATGAAAACTTGGATGGATTTTCTAACAAAACATATTAGCCGGTGGTATTGAGAAGGTTAAGGAAGTTGGTTTACATAGTAGAGTAGTGGAGTCTTACTCGGAGAAAGAAACTAACTATTTGAATAACCAGAGGGTTTTTGGGCTAATAGCCAAGGAAGCTAAGGTCAGAACTATCAAAGGGATAATTACTATGAAAAGATGGTTACAGAGATTGCGTGCATGGTAATTGAAAAATAAGGCAACAAAAGTAGGTTAGATGTACCACTAGGGAGTTGTGATAATGCTACAATGATTCAAGGATATTTCCATGATGGCTATTATGACTAAGTTTCTAAAAGTGTGGAATCTATTGATGTAGGTTTCAAGAAAATGAAAAGTGACTTGTGTAAGATGAGTCAATTAGTTAATTCTTATTCCACTTCTATCAAGCAGTTGGAGCACTGGATGCTTAAATTATCTTTAGCCTTTAATCAGAAGAAAAGTGAAATTAAACTTTGCCAAGAAACATAATACAAAATTCTAGAAATGATAGAACCCATCAAGCCATTACTATAAGAAATAGTAAAGTCTTATCAGGGCTACAACCTATGGTCCAAATGCAGTTAGAAGATTTAGTTAATGATTATGCAATGGTGGATGATTCCATTAGGGTTGGTGAGATTCAAACCAAAGCTAAAAATTTGAGGGTGGTGATGATAAAAAGGTGGATATTGAAAAACCTATCAACTTGAAGAATTTTTATGTTGTAAGAAAAGAAAAGGGTAGGGAGGTAGAAAAACCTCTAACCCAAATGCCAAGATCACCCCTACCATTTCCATATAGAGTAAAGAGAAAAATAGGGGATGATAAGTTCAACAATTTTCTATCCATGCTTAAGCAGTTTTTAATCAACATCCCATTAGTGAAAGATCTTTAACAAATGATAGGGGATGCTACATTTATGAAATGTGATTACAAAGAAAAGGATAATGAGTTATGAGCTTATAGATAATATTTATCACTGTAGTTCAATTACGTCATGCTTATTGGTCCAAAACAAAATCAGACCCAGGGGCATTCACTATTCCATGCACAATTGGTGCATTTTGTTTTGCTAAAACACTTTGCGATCTTGAATTTGGCATTAACTTGATTCCATTATCCATTTACCAATAGTTGGGCTTACGAGCCCCTAAACTGATGTTATTGCGATTATTGATGGCTAACTATTTAGTCGACTAGTTGGTATTTTATAGGATGTGTCATTAAAAGTGGCTAACTTTATATTTCTAGTAGACTTTGTAATTCTAGATTGCAGAGTAAAGTTCAAAGTACCCATAATATTAGGTACACCATTTTTTGCCACCGAAAGAGTGTTGGTAGATATGAAAAGAAATGAGCTAAAATTTATACTCAATGATAAGGATGTAAAATTCAATGCATTCCAATCAATGAAGAAACTGAGAGACAGGTGTGTTGTCTCGGTCATCGACACTATTGAAGAAAGTAAGATTGAAGTGCCTATTGAGGAGAGATTTGTTGTTGAAAATCTAGCTACTTTGTTGATGAATTTTTATGGAGATGGAATTAAAGAGTATGATGAAACCATTTTCTCATTGACTGGAATTAGCTTATATTTATATTCTCTAAAAAAGTTGAACATAGATTTGAAAAACTCGCTAAATCTTCCTGCAAAATCATCTATTGAGGAACTGTCAGTACTGGAGTTACAGAATTGACAAGACATTTGAGGTATGTGTTTCTGGGTGAGAAAAATACTTTTCTAGTGATTACTGTTGTTGATTTGGTAGAATGGCAAGTGAAGGCTCTTGTGTCGATATTACAAAAGTACAAAAGGGCTACTGGGTGGACTATCACAAACATCATTGGAATCGCATCGAGCTGTTTTACTTATAAAATCTAGTTAGAAAAAAGCTGCCCCACTATCTAGCATCAATGCAAACTCAACCATCCAATACAATAAGCGGTTAAGGAGATAATAAAGTGGCTTAATACAAGGGTGGTTTACAAAATTTTTGATAGCAAGTGGGTAAGTCCATTCAGTCTGTACCAAAGAAGGGATGTTTGACTATAGTGTATAATGAGAAGAATTAATTGATTTTACTTAGACCCGTCACAGTATGGAGAGTGTGCATGCACTACAGAAAATTAAACTCTTAGACTCTTTGGGATAAATTTCCAATGCCCTTTATTGGCCAAATGCTTAACCGATTAGGAACAAGGGGTTGGTACTACTTCTTGGATGGATATTTAGGCTATAATCAAATATTTATTACACTCAAAGGCCAAGTAAAAACTATATTTACATGCCCATATGGGATATTCTCATTCAAGCAGATACTCTTTGGGTTGTAGAATGCGCCGACTACTTTTCAAAGGTGTATGAAGTTAATTTTTTTTGGATATGATAAAATACACTTTGGAAGTATTTATGGATGACTTTTGTATAATAGAAAACTCTTTTGATGATTGCTTGGAAAATCTTAGCAATGCCCTACAAAGATGTGAGATTTCAACCTTATGCTCAACTTAGAGAAATATCACTTTATAGTGAAAGACAATATTATGTTGGGGTACAAGATCTTAGATAAGGGAATTGAAGTTGACTGATCCAAAATAAAAGTGATAAAAAATCTACCTCCACCAATCTCAGTGAAAGGTGTTTGCAATTTTCTTGGCCATGCAAGTTTTTAATGGAGGTTCATAAAAGACTTCTCCAAGATTGCAAATTGTGAATTGTCAGAGAAGGAAACTAAATTTTTATTTGTTGATTATTATTTTAAGGCATTTTAGTGCCTCAAGGAAAACTTGGTAGTTTTGCCTATTATTGTTGCTTTGGATCAATCCAAACCATTTGAAGTAACGCGTGGTATGAGTCGAGTTGCACTTAGGGTTGTACTTGGTCAGAAATAGGAGAAGATTTTCAGCCTATTTACTATGCAAGCAATGCATTAACTGGGCTCAAAAGAACTATTATGTTATTATACAAGAGGTTTTTGTTGTTGTCTATGTCTTTGAGAAGTTTAGGGTGAATTTTCTCATTACTAAAGGTGTTATGAACACTAGTCACTCGACATTCAGATATTTGATGACAAATAAAGATGCTAAACTACAACTAAATAGATGGGATTTGTTGCTACAGAAATTTGACTTTAGCGTCAAGGACTTGAAAGGCTGCAAAATCAGGTTGTAGAGCATTTATTTACACTAAAGAATCAAGAAAAGAGTTTGGAGGAATTAGATATTGATGACTCATTTCCATATGAGAAGGTACTTATGATCACCCTTGATCTTGTGCTATGGAATGCAGATTTTTCTAACTACTTAGTCAGTGACATGATTCAAGAAGTTTTAAGCTTTATAAAAGAAAGAAGTCTCCATATAATGTGATGAGTTATTTCTAGGGTGAGACTTATTAGTTTAGATTATGTATTGATAATACCATATAAAGATGTGTGCCCAAGGTGGAAATGCTAAGTATTTTGTAGGCTTTCTATTCATCCCCAGTAGTAGGACATCATATGGGTGATTGTACAGAAATAAAGATTTTGCAAAGTGAGTTTTATTGGCCTACTATTCATATGGATACATACAACTTTGCCAAAGCTTGCGACCAATGCCACTGAAAGGGTTGATCTTTATATATCAAGAGATGCCCATGTCCAAAATATAAGAGGTAGAGTTATTTGATATGTGGGGCATTGATTTGACTGTTCTTTTTGTGAGTTCCTAGGGTTACAAATACATTTTGGTTGCTATAGAGTATATTTCCAAATGGATGAAAGTGATGACGTTACAGATAATGAAGGCAAAAGTGTGGTGGTGTTCTTGAAAAAGAACACCTCTCATTTTGGTAATCCTTTCAAAATTGTTCTCACTTTTGTTACAAGGTATTTTAGGATGCTTCGACCGAATATAATGTGAAACAACACAAAGTTGCAACTTCTTATTATCCTCAAACTAGTGTACAAGTATAGGTGTCAAACCAAGAGATAAAAATGATACTAGCCCAATATGTTAATACTAATCGGAACGATTGGCGACAGAAACTTAATGATGGTCTTTAGGCTTACCGCACTAATTTTAAGACACCAAAAGGTATGTATGTCTCCATATCAACTAGTATTTGGGAAACCTTATAGCTTTCTTATCGGGAGATATTGAACATATAGCCTTGTGGATGCTTAAAAAGATAAATTTGAGCTGGAAAGAAGTACCTGATGAGGTTGACTAATTGAATAAACTTGACGAATTTCTACTTTATGCTTATGAGAGTGCTTATTTGTATAAGGAGAAATTTAAGCTATACCATAACTAGAGGATTGAAAAGAGAGAATTCCAAGTGGGTGACTTGTTACTTTGTTCAACTCAAGGTTTGAAATTTTCACAAGGAAGCTTAAATCTAAGTGGTCCGGACGCTTCAAAGTGACTGGAGTTTATCCATCTAGTCTGGTGGAATTGAAAAAATAGAAGACAAGTTGTTCAAGGTAAATGGACAATGAGTCAAACAATATATTGGTCTAAAAGAGGAAGAAAAATTAGTAATATTGGTTTATCTTGAAAAAGTTTGAGTAGTCAAGATACCCGAGTTGTACCGTGATATTAAATCAAGCACTAGTAGGAGTCAACCCATAATGTGTTGTAAACTCATGTTAGTGTAGGTTTTAATTATTGAGTATGGTTATTCCATGTGTTAAGTGTGCAGGGAAACAAAACATATGTTAATTTGGACACAACTTATAGATGACAGTTCATCCGACAAATCATCAGTGGACTAAAAAGCCTTCCAATAGAGTCATCACAACAAACATAAAAATGATTCATTCTAGTTAAGGCATGTAACGACCCAAAATCACCCCACGGGACGCTACACGGTGCTTAAGGTTACAAGTGACCCCAAGCTAACCCTTCACTTGTCATAACACATAAATAGCTGAATAAAATGCATACATCCAGAGGAATAAAGCAGAAGATAACTCTATTATGAATTTGCTCAATACAAAACTGAAGTCACAAGGTTACAACTCTACTTTTACATCAAACTGAAACTCAATACATCAACTTCTACTGACTATCTATGAAGCCTCTACTAGTACTGACCATGGGTAGCTGGGTCATGACTCCCAACCATCCCAACTCAATACGTCTGAATAAGGGAAAATACAACCCTTTTCTATTATATCACTGACTTGTGGTCGTGAATCAAAAGGACCCATCACCTGATCACTAAAAGATGCGAACTGATTGGACATGGAACGCCCGTTACAATCTTGTACCTACATTATGAGACAATGTAGCACATAGACGTATATGTGAATCAGTACTTTGAGGTTGTACTGAGTATGTGGGGGTGAATGCATATCTATAAAATAGTGTCAATCTTCTTCAAACAAATCATGCATGCAATATGGGATGACTCACATGGCTTGAACAAGTATAAAATGTAAAGCTCATAAATCATGTAGGATGAAGTGTGTAGCACAAATCTCATGAGTCATCATACTTTAACTTGAAATCACAAATATCCTTTTATTCTCAATACTCAAGGGATAAAGAAACTTTACACGATACTTTCAAATCATTCATATGTCTCATGGAGATTAAAACTTCATCAATTCTCAAGATCTCATAACTCTTTTTGAACTCAAATACTTGAAATTCGGAATCATATAACTTTTAAACATGCTTGAAGACATTTCATTCACTTTAGGAAAATATCTCATTTCAAGCTTTAGGGAAATCATTCAATCTAAAAAGGAATATACTCTAGTTTAGTGAAAATAACTCATCTCAAGGCTTCATGGAAAATACCAAATCAAGAGAAAATACTTTCTTTTAAAGAGGCAATTCATATCAATGGAATACTTTAGCTAGAAAACAACTTTGCAACCTCATTATTAGGAAAATAGCTCATACGAGGGAAAATACTTTAGTTTCCGAAGAAGTAGATGATCTCAAGTTTAAAGGGCAAGGGAGGTTCTCGTAACCGACATAAACCATGCGAGATATATAGAGTCAAACATTTTGTCCTCCTAAGGAGGAGACCCCACGTTGAGGAGGAGCGTCATACTCTTGCTAGGGAGTATAACATAGTTCTAGTGATCACTAAATAAACACAGCCTTGAGCCTAATATCAATTCAGACTTAGGCCCAATAATAATCATAAACTCGTCCTCAGGCCCAACCTACGGTGGCACGTAGTTTTGGGGTAAGAAACCATAGCAACTTACCCCCTCGGTGCTAAATACTACTCCCCTTAGATTATCTGCGCTCATCTCATAAAAATTCACTTTTTGAATAATCTCATGGTTCACCACGAACCCAATAATCAAATTGATTATCTCATTTAGTGAAGTGGATTTCAAAGCTTTCTGACCATTAGGTCAATTCATTTCTCAATCATCTCAAAATACTCAAATTATGGGTGCTTATAGCACAAGAGTTCATAATTTCACAAGTCTCAAATAGGGTTTACTAACCCATAGTTCAATCTCAAGTTAAAGCTCATCAAAAGCATAATATATAGCATATAGATTCATAAATCATGTGAAAATCTGAAAATTTCAGCAATTTATCTCAATATAGTCATATGCTTCAATATCTCAACATTGCAAATATTAGCTTCTCAAGGAGTAAAATCACGGGGTTTATACCCAGCTGTAAATTCTCAATAAAACATGCAGAAATCATGTCATTTGACTCTTAATTCATGGGAAATATCAAGATAATGAATTCAATAATAATGGGTGAGAAACCCCAATTCAAATTCATGAAAAAACCCTCATAGATTTCAGGAAATTCATGATATAAATAAGCCTTTTGGGCACAAGGGTGAAAGGGTTACCCTTGTTCAAAACCCCACATACCTTGAATTAGAAGCTTTGGATGAACTCTCACTTTTGGAATTCTATTCGTACTCTTGAATGAGGGTTCTTGAGGCCCTTGAATCTTGACTCAATTTATAAAATCCATGGTGGATTCTTGAGATTCTTGGAAGAGGTTTTGGATACTTCGGGTTTTTTTATGAGAGAAAACTTGAGAAAAACCTTATAGGATACTTGCAAATGACTTTGATTTGGTGTTTGCACGGTTTTATAGGCTTGGAAAAAGTCCAAAATGCCCCTTTCAACATCTGTACGAAGCTGGAAAAATTAAACTGGGAACCCGATTTCATAGGCCATCGTGACGTGCCACTTATCACAGTGGCTCACTGGAATTTGACAATTAGTAAATTGGGAGTCCCCGCAACGTGGAGCCATCGCGTTGTCCCACTGGTTGGGACCTGGGACTCCTCCACGACGCAGCACTATTGCAGGGTTCCACTGGAAATTCACTATTGGGAAATAGGGCTCCTCCGCAGCGTGCCACTATCGTGAAGTCCCGCTGGAAATTGACAATTGCCATATAAACCCTCTCCGCGATGTGCCAATCAATTAAATGATGTTGTTTTACGACTAAGACTTAAATTAGCCATAACTTCTTACCCAGGTATCGAATTTGGGCGAATCTTATATCGATGGAAAGCTTATCAAATTTTCCATGTGATAAAAAGTCAAAATTAGGGAAATTCCACACGGTTTAAAGTATCTCACACTTGGGAAGACACCTCTCAAATCTTTAAGGTCGGAATAACACTTTACTCAACATGCTTTAAGGCTCAAAGTATGTGCGAATTTTGTGGGGTGTTACAATATCTCCCCCTTAGGAATATTCATCCTCGAATGTCACTAGTCAGGCTAGGAAAATGGAGAGAACTGAGGATGCACAGCTGAAATACTTGTCAAACCGAATCTATACCTTTCTAAACCTAGCATACTTGAAGAATACAAATATTCATGATAGGAATAGCTATGTAACTGAATCTCAGATTAGAGAGGAGATGAATGAAGGAAGGGTGTTACCTTCTTCTGAATCTGGGCTAACTTGCCTTAGTCTTATAATAAAGTGTTAACTGATGCTGAATCTAGAACCTACGATCATCGACTGACTAAATCTGGGATCAAACCTCCCTAACGGATGACCCCTGAACCTACTATCAATGATATGAAATTATTATGTCTGAGACCAGACCTATTTAGCGAGGGATCTCTGAATCTGCCAAAGAAGCAAATCGACTGAACCCAAAACTAAGATCAAGCCTATCTAACGGGTGTCCTCTGGAGCTGATAACAAGAATACTCAATCGAATCTGGGATTGATATCAAGTCCATCTAGAGAGTGACCTCAAAATAATAATAAGAATTCTCAACTACATCTGAGATCAAGCCTATCTGATGGGTTATCTCAGAATCTGATAACACTGATACTGAAGCTGATTAACTATGTCTACTCATATGAATAGCTGAATTCCCTTGGTACCGTTATATAATGGAATAATACTAAACTCTGAACAGAGTACTCGAATACTACTGAGGTTTGCACTGAACACGTGTATAATACTAGATCTGAGCAGGGTACAGAACCGAGGCTAGAGCGCTAACGATACTGAGTTTACTCAAGTTCTATAATTGCCTGAGAGTCTTGATTTCTATAACTTACACAGTTATGAGAATCATAGCTCGACTGATATCATCGCAAAAATTGATACGGGGTCTAGATAGCAGCTAAATTATCGGGTACATATAACTCCAGAACTCGATAACATAAAAGTAAAACATAACCATTCTTGACTAGTCATGACCACGGTCATTCATTCATCATCACAATCACTAAAGCATCACTTCAAGCATCTAGGAATCATAACATATATTCACCATCACAATCACTAAGGCATCACTTCAAGTATTTAGGAATCATAGACATGCGATAATATAGGTATACATGCTCTCGTCTTACATTCCGTTCAACAAGGTCTTGTATCAATCACTCAACACATATTAAAGTTTTAGCATGTATCAAAGAGCACATAATTGGGGAATTCCATACTATCACGTATGTCTCAATTCATTCACTAAGGCTTTTCATCAAACACTTGGCATGCATGGGTTTGCACACAATTAGGGGTCTGCTAGTCAACATGCTATAATGGCTCTAATTCCTTCACATAAGCATTTCATTAAACACATGGGGAACATGCTTTTCTTATTCAACAATTTCTTCACTCAATTGGCATGAACACATCATCTAACAAGCAACGTGAAGAGGGTTTATCATGGACGTCACATGAACTTCACATACTAGGGTCAAACTTGAAAACCTTGTAAACAAACATGAATCACAATACAATCATAGCAGGAACATCAATTCCAACCCACATGTATCAGGGAAACTCATAAACATGACAATCTTTGAGTTTCAGAAAAAGGGCCCTTGGATTTCTTGGATGAAAGAGGACTCGAGAATCATTATCTACATACGACTATCTTTCCCAACATGACACATTTTCCCTCTTCTATTGGTATAATTGTTCATCCTCTCTATCGCGACTTAAGGAAGAGGTTGCTGAAAAATTAGAACATGTGGACCTGAAGCATGAAGGGACATTGTACTTAAATTGGCACTCTCTATCTTTCCCAACATGACACATTTTCCCTCTTCTATTGGTATAATTGTTCATCCTCTCTATCGCGACTTAAGGAAGAGGTTGCTGAAAAATTAGAACATGTGGACCTGAAGCATGAAGGGACATTGTACTTAACTTGGCACTCAACTGAGGCTTGAGGCTTTTAACATCATGAGCTTATCAAAGCAGTCTAACCCAAGGACATGCATGATATAAATTTGGACTTCATGAATTACTAAAATCATTGCTCGAGTACTTATGTCACAAGGTCCATGACCTGAATTTGGAGTTCAAAACTCATGGGATGTGATCTCGACTGCCAAATGCTCCAGAACTCCCCACTTTATGAACTAGGAGAGTACATAACTCTCTATTATATGCATGAACATGAACTAGGATGATGGAACAGAAATATAAAACAAGAGTAGGTATTGGGACAACTGAAAGTACTGAAATGAGATTGGGACAAGCATCAATCATTCTCGAAGCTATACTATGGCTCACTAGTACATCCATAGAGTCTTAAGGTTTGACCCGGTTACCGGTTATATCATCTCCCCCTTAGACTTAAGCCATCACTCCATGGTGGTGAACCACCACATAAACTCTGGTCTGACTGTCATCACCTTGCTCTAGAGTCGGGGTTATAACAATACACATAAACAAAAGAACTTGACCCGAATAACTACACTTCAAAGCGTAAAACAACATCAACAACAAAAAAACCAATATGTTACAAAATAAGTGGGGTCTAGGGAGGGTAGATTGTATGCAGTCCACATCACTACCTTTAGAGAAGTAGAGAGGCCGCTTCCGGTAGACCTTCAGCTTAAGATAAAAAAGGTAGTATGCAAAAGCATAGGACACCATAAAATAACATAGGTATGACATCCACAACAAATTGCCAAGCCGAGGATGCGAAAGTCTACCTAATTACTAACTACGACTCATCCACACCCTTAGCTCTCTATCCTAATGCCCATCCTTCAAATCTTCCTATCCAGGGTTATGTCCTCAGTCTGTTGTTACTGCTCCATGTCCCGATTAACTACTTCACTTCTCAAAGTGCAACACTAATTCATAACACCACCTCTAGAGACACACTTCACCCTTTTCTAGCCCCAATAGTCATCATTCACTACTTAATGCTTAGAACGAGTATCTCCCAATCTCTGATAGACTACATCACTTCTAGCATAGCCTACTACTACATCGCCTATAACTTATGTCTCTAAGCCATGATAATCAAATCACACATAATACCTTTATTCATAACTCCTTAGCTTAGCTATCACGAGAATCATCCACTATCTCACTAGTCCCACCTAGCAACTCAGTGCCACTACTAACCAGACAATAGGCAATAATCCCAAAAAAATAATGCAGTCCCATAGAACTTTGGGCGTGTCTCTACACCAAACATACAACATCAATCTTGATTACGAATCAAACAAACATAGGCCCTTGCACACACTATTCAAGCCTATTAGATCACGTCCCTACAACTAGTACCATTAAATAAGAAACCATCACCTCCACTTTCATTACCATCAATCATTCAAACTTAGTGTCTAGTCCTATTCTCACTCGAAAGTTATGAAATAAAACATCAATGATGACCGACAATCACACGGCCACTCAAACTTCATAATCAATAATATTTGATCTTAATCATATGGCCTATCTTATTCCCAATTCATCAGCACGTTCTCCTTCTACACATCATTGCTACCCACCTATTTATACAGCCCCAACTCAGCTCATAGACCTATAAGTTTCGAGTACGCTCTACCTCACAAATTTCAAGGACGCCTAAATTAACAACGCCCATCTACCAAGTACTTTCATCAATAACCTATACTTCCCCACGCAACAATCATCATCAACAACTCTTTTCATACTTTAAGAAAACAATGTTTTCACAAACAATCAAGGACATGGCACTTCATTACTAGCCTAACATGCAACAAAATTTAGTTGTACATATATACACATAAATTCAATAAATGAACCTCATTACTTTTCTTGTCACCACAACTCTAAACCCCCAGTTTCAACCAATACAAAAACAATAGGATTCACAACAAGTTGCTAGTGAATCGAAATAGGCCTCACACGGGTTTACTAGACTTTGATTTCGTGTTTTGAATAAGAAAATAAGATGAATAACCAAGCAACTATGCTAGTGAATTGAAAGAGCCCCACACAGATTTACGAGACTTGATTTTCTTTTCAAAAAGACAATGATAACAAGATTACATATTGAAAGAGATAGGAACTTAACACACAGTATTCATTGATCTAAGAATACACATCTTATTCTGTCTCACTTGTAAAACTCATAAGAGTGAGGTAATAACTTTACACATGAGGAACTCATGACACACAAGAAGGCTCTTATAAGACGCTATGAGAGACTTCTAAAGTTTCTTACTAGCCAATCTAAAAACATCATCGGGGAAGGAACTGGAACTTACTAATCATGATATCTCAAGATTAATACATGGGTAAGAAAGCATAGATTGACATTATGGATTCTGGGGAGGAATTTAAAAGCACCTCTGATTTGGGCTTAGTGCCCGACTTGTTATGAATCATGAATAATGCACTTCAACCATCGAAACTCAAAAACACTGATGGGATACTATCTAACTAAATTATAATTTCCACTACTATCTGTAAGGATTCAAGCTTGACTATTACTAATACCTTAGAAATAAAGTGGAGATGGCCTGAATAGAGAAATTTTAGGATCCGCGTAAGCACATAGGGAATCTCCCTATAGCACGATCTAAGACTCGAAAGAATGGAGACATTTTCTAAATGCCTTGTAGCCTCTCAAAGAAAAGTATAGACGTCTCCGTACTGTTCCACAAGACTCTACTAGACACAGCTTCATAGATACCCTAGGATACTTAAACCTTGTGCTCTAATACCAAGTTTGTAATGACCCAAAATCACCCCTTGGGATGTTACACGGTGCTTAGGGTCATAAATGACCCCAAGCTAACCCTTCACTTGGAATAACACATAAATAGCTGAATAAAATGCATTAATCCAGAGGAATAAAGTGGAAGATAACTCTATTATGAATTTGCTCAATACAAATCTGAAGTCACAAGGTTATAACTCTACTTTTGCATCAAACTGAAACTCAATACATCAACTTCTATTGACTATTTATGAAGCCTCTACTAGTACTAATCATGGGTAGCTGGTTCATGATTCCCAACTATCCCAACTCAATAGACTGAATAAGGGAAAATACAACACTTTTCTATTATATCACTGACTCATGGCCATAAATTAAAAGGACCCATCACCTGATGACTTGAAGCTATGAAATGATTGGACATGGTGCTTGCGCTACACAGTTTAAAATATATTACACTTGGGAAGACACCTCTCAAATCTTTAAGGCCGAAATAACACTTTACTCAACATGCTCTAAGGCTCAAAGTATGAGAGAATTTTACGTAGTGTTACAAGGCATGATGGATCAAGTAATGAATTGACAAAGCTCTGATAGACCATTGAATTAACCATCACAAAGATGAAAAGAATCATATCATTCTGGTTAAGGATGAAAATTGAGTTCACGTGTCATTGAAGTCCTGATAAGCATCAATCCATCCATCAAGGCCAACAAACATAAGGTCTATTCTGTGTTCACTAGATGGTGCATACGGTGAACCATCACTTCTTTGATAAACCATCAAGAGGACCATCATAAGGAAGTTTTTAAAGTTTCTTTATTTTATTTAACACCATCTCAACCCATTACCAACCAAATCCTACTTTAGAATTGGTTGATCTATAAATGATCCAAGCCATTGCTTGTTTAAATTTCATCATCTTAAATGCATTACCCACGTTTTAATCACACCCATTCAAATCTCACGCCCATAAAACTCACAACCCATACAACTTTAATTTATTCCATGTTCTTTGCCATTAAACCTCACTACTCACTCCTTCTCACTATTAATCAATTTTTTCAATCACTAAGGCCTCAACACCTTTAACTTATAATACCCTCACACCATGCACACTGCATTAGCATCATTCCATTGTTTATTTTTATTCAGCTATTTACTTATGTTCAAATCTTTGTTAAATTTTAGTTTATTTCTTTTTTCTTATGGAATAAAATCAACACAACTACCATTTGATGTAAATGTGTAAAATGGTACTTGTGTTGGGTTTATTTATAATTTTCTTTGTGCGGTGTGGCAACACTGAGGGTGAAGTCTGAGTAACCCAAAAAAATAATGATAAGGTGTAATGAATGAGTTCAAAATGTAGGAAATCCTATAAAATAATTAAGTAATTTTAAAGTAAATAGGATTGCCTACCAAATGTTAGGGGACATGCCAAAAGAAAAGTTTGAATGAATTGTTAAGCTCGATGGATCAAGTAATAAACCATTGAGATAGTGATTGTTGGTCAAGCCAGTCGTCACCAAGAAGTTCAAAGTGATCAATTTTGGTTAAGGTCTGACGGTTCCATTAACAAACCATCAAGCTTGTGATGAATTGTGATACTAGCCATCATACGGTTGGAATTCTTAGTGGAAACTATTTAAGCATGATGGTTAGAGTGATGATTCATTACTCCCATGAAGAATCACCACCCTAACCCATCAGGATAACTATTTTTAAATATAAATTTTTCTTGAATAACTTATTTCGTGCTCTGTCTATTTGTTTCCCTGATTAGGTACAAAAGATGTATCTCTCTCAAGATTAAGTGACGAACCTAAAAATGAGGTTGAAAAAACCAAGGCCCAAGGTTATAATACCAAATAAAGTGAGAAGAGGAGAACTTGACGATTCAAAGTAAAGCTCCAGGGGTCTTAGAGGGCATCAGATCATAGGTTGAAGGAGCAAAAAGGCTTTATTATGACTGCCTTAAGACAACACAATCAAGGAGCATAAAAATATTATATGCAAAAAAATATTAAATCTTGACCACAGAACTACCAGAGTACCTAGATATTGGGCGCAGGTTCAATGAGTATGATGTGGGTTGTTAGAGAAAAACTCTAGGGTTGTACTACTCTGCTACTGTCCATGAGTTTTCACAAATTGTCTAGCTGTTCTTGAGAAGGATTGCCTAAATGGGAAAAAGGTTTTTGACATGAGAAATAGGGTAAGAATTCCACTTCAGGTTTCAATAGACATCTCAGACCACACCATCAACCAAATCTTCTTCAACTAGCAGTATACCATAACAAAAGTTACTCTAGAGGTTGAACACCAAATGACTATTTACTTCACTCAGCGTCCATGGTTGGCCCAATCAGTGACAAAAAATAAAGAATCATCTTGGTTGAACAACAAAGAACGTATAACAGAATCTCCATTGAGCTTTAAATCTAAAATTTGGTAGACTGTGATTAGATTATGATTGATGCTTACTGGTGGAGATTATAACCTTTACCTACAGAGAGCTGTAATTAGAAAAAGTTTGATAGAGGGGGCTAAATATTAACTTTGGCCAAGTAACAACGAATGAGCTATTTGTGAGGGTTTATAAGATTGCTAGTGCATTTCCTTTCTTGTGTCTCATTATAGAGTTATGTAGGCTAGCAAAGGTACCAATCATCAATAGAGTTGATAATAAGGTAAAGGCTATCAAGAGGTAGGACATTAAAAAGACAAGGGATAACACCAAGTTTGAATTGAGGTTTAACAAACCTCTATCATTTCGACACCAAGGTGCATCTGCAATATTTGTGGGGTTTTTAATCTCATTAAGTTGAACTCATTATGCTGTTGTTGATCCATAGGGTGCTTCTGCAACATTTGGGGTTGCTTCTATGCTCACAGATGTCGAGACTGCCGACACTACCTATATGCCAATTATCTATTCAAAGTATTAGTTAACTCTTATGAATTTTTTAAAAGTAGTCGAGACTCAAAAGAAATTTAAAAAGTAAATAAATGCATGGGATAAACTATTCAAGTCATTCGTGGATCAAATTATTGGAAAGGCTTTGAAGCCATATGCTAATCTATATGCTCATATGGATAACATAAAGGAGAGGGTAGAAAATAGGCTTTGAGACCTATCTATTCCAAATTTATCTAAGTTCGCAACCAAATTGAAGTAGGCTTATATTGTCATAACCTCATTGAAAAAAGTCTCACCACTAGATTCTCAAATCTCATGATTATGGAGTCTTAGATGATGATAAATAAATTTTGAATTTAATAGGTGTCTGATGAGATACAAAGGCAAAGTGGTAAGTGAGGGTGGAGAAAAGAAGAAATCAAGAAAGATGAAGAGCAAAAATAAAATAGATGAAGAAAGAGCTAAAAGGAAAAATGAGAAAGCCAAGATAAAGTGAGTACAAGATGAGTTAGCTAGAGTATCTTTTAGTTCAGCACCTGTAGGTGGTACCACACCACCTGTGTTACCAATGTCTATCCTAGTGATTAAGGAATTTGATATTTTGAGTACCACAATCACCACTGGGTCATTATTATTGATTATAAGGCCACCAAGGCCTTCATAGCTTTGACAGACTCCCAATCCTAAGGGATTCACAAATATTCCATCCCTTAAGATCATACATTTACTACTTATAAATTGGGGACAGTGTATTTTTATTTTGGTAGGGTGGGGTACTTGTGAGGCTGCGATCACAAGATTTTTTATTGCCTTCATTGTTCCCTCCGTGTTTTCTAATAAATTGGCATGTTTCGGGTATGTGTTTCTATTTTGGTTGTTATGTTTTTTTATTCATTTTTTATGTATGAAAAAGGATGATAATGAATCAATTATAGTTTTTGTTTATGAATTTAAGAAAATAAGGACCTTCTGTGGATCTGTACTTTGCATTAGCAATCTATAGATAAATGTAACTGGCTTAATCTTGAGTATGAGTCTGATAGCTAGTAGCTATGGTGTTGTTCCTTGCCATGAGTATGTAAGGTATTTGTATTATTTCTTACTTAGTTCATGAATATAGAACTTCTCTAGTCCATTTTTTTAGGTGATAAGTTGGTTGTGATAGAAAGGATCACAGACCTTATTTAAACTTAGTCCACTTTACCTAACAAAACTGTCCAAATAATGTAAATAAATCCTTTGATCCCTATTTTGATCCTGTTTGACTTCTTCATTTGGAAATTACTGGCCTTTATTCTCTATCTTTAAACTACTATTTTGGCCCTGGTCCCTTCTTGGACATCGTGCACCCCATTTTAAGCAAATTACCTAAGTTAAGTATGGAGCCTGTAAATAACTAGTCTAGGTTTTAGAATATGGATCTTCCTTTCTTTGAATAATTTGTAACGTATTTTCTTTAAGATTCAACATTCTTTGGGGTGAAAACTCAACTTCTTGGTTTTTGTCAAGTATTGGAGAACGAAATTTCATTCATGTAAGGTTTTTTCTGTACATTATGAAATATATTTTTTCATCTTTTTCTTTACCATGAGTGGCTAAAATCCCTATAACTATGGTTGTGGAATCCTTTGGGGAAAATCACTTCTAGGGTTAATGATTTTATGTATTTTAATTATTCTTGTATTTATATTGCTAATTCCTTCAATTTAACAGTTTTCTGATAGTTGCAAACTTTAGAACAAGCTCTTAGTTTAACTGCTTTAATAAAGAGGTTGGAATTGGAAAAAGGAATTGGTAACAAGAATTTGAAGTTTCTAACCTCCGTTAAAATGTTACCACTTTAGAAAGATTAATCATTTAAGGCTAAAACCGTGTTAAAATTTCATCACTTAAGGTTTGAAAAAATTAAAGTAAAAATCATCTTCTTTAGGATGAAAAATACTTAGATGAATATATGAGTTCGATTTCTTTATAATTACATGCTTTGACATGAATTTATCAATTATATAATTCGAAAGTGATTGAAAGTCAAGGTAAAGGCAATCCTAGTTTGTCTTCTCTCTGTTGATCAATCCTTACCACTTAACTATCTTCACTTTATTTAAGTCAAAATACTAAACAAACTTTCAATACAATCCCTTCTTTCTATTTCATGAAAATCATTGACTAACCATATTTAAAATACATATAACTTAGTTAACTCCTCATTCCCTGTGTGATTCAACCCCAACCTTTGTTGTATTCTATATTTGGCAATGGTTGCTTACGCTTCCTAAGGAGGTTGTAGTTTAGGATATCACATCTTTGGATCAAGTTAACTTGAGGCTACTTGAACAAAGGGTATTAGGAAAAATAATGTATTTTCCACAGAAGTAGTCTTAAAAGCATAACGGGGATCATTAATTCAAGGGTAAGTGCACATAGAGGTGAAAGAATTAGGCTTACAAAGAAAGCCTTGATCATGTCCTACAAATTTAACACAAAGTTCAAGTTTTTCACACACAGAGCAAGTTCTAGATGCCGTATATGTAATAATCACAAAAAAATACACACCACTCATGGCACCATGGTTCAAAAATGGCTAACTTAGACTTCAATCCACACGCACAACCAAATTGAATATTATGCCCATCATTTTATTTTAGAGTCAAGTTTCAGAGCTTTATGTGTTTCTAATAAAGTTTCTACTTTCCATGCTTTTTTGAATGAATTATTCATGAAGTCTATAATATTCCAAGTGGAGTACCTAGCATTCACTTAGTGAAGGGTTCTCCTTCATACTCATTATCTATGACTAATTTTCTCTCAAGACGATCATCATCTATCCATCGGTGGAAAATGTTCCTAACTATGACTACAAATAAAATATACTCCTAATAAATATTATACTTGGTTCAAAGGGATATCCGTCAAAAATCAAAAATAAAAATAAGGCATGGATGAAGTATGCTCTACAAAAGACTAAAAAAATAAAAACCAACAAAAACTATTCTAATCTAAAGAATAGAAGGATTTCTTTTTTCTTTTATGTTTTTGAACTTTTCCATTTTCTTTCGTTAGCAACCAACTAAAAAATAATGAATCAAACCTATAATATACTCCACCCTAAATAAAAATTGATATTGAACCATCACACCCCACACTTAAAGTCTTGATTTATTCGAAAGCATTAATCAAAGGTAAAAAAAAAGGGACAGGAATATTCCACAAGGCCTCTAGGGCCTAGCTAGCAACATATTTCTCTCTATAATTTCCATCAAAGATGTGAATGACCCTTACATATGCTTTTATCATGGTCCTTAGCTTCAATATCTAGTACTAAGACTTCCCCTAATCTGTATAAACAAACAAAACAATAACAAATAGGTGATACTATAAAAATAAATGTAAAGTTACCTCTGTTACAACTTGAAGTGCTTCCCAAGCAATGCCGAATTTAACATTGTAGTGACCTATGTAACAACTCGAATTTGGACTCTCTCAATATTTTCCTCCACATCTGACTCAACACTCTTCTCTTCTTTACTCTAGGAGGATCACTATCAATATTTTCCCTTTTCGTATTTTTACATCCAATTTTGGATCACCTTCAAAGTATCAGACCATTCAATGACCACTTTCAAAGTATGATCATTTGTATGCCCACACCTTTACACTCAACGCTCATTTTTTTCACTTTTTTTTATGTTGCATAAATCTGTATTTCAGGTTGCCCTCTCTCACATCAATGAGCACTCCACCTTTGGCCAAAAATGGGTGCCCCAATATGATTAGCACCCTAACACTTGCCTAAAAGTCAAGAATTATAAAATCAACAAGAATTATAAACTTACCAACTTTGATTAACATAAATTCAATGATTCCTTCTAGATATACTCTTAATCTATCTACTAGATATAGGGATATAGAGGTAGATTTGGTTTTACCAAGCCAAGTGTTATCAATACAGATAGAGGCAACAAATTTATACTTGCCCTTAAATCACATAAAGCTTAAACAACCTTATTTTCATGAATTTGTATGGGAGGGCGAAACTACCAGGGTCCTTAAGCTTTTTTAAGAGCACGCTCATTACCCTTAAACTTTACTCTTTAATAAGTGCCACCTTCGTATTATAATCTTCAAGCCGCCTTTATTTGCCACCACTCTCTAAAGTGTGTTGTGTATTTTGTTATCTTCTTCAAAACATCAATAAGAGAAATATTTATATGTGATTTTTTGAAGATATCAAAGAACTTCTTGAAGTTTTCATCTTCTTTACTTTTCTGGAGATTTTGAGGGCATGGTTGTAAAGATCTCTTGACCACTTACTCTGATGGGTTTGTAATATTTTAAGCAACTATATTTTCTTAGAATTTCTCTAAACGTGCCTCATGGATTTTTAATTTATGAGGTGCTTTAACTAAGTCTCGCCCACTTATTAATTTGATGGTCATTACTTGCCTAAGATTAGGATCTGTATCACTCGACAAACCTCTTTTAGGCTTTGTCTTTTGAGCTTCAGCTAACTGGCACATTTGCTTCTCTAAATTTATGGTGGCTAGTTACTAATTTTCTTGTGTCCGCAATTAATAGTGCTTGGTCAACCATAATCTTCTTCAACATCTCTTTAATAATGTTTGGTTGAGCATTAGATTGGTTTCATTGAGATAGTGTTGATAATTTTGATTCTTCTTTTAGTTCCCATACTTATTTTGCTATAAGTTTTTCCCTTGGTTACCACCCCATTAGAAGCTAAAATTATTTTTCTAGATAGAATTATAGGTGTTATTAAAGTTTTGATTTCTCCTATCTATGAACTTCCTACATGATTGAGTAATTGTATTCACTACATACAAATTTGTTGAGTGATTACTACCTCTCTAAATTTTATACCAAGTTTAATTCTACTGCAATGCTTCATTTGCACCTGCGGCTGGTCCAAGCTCATCTTATTAAACTATGTATTAATCTAATTTGAAAAGAAACTAATTATGAGGCCGATGCAGCGATAATATCAGCATCTAACACACCTACAACCTTTTTTAGCATACCCCTAGAAGTGTCTTGACTTCACTCTGGATTAACCTTTGCAATATGATTCAGGAGAGTGTACAGTTTATTATAAGTCTTCTCTAGATCTTGACCAGATGCTGCTGAATCTAATAATATCTTGTGTTGGGGTCAAGACTATCTACAAAGCCGTGAGCTAGAATTTCATTTTTTTATGATGATGTGGACAATCCTTGAGGAGGGACTTGAATCTTTCGAAGCCTGGTACGTATTTTCACCATCCTTCTGTCTAAAATCTCAAGATCTCTCTTCTTAACTTTGTTGTCTTCACAGATGGAAAGAAGTAGATCAATAACTTTCTCGCAAGTCCTTTCTATATATTGATGATATTAGGTAGCTCTACTTTCAACCACTTCTTTGATTCATTTAACACCTCTTTGCTTTCTTTAAAAGAGAAAAAGAGGAAAACTTGAGTCACACATAATCTTTGGAGAAACCTGCAGGAATATAGGTATCATTGATCTTTAGAAAGTTTAGAATATGTTGTTTTAGATCCTTATGTGGTAGACCTGTGAAATGCCCACTAGTTGGATGTGCAAATGTTGGAGGTGACATTATTAACGAGTGGGATTATTACTTCACATATTGTTCTTTATACCATTTCTACCAGAACAATCTCATCCTATTGAACCCGCTGGATTAGGAAAAGAGCATCATTTTTTCTTCTTTGATGAAGGTGTTGTTTAGGTTTAGGATATAGTCAACTAACCCCTTATTTTGTGCCAATATATTATGATAGCAAAATTGTACCTATAGAAATAACAGCTCAGACCAAGTTATTATTCTGGTTCAGGATATGATCAACTAACACCCTATGTTGTGCCAGCATGTTACAATAGCAAAATTGTACTTGTAGAATAACAACTCAAATCAACTTATTATCACTTCCACAACAAAAAAATAAACTAAAATTAGAAATCCACTAATTTCTAAGTCGTTATATAGAGGATTTTTCAAGATGAATGTCAAACCCATAGGGACTTGTTACTTTATGAAATAACAAATTCAATTAGTGTTGTAGATTAAACGGGTGCAATTCTAACCCGAGAATTTGTTTGTTGGCTTGATTCTATAAATAATAAAATCAACAATATAATCAAAGTTGCTTGTGATCAATATTAAGGAGATATTGTAGGGTAAGGAATCTCTTGAAATCCTACATAACATTTGTTTCTCATCGGCTTAGTTATGTATCTGGTTATTGGTTCATGGGGTTGATAATGTAATTATGATCTTTCAAGCCTCTAATCTCCTACCTAAATTGACCTCACAACTAAATCATTGAGTGGGGGAAGTGATAACCTAATTTAGACACATGAAGATATCTTTTCATAGTATAACCAAATGAGACGTTCAAGATATATTATCATCCTAGACACAAATCAAATCTTTACTTATTAATGACAAAAACTTGATCACTCCCTAGGCTCTTCTTTCTATCCTAAGGATTCTTCTTTTGGATTCACACAAGGATTATATATTTATCTTCATGTTGGCCAGAAAATAAAAAATTGAAAGCATGAGCATAAAACAACCAATATGATGTACAAAACTTAAATCAAATTAATAGTATGCTATTCAATCATGCATTTACCCTCAGCCCCAAAACAATGGGTTTTAGCCACTCATAAACGATAACAAACTTACAAAGTTGAGGTTGTTCATGTAAGAAGTAAAAATGAGTGAAAGAGTAAGAAAATAAATCCCAAGAATAGCTTCCTCATGTTTTAAGAAAATTAATCCTAAGAACAACCTCCTAGTGTTTCACTTTCTCCAAGACATAACCAATAAAAGTTTTATTTCACTAACTGTCCTATTTATAAAAGGCCTCAATTTTTTGCACTTAATGGATGTCTGAATCTTCATGGTTCAGACTTCAAACCATTAACTGCATTGATTTTTATTAAGACTTAAGCACTTAATTATTCTGAATATGTCTTAACTATTAAGATCAAGAACAAAGTTTTAATATAATTTAGAGGTATTATTGTATGGATAATATTCACTATCACTCTATCCATAATTATTAGTCAACACCACTTATGATATTTTCTATCACAGTCACCACCATTACTATAGTCAACCACCAACCACCACCACCAACTACTATTGCCATTAGCCACTACTATTAACTACTGTTACACCTACCACCTCAACCATTATAATTATATCCATTGCCACCACTATTACCACTATCACCACCACCACTATCAACTACTATCTTCATTGTGGTCAATCATACTACTAACCAACTCTACCATCACAATAGCATCACTGTCGAATACCACCAACATATCATTAACTACCTTATATTCTTCAGCCACCACCACCACCACCATTTTTAGTATTAGTGCCACCTCCACCACTCCTATCTACTACCACCAATATGATTAATCCCTACTACCAACCATCTCCACCATTACAATTAAACTACCACCAACTACCATACATTCTAGTCACAACTATCAAAACCACCAACTGCTAATATTAATTAACCAACTCTACCATCACAAAAGCACCACCAACACTATCAATTGCCACCATCATGACGGTCACTACAACATGACCACCTCTATCATTACAACTATCACCACCAACATTACTAACCACTAACACCAACCATTACAAATCATCTCCATCATCACTAGCAATCATAAATATTTTATTTTTAATTAAATAAAAAATTGTTATTAAATAAATATTTTTAATACTATAATTATTTTTTATTTGAATCATATTTTTATATATTTATAAATAAGAAAATTATGCATATTCAGATATTAAAAAATTCAATCAGTCTTAATCATTCAGTATTTAGATCTAGAAACAACATCTTAGTCATTCATATTTGTATTTAGATTTAGATATCTTAATCTTAATAAAAATAAATTAGGCCAAAGGTATGAATGTTATAACCAAAAAAAACCCTTGTGTTGTGGCATGGTATGCAACGCGCCAATTTGGCAGTGTTCCATGACACCTAATGCGCTAATTTAGCAGTGTGCCTGGTATCTGACACATCACAGCAGTAACGTGGCACGGTGCCAATGCGTACCTCCACTATTTTGGCACCTTAAATTTTTTTGACTTCGTATCTTGCCTTGTGGAATGATATAGAACATATTAGTTCTCTTCCATAGTACGAATCTAACTTTAAACACCATATTTTCTCATCTAGTATCCCTTGGTTTGATATTTATCTTTATTCGTCAATTCTTGGCTTGATTCAGTTGTATTTTCATCCTGCAAATAGCCTAATCAGGTGTATTAGTCTCTGGATGCAAGTTATTAAAAACACACAAAAATATATAAGAATTATTTCACAAACTAAGCTAAAATATGGTAAAGAGTTGTGAGACCCTGTAAAAATTTTAATCATTTTATTTTTGATTCTGTCGCATGGATTATGACAATTTTTAGGTGAATTATATTTAGAGATGTTAAAAGAGTGTTTGGAAAAGTTTTAAAATTTTTGAAAGGGGTTTAGGGTCATTTTGGGACCCCAAGACAGTAAGTCTAAACGATAGTGGTGTGCCACAGAGGATAACCTCTAAGTTGAAGGTGTGGCATAGAGGCTACTCTCCGCGATAACTGCATGCCATGCCACACCGCTATGTAAAAGTCATCCAGTTCTATTTTTTCACTTGGGGTGAAGAGTTTTTTGTATTTTTACCCCTTGTATGACTTATAAACATAAAAGTGACCCTTTTTCTTTAGTTTTCAAGATCAAACTCCACTCTTTTCTTTTTCAACTCTAAATCCTAGAAAGCTTAAGGGTTTTTCAAGAAATCACTACTCCGTGCTCTAAACTTTGAATTGTCTTTAATTTCTTGTATATTTCGGGCATGTTTCTCTTTCCTTAACTAGAATTTTACATTATGGCGTGAATTGATTGGATATTCATGGGATTAAAGTTGTTGGTTTGAAATTGGATTAAGGGATTTGGTTGTTTTCACTTGAATTAATTGTCCCATGTTTTAAATTGGATTATTCATGCTTTAATTTATGTTTTTTGAGACTAAATTGGTGTATTGTTTTAATGGTTAGAATCAGGGATATGAGTTTCCCCAGAATGAGAAAATATTGGCTTAGTAATGGCATTAACCTTAACCCACCTTGTAAAATTAATTTGAATATGGATAATTGCAGGGTTTAACTTGTCTTTCGAACCCATTACATTTCTTTAGAGGATAAATAAATGAATATGGTTTGGGATGGCCTTGATTTTGGATTTTAAATAAAACTTGGGTGTTAGTTTGGTTATATGGACTGGTATCACTACCCGAACCAGGGCTTAGTCATGATGGGTATCCCAAGCCCACCATAGATTAGAGACCACCCCCTTACCCTAACCTCAAGAGAACAAAAATAACAAAAAAGTGGAACCATATCAAAAGTTAAGAAGATGAATGAATAACTTTAATGAAAACTAAGAGTCATTCAATAAACAACCCACACTCTTCCACAATAGCCTTTAAAATCAGAATAACAACTGAGTTAGGACATGCCCCCGAATCTGACCAAAAAGGATCCAAAAGTACTCAATCAATATAGAAAGAATAATGAAATAATAAGGCCTTCCAAAGGATGGAGGCTCACCACTTCACGACAACTCAATAGTCGTGCTCAACCACCTAATGATGCATAAGAGCAACAGAAAAGTCTTCGAACCGATGTAGCATCCTAGGATAGTTAGTGGGATAAGCTCTAGCATGTAACTCAAGGAACATGATAAAATAATGCTATGTCAAAAATCAATCAAACCCACATGCACACATTCATATATATATATATATACATATATAAGATGTCGTGATAGGGTAAGGGTCATAAACATGAGAGTTTTAAAACAATTAACCCGGAGTGTGTAGCTCATTCTATTCTAAAGGCACCCATGGGCTATATAGGTTTAGCTCCTACTACTAAAAGGGGCCCAGTAAGTATTAGTCGCATGAACCGAGAAAAAACCCAGGAAAAACTAAAGCCACCAAAGGAAATAGCCATCCCAAATATATATATATATATATAAAGTTTGTGTCAAGCACACAATCATATAAACCCCCAACGTTGGTAAACGTGGTTTTAGTATTCCCCCCCCCCCCCCCCGGACTTACACCTTTACGGTGAGCTACACAAGCCCCTTTATGCCTAAATTAAAATCACTTTGCACATAATTCCACCGATTAAACCAGAAGTTATTAATTAAGGCATTTACCAGTTGGTATTGTCATACCAACATGCTTGCAAGCTAAATTAAACATAATTAAATGAATCCACATAACCACATTTACTCTCAAGTTACATTTAAATTCAAAACATGGTCACCAAGGCTATTAAAATTTATTCTGTATCCATTTATCCATTAATGCAATGTACTGAGTTTAAAAGCAAGTTACACCATGCAATTTGACCATATTCAAAACAAGATTACAAAGTTGGTTGAGGTTAATGTCAATTCCAAGTAAAAAAGCATCCAATTTGGGGAAACCTCTGTCCCCCATTTCAACCATTTAAACAATGTTCCAGTTCATTCCAAAAAATATCAATTTAAAGCATGAATAATCAATTTAAAATATGGAAAAAATAATTTAATCAGTAAAAACCAAAACCCCCCAACCCAACTTCAAAACCAATAATTTAAATCACATTTAATCTGTTCAATTAATGCCACAATGAAAAATAAAAGTTTAGGGAAGAGAAACATGCCCGAAACACACAAAAAACTAAAGTCAATTTGATGTTTGAGCCTGGATGATGAATTATTTGTGAAACCCTTGAATTTTCTTAGATTTTCTTAGTTTTAAGAAAGAATAAGTGATTTTGATCTTTGAAAAATAAAGAAGAAAGGCTTATTTTATGTTTAAAGGTCATACAAGGTGTAAGAAGACCAAAAAAATCCTCACCCCAAGTGAATAAAATAAAAACTGGATGAAATTAAAAAATTGCATGGCACACTATATCGTGGAGGTTATCCTTCGTGCATTACCGATATTGTGGAGGTTTATGTCTATGATACGGCCTTATCATAGACCCTCATTGCCTCAGGGTCCCAAAATGATCCCGAACCCCTTCTGAAAAATAAAAAACTTTCACCAAACACTCTTTTAACACCCCTAAACATAATTTAAGTTAAAAATTGACATTACAAATGCGGGAGGGTAAAAAATAAAATGATCAAAATTTTAAAGGGTCATACAACTGGTTTGGCATAATTGAATTAGCTTGCAAGCATATTGGTATAATGATACTAAGTTAGTAAATGCCTTAATTAAAGACTCTTAGGTTACTGGTTGGTTTATGTGGAACTTTTTAAATTTGGGATTAAAGGAAATTGTGTAGCTCACCATGAAGCTATAGGCCCCAGGGAATCAATATTGGAAACCACATTTGCTGACGTTAGAGGTCCATGTGATCGTGTGCTTGGTGAAAACGTTATATATATATTAGGAGGGATATAGCCTTGGTGTTTCTAGCCTTTCTTTGATTTTTCTCGATTCGTGCGACTAACATGCACTAGGGCCCTTTCAGTAGGGAAATCTGCACCCATATAGCCCGTTGGTGCCTTTAGGACAGAGTGAGCTACAAAGTTTAGGTTAATATTTTAGACTCTCATGTTCATGGCCCTTGTACCTATCCTAACATCCTATATATTTGTATACAAATATGGTCCATATGGTTAATGAATGGGTTTTGATAACTGATTTATCTTATCCCTATCCTTTGAGTTACATGCCAGTGCTCACCCCACTGATCATCCCTAGGCGCTGTATCATTTTATGATGTAGAGTTCTAGGGTTTTTCTATTTCTCCTGTGAAGTACTCGGTAGTTTGAAATTCCTATGGATCTACTGTGACATGGTGAGCCTCCATCCCTTGGAAGACCCTATTATTTCACTGGTTTCTTTATTATCCTAGTACTTTGGATTTTTTTGTCATAGTTAGGGGCATGTCCCAACTTAGTTTGGTATTCTTGGTTTAGAGGTTTTTGTGGACAAATGTTGGTTGTTTGTTTATTTTGATTCTTGGAATCTCCATTCGACATATTTATCATTCTCATTACTATTCTAGTTGACTTTAGTTGTTTACTTTTATTGTGCTCTTGAGGTAAGGCTAAGAGTGTGGCATGATGGGCTTGAGATACCTGTCATGAACAAGCTCGGGTTTGGGTCATTATAAGATTGATATCAGAGCATGGTTCAGGGTCATTAGGTGTCCATAAATCCATGTTGAGTAGAGTCTCTTTTATGGGTGTGTACCTATCAGGACCCAAACTAGGGTTTGGCTGTGACGAGTATCTCAAGTCCACCTAGGACGCGAGACCACCCCCCTTCTGCCTAGATAAATAGGATATAACACCCCTACCAGTGGCTGAAATAAGAACCTATAACAAGATATAAAAGTAATTACTCAAAGATATCTAAGAATGTCAACATCAATACCCAATCCGCAGTAATATCCACAAAGCCTCTACTAATGCTAAAACAATCTAGGTTGGGATATGCCCACGACCCTGAGAATGACTATGTTAATGTGAACTCTTTAATTCTAGTTTATAAAAGAAAACTAATGGAATAATCAAGTCTTTTGGAGAATGTAAGCTCACCACTTCACCGCAATAACCGAAGAACCGAGCCGACCTACCCAACACTGCATAAAAAGGTAGGATTGCCTTCGGACCCAATATCGCATGTGGATATAACATTCGAAGATGGTTAGTGGGTTGAGCACTAGCAAGTAACTCAGGGCTAAGGATGAAGTAATGCCAATTCAAAATCCAGTTCAACTCAATGTACATGATCACATACATGTATGCAAATATACATACACTTATATAAAATCCTGGGATAGGGAACGAGGCTTAGCATGCAACTTTCAAACTTTATTCTTGATTGTGAAGCTTAAATATCATAATAAAAGTATCCTTGGCTATATGGGCCCCAGCTCTTAAGCCCTAGTCGGGCCTTAGTGTGTATACCCGCATGAACCGAAGAATAATTTTATATAAATGCACGGGGGACTCAAACCTCCCAACCATATACTAAGGTGACGTAAGCACCCGATCAGGCAATGTATTATGGGAGACTCAAACCTTCCAATCATATAATAAGGTAGACTCGTATCACTCGATCATAAGAAAGAGGAATCGAACCCCATGCCATTTAGACCCCTGTGCTGGCAAACGTGATTTCCAGTATTGGTCCCTTAGGACCACCACTTTTATGGCCCAACTATACAACCCTTTTAAAGCCCAATTAAAATACTTTTCACACATTCCCAATCATCAAACAAAGAGTCATTTATTAAGACATTATCAAGTGGTATCATCATACCGATTGTAACTTGCAAGTACATGTCACTTTGCCAAATTAATCAATTTGCCAATGGGACTCTAACCTAATTAGTCAATGAAACTCAAAAGTTCCATGGAGGAACCAAAACATATACCCAAGTGGGATTCTAACCCAACTAGCCAACGGGAATCCAAAGTCTCAAGTAGGAACCAATCATTAAGATAAGTAGGACTCTAACCCCTCGTCCACTAGGGCTCTAAAGTTTTTCAATTCAAATTTAGTCCATGGCCATCAAGCCCTCTTTAAAAGTCAATTCAAGTTCCATTACTCTTTTATATAGTGCAAGGTTTTAAATACTTTTAATATGCATGTTCTCATGTTCAAAACCAATTCTACAAGATTTTGGTTGAGTTTATTGAAAGCTTCAAATCATTAACTCATCAAACTTAGGAAAACCACATTCCCCCTTCAATTCACACACCCGTGCATCCAATTGGTTTCAAAACCACAATTTAAAATATAAATAATGCATATGTAAACATGAAATATCCTATAAACAACAATTATTAAAAAACACTCAACCCATATCCAAAGACCATTAATTAAACCACATGAGTAACTACTTAAGCACGTGTTTTTAACAAAATAAGTTTTGGGGAAATAGGTACATCCCCGAGTTACCAAGATTTACAAAGAGAAATCAATCCTAGGAAGCACTAGATACCAATTTCTTTAAATCCTAGCTTGTTCTTTTCTTAGGCATTTGAGAGAGTGTTTTTATTTGTTAAAGGGTAAAAATAATCCCTTTTTGGTGTTTTATAGACATGGGATCTAAGTGGGGGAAGGAGTGAATTAAATAAAAAATACTCCCACTTAATTATGCTGAAAGTTGTCACCCAGCCGTTACAGGCTTCAGGATGACTCATTAAGACACATTATGATTCGTCACCATAAGTCGTAGTCAAGGTAGTTCTATTGGCACCCACACAGTTGACCTTACGACTCTCATCACATGACTCATCAAGTGACCCTATGAATCATCGAGTCCTAGTCGTACTCAATACAAAATAGTTGGGTAATAACATTGGTCACCCTGCGATTTGTACCATACAACTCATATGGAGTCATTATGACTCATTAAGTCTAATCATGATCAAGGCAAAAATCTTAACACCTATACTAGTTTGGCAATGATTTACACTATATGAGTCATATGGAGTCTTGATGACTCATTAGGCTCAAGTCATAAACAAGGGTGAAATAGAGGCAGCCTCTACAGGTCAGGCTATGATTTGGGTTATACGACCCGTATAGAGACATTACGACTCGTATAGTTAGTCGTAGTCTAGGAAGTGAGCTCAAAGGTCAAAAATTTTCAAGGACCAAATATCTGAGGTGTTACATTCTCCCCCCTTAGGATCATTCATACTCAAATGATGGGACAAGGCATCCATTAGCACGATTCAATACAGAACACAACCAAATTTTCCCTTAACAAAGGCAAAAAACTATGATAATAAGGAATACACTCAACTTAAGCACGATTACCCAAAGCAGGAAACAAGAATAGATATTTGAAGTTCATGTCCTTTTCAGCATCCCAAGTAGATTTCTCCACCCCAAATAAAGCATCTAGTAACCCATACATATATCCGCACTTCTCCACTATGCTTTTCAGCTAAGAACACAACACTTTACCATTTCCATCTCCTAATTCCCCATGAAACACATAATTGAAAGGGCCCAAGTATAATTGCATATTTCCTTCCATGTTAAAGCCTAAATCAGAGTTAAAGGTACTGGCGTAAGCCATAGGAACCTATACTTTACGCCCATCCTATGATACTAATCTATCCTATTACCATAATCGAACAACCTCAGGTCTTAAATCAAGGAATACGTGCTACCACATCAGAGAACATCCACTCCCCTATCTATAGCACCACCACATACTACCAAAGGAGGGTCATTACGGGCCTAGAGACAAGCATCAAGGATGGGAGGGTTACTTCTCAATTATGACTCTTATCAATTATACTACTCAAGATATGACCTGTGAAATAAGACACAATACTTTAGGCATAAAATACTTCATAGCATCCACATAGATCATAAGTAAAGGGTTGTTCTAGCAAAATCATAGCCTAGCCTGAGTTCTTCGGACTGGGCACAGCGAGAAACATGAGTGCATACATCATAGATATAATATAAAGCCAAGATTTATATATTCAGGAAGTAGGATAAGGACTACCACTCTAAACTATTTCCTCTCATTCTAAAGACTTAGAATGGTTGCGAGTTTGCATATATAGAATCACCTTGTGCTGGAACATTACATAAGATAAATCAGTGGCAAATAGAACATATAGTTCCTTAGAACCAAGCATAAAGTGAGACATAAGTTTATGGGCGTAAGCTACTTAGAGAGCTCAGACTTTAGGCATACACATAATTTGATTACGCAAGACATTAGTGGAATGCCATCCTAACCAAAATAGAGGGAATCACTAAAATAGGAGTAGATTTACCACGAATCTTCCCTGAAACTTTCCACCAAGAGAAAATTTTAAGTTCAACCTTACTTTACCATCTGCCCTCGATAACTGTAATATGAAAACACTACCCTTCAGAGATACTTATCTTGACCTTTCTAGCCCCTATAGTTATCACCATATGAATCACACCCTTATGAGTATACATATCCACACTAAGATATTCAATAACACGAACTATGTACACCTGGCATTTGCATACTTAAAATCTCATCTAACAAGATATTAATTAGGGATCATTATAATCTTATAAAACATATACTCTTACCCACCTAATGACTTAACCCTCATTCATATCTTCAATATTAGAACTTCTACCTATAGATATCATAAATTCCCAATCTAGTACTTCATAAGATATCAATCTAATCTCTTTCACACATCACATCAAGCCTACTAATCTAGCCCCATAAATCTCACATCTCTATCATCAAGCTGACATGCTTACCAATACTATCAACACCTAAGGTTCAAACTTAGGGTCTAGCAACAATCATGCACCACTAAAAGTACCTCGCATAATATACTAGTCCACCTCATAAAGAGGTTAGCCTAAATTCCTAATTTAATCACCGACAATCTATACATATCCAAAGAGGACCATTCTTCTTATGCATTAAGAGGATGGGAGCACCTCACAAAGAAATGTTAGGGAAGACAAGACCCTTATCAAGAAGATATTTCAACTTCTCCTTAAGTTCTTACAACTCAGGCAGAGCCATTATATAAGAAGTAATAGAGATAGGGAAAATATCCAGAAGAAGGTCAATCCTAAAATCAATTTCCCCAGGGAGATCATCAAGAAAGACTAAGAAATTTCATTAACCACAGGAATGAATTGTAATGAAGGACCTTCTGAGTTAAAATCTTTAATCTAAAAATAATGGTATTGACACGCCTTGGAAACCAATTTATGGGCTTTAAGATATGAAATAAACATTCCCTTTGTCACTAAGGAACTACCTTTCAACTCAATCACCGGTTTATTTAGTAAATGAAAACTAATCCTTTGGGTCCTACAATCAAGAGAGGCATAGAATGAGGGAAGATAATCCATCCCTAAGATCACATTAAAATCCAATATGTCAAAATCAATCAAATCAATCAAAGTCTTCCTACCATAAATAGACATCGCACAACCCCTAGACTCTTCTAGCCATAACCAAGTCGGGGGTAGACACAAGAAATGGATTTAGAATACACTCAGGACCAAAACTAAAATGAATAGCCACATAAGGGGTAACATAAGAAAGGGTAGACCTTGAATCAAGTAGATAATATACCTCATGAGAAAAGAGTGGTAACGTACTTGTAATAGGATCAGGATATGCCTTAGATTTATAATAGGTTGTGAGAGAATAAAGATAATTTTAACTAGTGCCAGTACCATAAGCAACACCCTTTGGTGTAAAAACCAAAGAAATAGAAACTAGGATCTTATTAGCTCCAATAGCAACACTAGCAGAAGGACAATGTCGCTGTATATGACTAGGCTGACCATTTCATAAGAACAAGTTCCTTCCCTTATTAAAATAACAATAATAACGCCATCCATATAGTATACAAAGAGGATATGTGGGGCTGACTGAGCTCCACTAGACCAAAGTTGGGCTCCCAGTGCCTCAAACCCATTGTTGGTCTAAAAAGGATGATCCCCAGAAGACCTAGGATATCGAGAACTAATAGCCGCATGGGAAAACCCCTATATCCCTATTCTTAGACCTTTATTTTATATTCATAGCATTATATTCCTGGCCTCTACCTTGTGTTAGATATCTAAAATTCTTATTCTGCCACTCTCCCATCTTTGCTTCGCTTCTTCTCCTATTAATTGGACCAGACTAGTGGGACAGAGAGTCCACTATCTGGGTTAACTAATGAATAGAGAGTTGTAGCTTAACATTAGATACCTCACCCTAAGGTGTTAGGATTGGAGTATCATTAGACCAAGGAGCCTGAGTAGGATAGAGGGAGCTGGTGGAACTCTATGGGGGCAATCAAATGTAGGGATACTAGACCGATTTTGTACCCCATAAGTAGGATGAGTTCCGTCTGCGTTGTCCTCTGGTGGGATAGAGGAGTTCACACAAGCATTAGATCTTCAGAGAGGCATGGTCTAAAAATGAGAACAATGGAATTAGAGAAGATCTTAACACCCTAGACTCAACAGGCTGAGAGTAGAATAACAAGAAAGGGAAATATTCCTAAATGTCTAATAACCTCTCCCTTATAAGTGTGGCACGCTACTCACCCATAAAAAAGACTCTACTTGACACGGATTTATGTACACCAAATGACACTAACTATAGGCTCTAATACCATATTGTCACAACCTAAATAAGGGTCTGGTCATGATGGGTATCTCAAGTCCCCCGAGGGCCAGAGACCACCCCTTTTTGCCTAGCCAAATAGGATATAACACCCCTAGTAAAGGTTGAAATCCAAACATATAAAATATAGGAAAGAAATAACTAAATGATATCTAAGAATATCAACATCAATACCCAATCCATAGTAATATCCATAAAGCCTCTACTAATCCAAAAATATAGGTCGGGATTGCCCCTAATCCCGACAATGGCAATGTTAATGTGAACTCCTTAATTTTCATTTATAATAGAAAAATAATGGAATGATAAAGACTTCTGGAGAATGGATGCTCACCACTTCACCACACCGCAATGACTAACGAACCAAGCTAACCCACCTAACACTATACAGGAAAAGTAGGATTTCCTTCAAACCCTATATCGTATGGGGATACATCATTTGAAGATGGTTAGTGGCTTGAGCACTAGCATATAACTCTAGGATAAGGATAAAACAATGACAATTTAAAATCTAGTTCAACTTAATGTACATGATGACATAAATATATACAAATATATATATATATACATATATATATATATACACTTATATATATATACTTATATATATAAGTATATATATATATATATACTTATATAAAATGCTAGGATAGGGAACAAGGCTTAGCATGCAACTTAAAAAAATTAGCTTGGATTGTTTAGCTTAACAGTCATAATAATAGTACCAAGTCTATATGGGCCCCAGCTATCACCCCTTGGTTGGCCCTCAGTGTATGTAACCATACGAATTGGAGAATAATATTATATATATAAATGGGGACACAAACTTCCCAACCATATACTAAGGTGACTTAAGCACCCGATCATGTAATGTATTATGGGGCACTCGAACCTCCTAATCATATAATAAGGTGGACTCAAACCACTCAGTCATAAGAAAGGAGACCCTAACCCCAGGTCATTTAGACCCTCACGCTGGCAAACACAATTTCTAGTATTTGTCCATCAGGACCGCCACTTTCATGACCAAACTACACAACCCTTTTTAAAGCCTAATTAAAATACTTTTCACACATTCCCAATCATCACACAATGATTCATTTATTAAGGCATTATCAAAAAGTATTGGCATACCTACTATAATTTACAAGGACCTGTCACTTTGAAAATTAATCAATTAGCCAATAAGACTCTAACACAATTACCCAATGTGACTCCAAAGTTCCCATATTGCCAAGTAGGACTCTAACCAAACTAGCTAATGGAAATCCAAAGTCCAAAGTAGGAACCAATTATCTAGCCAAGTGAGATTCTAACCCCTCAACCAATAGGACTTTGATGTTTTTCAATTAAAATTCAATCCATGGCCATCAAGACTTTATTAAAAGTCAATTCAAGTCCCATTGCTCTTTTATAATGTGCACAATTTTAAAATACTTTTCAATATACATGTTCTCATGTTCAAAACAAATTCTACAAGATGTGAGTTGAGGTTATTAAAAGCACCAAATCATTAACTCATAAAACTTAGGGAAACCACATACCCCTCTTTAATTCACACACCGTGCATCCAATTGGTTTCAAAACCACTATTTAAAATATAAATAATGCATATGTAAATATGAAACATCACATAAACAATAATCATTCAAAAACCTTAACCCGTATCCTAAGACCAATAATTAAATCACATGAGTAACCACTTGAGTACATTTTTTTAATAAAATAAGTTTTGGAGAAAGAGGTTTATGCTTGAGTTTTCAAGATTTACAAAGAAAAATTAATCCTTGAAAGCTCTAGATGCCAATTTCTTGAAACCCTAGCTTGTTCTTGATTTAGGGATTTGAGAGAGTGTTTTATTTGTTAAAAGGTGAAAATAACCACTTTTTGGTGTTTTATGGATGTGGGATCTAAGTGGGGGAAGAATTGAATTGACAATAATACCCCTACTTAAATATGTTGAAAGTTGTCACTCAGTCGTTATGGGTCTATGAAAACTCGTTAAGACATATTATGGCTCGTCCTCGTGAGTCGTAATTAAGTCAGTGCCATTAGGCACCCAAATTGTTGACCCTGCGACTCTCATCACATGACTCGTCATTTGACCCTATAATTCATAGAGTACTAATTATGTCTAACCCTACAAATCATAGAGTACTAATAATACTTAAGAAAAAATAGTTGGGTAGTCACACTGGTCACCCTACGATTGGTACCATACGACTCGTAGGGAGTCATTATGACTAGTTGAGTCTAATCTTAATCAAGGCAGGAAGTTTAACTCCTATACTAGCTTAGCTATGATTTACCCTATATGACTCGTATAGATTTTTGATGACTCATTAGGATCAAGTCATAAAAAATAAAGAAATAGAGGCAGCCTTCACTGTTCAGGCTATGGCTTAGGTAATATGACTCATATAGAGACATTATTACTCATATAATTAGTTGTATTCAAGGCAGTGAGCTCAAAGGTCAGTAATTTTCAAGGATCAAAAATCCAGGGTTTAACAGTAATGTGCCACACTTATATAGGGGAGGCTACAAGGCATTTAGGAATATTTCACTTTCTTGTGTTTTATTTCAAGCTATAGAGTCTATTTGTTATGAAGTCTCCCTAAATCCTAGCTTACTGGCATTTCAGATCATTCCTCTATGAAGATATAGTGATCGTAGAAGCTGTATTGGATACTTTGTCCCACCTGAGAAGAGTATGAAGGAAACTCGCCCTGTTTATAAAGTGCAAGCTAAGAAACTCGCCCTGTTTATAAAGTGCAAGCCTAGTCCAGGGTTCTTGCTCCTGACTATGTTTCTCCACGGGGGGTCCACTATTCCTACTAATCTTCTTTGATCTTTTTGGGATAGTAATACTTATGCTCAGTCATCCTAAGCAGATATCTCTAATGTAGAGTTCTATCAGTCTATTTATATGCTTTCTTAACTGGTGGTGTCTTAGTCCTATTGACCTGATCATGATGAGTTTATTGCTAATTTATCTATGGTCACTTGGGTTGACTAGTTTATAAGGTGGAATCCCAAACCTTTATAGGCTCTAAGGTTTAGGAGGATCCTCAGGTGTTTATTGATGGAATAGAGAAAATTTTTAGGGTGATACATGCTAGTGATTTAGAGGATGTAGAGTTTGCTTCTTATTAGTTAAAGGATGTGGCCTACTAGTGGTATGAGGAGTAGAAATCAATGAGGGTGAGGATATTATACCAGCAGTGTGGGATGACTTTTTAGGTACTTTTCTTAATAACGTCTTTCTCAAAAGCTGAGAGAAGTTAAAGATAAAGAGTTTGTGAACTTAAAGTAGGGTCAGATGATTATCACAAAGTATGCTATAAATTTTTAGCAGTTGAACCATTATACTTTAGAAATGGTGTCTAATAAGAGGTTCAAAATGAGGAAGTTTACTTCTAGTTTATCTCATAATTTAGTGCTAAAGTGTAAGGATGCTATATTAAATAAAAATATGGATATATCCAGGCTGGTGGTTTATATACAGCAGGTAGAGGATGTGGAAAAAAGTAGGTAGAGATAAGAAAGAGGTTGTACAAGAAGTTTAGATATGCAAAGCAGGGCGTAAATCAGTAGAATCATGGGAGAGATAGTAGATAGCAGACTAAGAAGAAGAATTGTGTAAATTTATATTCTACAGATAGTGATCCTCATCCGAATCCTATAGGTGATCATTATTTTAAGGCTAGTAGTGGTCTTAAGGCACAGGGTGCCCAATCTCAGACTAGTAGAGCTTAGTTAGCCCTACCTTACCCTTTTTTCCATTTTTGTGGGCAGCTTCACTGTGGATATTGTGAGGAAGAGAGAAACTTATGCTATCATTGTGGTTAGTGTGATCATATGCACAGAGATTATCCTTCAGTCAGGGTTTTCACTAAAGCCAATAAGGTCCTAGTTTCCACCTTTTGACTCCGACACCTAAGGGCACCACTAAAGATACCATCACTAGCTGGAATACCCATCCTATTTCTATAGACTTTGGGATTAATCTTCTATCAGATACCCATTCTATTTCTATTCCTATTTATAGGGTGGCTCCAATTAAACTAAAAGAACTTAAGGAGAAATTAAAGTATATTCTTGATAAAGGGTTCATCTGTCCTAGTGCTTTTTCGTGGGGTGATCTTGTGTTTTTCGTGTGAAAAAAATAGGTCCCTTTGGATGTGTATAGACTATCGGCATTTGAATAAGGTTACAGTGAAAATGCCACGACTTAATTTCTTAGGTAATGATATAAAACACCCTGGATTTTGGCCCTTGGAAAATTTTTGAGCTTTGAGATCACTGTCCCAGTAATGACTCATCATACTAGTCGTATGGTGTGGTTACGGGTCAGGTAACACTAGTCGTTAGGTGTCCATAGGGTGGTTTTTAGGTTTTTGGTCTAATGACTTAGTGTTATGAGTTATTAGGGGTGGTGATGAGGTGGTGATGAGTTGTTAGTATGATCCTCAATTCAAATAAGTAATTTAGTGGCTTGACTTGGTTCTTTGTATGAGTGGCTCATAAAGATCTGTAAGAATAGGTTATGAGTGGTAGGGTTGAGTCGTATATTATCTAATGTCCAATCCCTAGGGTTCTGTCTTGGATATGACTAGACCATACGTATTGTATGGTCAGGTCATAAGTGGGATCATAGAGTCCTATGGTGGATAGCGTATGGGTGTCCAACTAGCTGTCTTAGTGACGACTCAGGGATACGAGTCGTATATTGTGTCAAGAGTCAAGGGGTTGACTCATAACCACATACGGCCTTTTTACAATTTTTAAGTTGGGGGAATTTCGGACATTTCCCACTTTAAGTCCCTTTGATACCATAACTTAAAACATGTTTAATACTTTATTCCCAATAAAACACTCTCAAATTATCTCTCAAACTCTTTGTTCAAGTAAAAGCTTAGGTTTCTTCAGGATAATCAACTAAGGATCTCAAGGGCAGTTTCTCTCCGTACTTCATGGTGGCTAAGGCATGTTACTCCTCCCTCATTGTTATTTTACTCGAGGCATATGTTTTAATGTATGGTTTTAATGGTATTGTTATGGTTTTTAAATAAAGATTGGGGGGTTTTGTTTTTTCATGGATGAATATTATTTCTCATGGTTTAGTTATGGTTTTTCTTATTTTAATTATGGTTTTGAACATGTGGTAGCATGGGTATGGTGGTTAAGCCTAATAATGGTAAATTTCTTTATATTTGTGACTTTTTAAGATATTATAACCCAACCTTATTTTGTAAAACGGGATAGTAGTTTTGAGAAAGGTGGGAATTTGAATTTGGGGTACAATAGAATCCCTAAAGTGTTTGGTTTAACTATTTCTTGAAACTAATGCAAGGAACAAAATGGTTAAATGGTTATGGCTGGTTCTAAAAACTTTGTGGGGTATGAAGTAATCCCCTAAGTATTTTTAATAATGGAGTCTGCGGGGTACAAAAGACTCCCTTAAGTGTTAGATGGAGACACTTCTTACAAGCTATAGTCGATATGATGATACCACTTTTTAATGCCTTAATAATTGATGCCTTGAATTGATGGTTTGGTTATGTGCTAAAGGTTTTAATTAGGCAATAATGGGGGTTGTGATTGCTAGTTGTAATGGTGTGGGTTCAAAGGACGAACACTGGAAACTCGTGATTGTCTTCATGAGGTTTGGTCTTAATGACCTAAGTGCATAGTTCACACTTTTGATATGATTGTATCTTGGTTTGACGTAGGGTAGGGACATTTCCTGGTCTTCCTTAATAACCCTAGTTCATATGGCTAGTATGCACTGAGGCCCTTTCAGCAGGGGCAGCTGAACCTATATAGCCTATGGGTAGATTTTATGATGGGTAAGCTACACAATCCAGGTTAAGATTTTTAATAAATGATAAACCTTGTTCCCTATCCTGACATATTATAGATATATATATGTATATATATATATATATATATGTATGTATATATATATGTATGTATATATATATGATTGCATATGGTTATTTGATTTGGTTTTGAATGATGGCATTATTTTACTTTTATCCCTGAGTTACATACTAGCATTCACTCTACTAACTATTTTTTAGCGTTCTATCCCTAATTGATGCAGGAAATGGCCATACTATTATTCCTCCTACTCAATGACTTCAATTCAGGGATAACTTTAAGTCAGATTAGAGTGGTGAACTTCCATACTTTGGAAGACCCCATTTCATGCTATGGACTTCTTTCCATTATTGTTATTTCTTTGGTTTTGGTTTTAGCTATGGTTGTGGGCATGTCCCAATCTAGTATTCTTTGATTCTGGTTAGAGGCTTTGTCATACAAACTATGGACATAAGCGGTGTTGGCATTGGTGTTAGCATTGGTATTGTTATTAGCATTGGAATTAGTATTAGTTGGATATTTGGTTGTGGTTATTTGGTTAAGGTTATATACCTACTTTATTATCCTTAGATTATTATTATTTTATCTTTTCATATGTTTGCGATCATCCAACATGGGGTGTAGGGTGGTTAATGGTGGGGTATTAGGGGTGGTCACTGATCCTGGTTGGACTTGAGATCCCCGACACGACTAGGCCCTAGTTTGGGTCATGTCATATTAGTATCATTGCCCTAAGTTCATGGTCAATTGGTAGTCCACAAAGCCGTATTGAGTAGAGTCTTCTTTAAGGATGTATAGAATTCCACACTCCTAAGGGATAGGCTATGAGGCATTTAGGAATATTTTTCTTTCTTATTTTCTATATTCGCGTTATAGAGTCTAAGTTCCTGAAGTCTTCTCTATCACCCATTTGTTCACTTTTCAAATCATGCCTCTCAAATGAATTAAAGTTCATGAAGGCTCCTCTGTCCCACCCGAGGACAATATTGATGGGACTCATCCTACTAATGGGGTCCATACTCGGTCTAGGGGTCCAATTCCTGATTGCTCTCCTAGAGTTCCACCTGTCCCCTCCAGTCCTTCACGAGCTCCTTATGATGATGTGATAAATACGGAGTTTTGTCATTCTATTCATATTTTGGCACATTTGGTAACTTCTTAGGCCGCAAGGATGCTTCTATTACTCCATCTCTTAAGGCCACAAGGGTAGTGGCCAACAACATAGTGGCAGGGATGGTGAAAAGTGGTCCAAAGAGAAGTAGGGCAATTCTGGGTCTTACTCAACTGCTAGTGCTCCCTACCCAAAGTTGTTATGTGAGAAGTGTTTTCTTGGTAGCTATAATTATAGGGTAAAGGGTGCCCAATCTCAGGCCACTATCCCAATAAGCTCCATCCTATACTTCTGTAGATTTTATCATAAATTATATCGGGGTTACTGTGATGAAGAAAAGGACAAGTTCTTTAATTATGGTTAACTAGGGTATATGCTTAGAATCTGCCCAGTGGATAAGGTTACTTCTGGGGAAATCGAGGTTCCTGTTGCCTCTTTATCATCTTTGGTACCATATGATGCACCATTTAGATCCGAACTCTAGTCAGAACTGACTCTATGCTCTCACTATCTATTAGAAGTTTGAGGTTTCCTCTAATGTTGTTACTGGTATATTGAAACTCTGTTAGCATAATATGAATTATTTACTTGATCTGAGGTCCACTCTTTCATATGTGACCCCATTTGAGGCTGTGCATTTTAGTTTCGATCCTGAGTATATTTTGGACCCTTTTTTTATTTCTACCTTAGTGGGTGAATCTGTGTTGGATAAAAGAGTCTATAAGGGTTGTATGGTATCTGCGGGTGGTTGGGAGACTTTAGTTGATCTTTTTGAACTAAACATGATTAATTTCAACGTCATATTAGGGATGGATTAGTTACACTCTTGCTATGTATCTCTAGACTATCGTACCCATAAGGTCATCTTTAAATTCCCCAATGAGCTAGTTTTTAAATGGCAGGGTGGTTACTTAGCTCCTAAGGGGAGTTTCATATCATATCTTAGAGCTTGGAGATTAATCTCCAAGGGGTGTCTCTATCATCAGGTTCGGGTTACAGATTCTGCCTCAAAGGGTCCTTCTTTATATTCCATCTCGATGGTGAATGGATTCCTTGAGGTCTTACCTGACGACCTTCTTTGTGTCCCTTCATAAAAGGAGATTGATTTTAGGATTGATCTTGTTTCAAACACTCAACCTACTTTTACTCCCCCGTATAGAATGGCTCTGACTGAGTTAAAAGAGCTTAAGAAGCAACGAAATGATCTTTTAGACAAGGGTTTCATCCATCCTAGTGTGTTTTCGTAGGGTGCACCGGTATTGTTCATGTGTAAGAAGGATGGTTCCCTTCTTATGTTTATTGATTACTGGCAACTGAGTAAGGTGACGATAAAGAATAATTACCCTCTTCCAAGGATAGATGATTTGTTTGATCAACTTCAGGGTGCTAAGTTTTTATCCAAGATTGATCTTCGGTCCAAGTATCATTATCTAAAGATTATGGAGGTGGATATTTCTAAGACTACCTTTCTTACCCGGTATGGTCATTTTTAGTTTCTAGTTATGTCTTTTGTATTGACCAATGCCCTGGCGACATTCATGGATTTAATGAATAGAATCTTTCGCTAATTTCTGTAATTGTTTGTTATTGTGTTGATAGATGATATTCTTGTGTACTCAAAGAGTAATGTGGATCATGTCGATAACCTCCTCATTGTATTGTAGTCCTTGAAAGAACAGCAAGTATATGCCAAACTTTTGAAATGTGAATTCTGGATGAACGTTGTCACTTTTCTAGGTCATGTCATATCTAGCGAAGGGATAATGGTGGATCCGTAGAAGGTTTCAATGTTTAAGAAGTGGCCTAGACCCATGACTTCAACCGATATTCGGAGCTTCTTGGGTTTAGTCGGTTACTACAGGAGGTTTGTGTAAATTTTTTTTACTATAGTTATCCCATTGACTAAGTTAACTCAGAAGAAGATAAAGTTCTTATGGTATGATGTTTGTGAGAGTAGTTTTGAGAATATGAAGGATAAGATGACTTCAGCACTGATCTTGACCTTGCCTGAAGACAAGCACAGTTTTGTAGTCTATTTAGATACGTCCTGTGTGGGGCTTGGTTGCGTTTTTATGTAGCATGACAATGTGATAGCATATGCCTTTAGTGGGTGGTGGTTGGGTTTTTGATCTTAGTAATGACTTAGTGGTATGAGTCATTAAGGATAGTGATGAGTCGTTAGGAAAATTCTTAATTCAAATCAGTAACTTAGTGTCTTGACTTGGCTCTAAGTACGAGTGGCTCATAAAGAGCCGCGAGGATAGGTTACAAGTTGTAGGGTTGAGTCATATGTTGTCTAGTGTCCAATCCCTGGGGTTCTATCTTGGATACGACTAGACCATATATGTTGTATGGTTAGGTCACGAGTGGGATCATTGAGTCGTATGGTGAATTATGTATGGGAGTCCATATCACTGTCTTGGTGACGACTTGGGGGTACGAGTCGTACGTTGTGGTTACAAGTCAAGGGGTCGACTCGTAACCATATGCAGCCTTTTTATAGTTTTTAAGTTGGGGGCATTCTGGACATTTCCCAATATATGTCCCTTCGATACCACGACTTAAAACATCCTTTGGGATTTCATTAACACTCTATTTGCAATAAAACACTCTCAAATTCTCTCTTAAACTCTCTATTCAAGCAAAATCTAGGGTTTCATCAGGATAATCAATTAAGGCTCTCAAGGGTGGTTTCTCTCCGAACTTTTTATGTCTAAGGCATGTTACTCCTCCCTCGTTATTATTTGACTCAAGTCATATGTTTTATGTATGGTTTTCAAGGTATTCTTATGGTTTTGAAATAAAGGTTGGGGGATTTGGTTGTTCATAGATGAATATTGTTTCTCATGGTTTAATTCTGGTTTTCCTTATTTTAATTATGGTTTTGAACATGTGGTTGCATGGGTAGGGTGGTTGAACTTGATAACTATAAATTGCTTTAAACTTGTGACTCTTAAGTGGTTATAATCCCAACCTTGCTTTGTAAAACTGGATAGTAGATATGAGAAAGGTGTAAATTTGAATTAGGGGTACAATGGAATCACCAAAGTATTTGGTTTGACTATTTCTTGAAACTAATACATGGAACAAAATGGTTAAATGGTTAAGGCTGGTTCTGAAAACCTTGTAGGGTACGAAAAAAATACCCTAAGTGATTTTAATAATAGAGTCTGCGGGGTAAGAAGGACTCCCCTAAGTGTTGACTGGTGACATTGCTTGCAAGCTATAGTCGGTATGACAATACCACTTTTTAATGCCTTAATAATTGACTCCTAGAATTGGTGGTTTGGTTCTGTACTAAAGGTTTAAATTGGGCAATAATGGGGTATCAGTACAAGAGCTTCTAATATAAAAGTGTACGAGTGGAATACAAAAGAATATACTAATACAACTTATCTCTGAATACAACATAGAGACTAGTCCAATAAATATGGGAGAGATACGCAATACTTCAAATATCAAGAGCTCACTCTAAGTGTCTGAACCATGGCTGCTCAGCACGATGCACACATCAACGACGATAGCCCGTACAATGATTTGTAGGCTACAGAAGTGTAGTATGAGTACAAAATGAATGGTACTCAGTATGCAACTGTCAACTGAGCTCCAAAGATAAAACATATATATACAATATATAAACAGAATGGAAACTACACCCAAGAGTCCATAAATCATATAACAATCCAATGAGGTAATAAGGAACAACCATCCTGTTGATGTTCAATAGACCAACATATTAAGACTAAGGAAGTAACAAGGATAAACTATCCTATTTCAGTCATATTCATGAATCTCAATACTATACCGCATATAACTTGCCAATATGTGAAGTACAAGTGGAAGGAAGATACATATAAATATTCAAGACCAAACAATGAGTATACAATATGAACAATTGAAGGTATGGATATATGGTAGTTACATAGCTACATATAGATAGGTGTGTGTGTGTGTGTATATATATATACACTCACACACATAGGGATATGAATTCAACTCAAAGAATAACCTTAATCATCATGTCTTCACTTTTAAGGCCTCATTATAATCCTATCAGGATCTAGTATTATCATACTCAGGTTTCTAATCCATATGTCTGAACATGAGACACACAGGCATAATAATGCAGTTGTAAGATAGAAAAGGCTAGAAATAACCTAAAATCTTGATATCGAATAAATGACCAATCCATCATAAACTAACCATGATAATGATTATAACAATGATAAGAACAATATCAACAAAAGTGTGATTAACATTTATTTTGGAAAACTAAATAATGAGTCATGTCTATGCATACTCCTATCATCCCAAGCTCAAAAGGTTCAATAAACATACAATAGCACAAGGAATAGTCATCACCTATATCTATGCAACTGTCCCATACCGGCTGATAGACATAGGTGTATATTGGTGATCGGCGATGTGAATGCAAAAATGAATGCAACAGAATCCACAATACCATAATGATCATCATGATAACCATCATCATGATATCCTCCAGCCTTTCTAGGTATCAACACATCATCATAATATGCTACGACCTTGTAGGGTATCAACAGTATCACCAAAATATCCTCCGACCTTGCCGAGTATCATAGCATTATCATATTATCCTCCGGCCTTGCTGAGTATCAATATCATCATAATATCCTTTAGCCTTGCCGGATATCAATATCATTAATATCCTTTGGCCTTGATAAGTATCAATATCATCATCATAATAAACAAACCAATATCACGTAATAGAGATCAAACCCCACAAGGATTAAAGTAAATGACAAGCCCCACGAAGGCTAAAGGAAATAACAAGTCCCACGAGGAATAAAGTAAATAGATATGAAAAGAGAAGGAAGGTGAAGTATATTTCCATAATCCATCATTCATCATCAATACCATCTCATTAGAAAGTATATATATAATACGTGCACGAACTTAAGCCGTGGCTAAAAGAGTGTAAATCTGTAAGTTTATTGCCCCGAGTGGACTTCAGGACTAAATCACTATAAAAGTGTAAAAAAGGTTGGAATATCTCACGACTACAGTAAAGAATAGTGTCAAATCAAGGACCAAAATATATCTCAATCAAATCTTTAAAATATCATTATCAACCTCTTTTACACATATAACTTGTTCATTAAGTTACGCAGTTATTATTATGGAGAAATACATCTTAAGGTGGAAAGTGGGTTTTAGCCTTAGTTAGTGGAAACAACAATGAGATATAATCTAATTGGAATCATATGAATCATCAATGCAATAATCATGAATGTACCAAATCTATGCATGAAATCACCAGTATTCAAATCAATGAAATTAGAAACATCATACCGCATCTTTCTCCATCCCATATCAGAGAGATGTATATGTAAACACACACACACATACATACATACATACATATATATATATATTCATAAACTACAACTATGTCCTTTACAAGGATAATTACTTCCCAGATATCTAACTCGATTCTTAACATGGCCTTTGGCCCAATAATGTATCTGGAATAATCGTAACATCATAATCACGGCCTTAGGACCACATACGTATCTAGATATCATGTCGATAATCATGTATATATAAATCATCTCATAACTATAGGCCATAGCGTATTCATAAAGTGTAAATCTCTATAAGCTATGAAGCATATCTATAATCATCTCACACATAGGAGGCATTTCCCTTCTAGGAGTCATAGTGCCTCAATAAGCACAACTCATACAATGAGGCATATCACATCTAAGGCATCTAGTAACTATGGTCATGTATCAAGACTATGAGAAATACCATATCTATAGGAAAACTATCATATTTAAGAGGGATAGCATCTCTATAGGCCAAATATCATAACCAAGAGGAATTATCATCTTTATAGGCCAATTATCATAACTTAGAGGAAATGGCATCTCTAAAGGCCTAACATCATTTCTATAAGGAAATCATGTCCATAATCTATTTAATCATTATCTAGGGAAAATACTAGCATAATTCACCAAGCCACAAAGTAACCTTACTCTAAGTTTTACTAGCCTCAACTATGCGTGACATCCGCAACTAAATCCCCAAGGCTAACAGAAGTCTTGGCCTAAGTGGGCCAGATGATCCTACTTCTAATCTTCGATTTCCATGTTTAGACAAACTATGCCTCAAACTAGCCTAAGGTATCTAGTTCAACTTCTCGATGTCAAGCAAGCCATAATCAAGTCTAAGATAGGAAATTTGACAAAAAAACATGGGCATTAAGTCAACTCTACCGAAAGTACAGTTTCAAGACCACTAGACTAGCCCAACTAAGTTTTATCATACTAACCATAATTCCAACCCATAAACCATCCCAAACCTAGTATTATATGATAACCATGCTACGAATTAGCTCACTTTAGGGATAAGGCAATAGCATTCTAAAAGGGTCATAAACTTACCACCTTAAAGGTCCAAAACCCTCATCTAATCCCCAAACATCAATAATCAAGCCTAACATTCACATTTAAATACAATATATATCTCACATCATCTTTGATGAAGAGTAGGTAGAAGACTACCTCAAATCTAAATCACAAAATCTCACATTATTCTGAACTGCTTGTCCATCATTACTTCACAATCCCAAAATGCTATCACACTATCAAAATCAATCTACTTATCAATTCGAGTCTACGATACCTATATTGCAACATTGTGCTTCAGGTACAAAAACGACACCTAAAACCCCAAGTAGGTCCCTTGTATGGAAAACGTGTTTCCAAGGTCAACCCAATGTTCACACATGAACATGGAACCATAACCCTTAAGAAATGGGGAAAACAAAGCTAATTTGGGGTTAAAATCTAGCCCTAAGATAAATTAGGGTTTTGGGTCCAAACTAAGAAATCCAAGCATTAATTTAAAGGATTCTTACCTATAATACGAATATATTCAAATTAATAGATGATAATCAAGCTCCAAAGTTACCTATAACAATCAATTTGAGTTACCACGCTCATTTTGGGGTTTTGGCTCTCAAGGGTGATGGATAAATGACCCAAATCACGACTATGGGGTCTATTTATGAACCCCCAGTCAAGGAGAAGCAGCTATCACCCTCAATGGGCCACTATCACACTAAGGGAGATCGCCATAAGGCGTGTTGCATGATTTCGCTATCTCTTACCCTCACATATAACCGTCGAAACTTGGAATTTTCCCAAGTTTTAGCCAATGCCTTGGGACTCGTTTGGAATCCGATTTTCATAAATAAACTATGTAACCATTGTAATTTCAATGCTTAGAACGCGTTGGCAAAGTCAAATTTTTACTTTGAGGTTATTTCAACCAAACATAGGTCCCACACCCATATTTCCAAATTTTAAGGTTTCCGACTAATAGGTCAAAATGAGCTCGAGTGCATTAGGACCTAAACCAAAGGTCTACCTAGCCAAAAATTGATATTTCGGATCTGTTGCGTAGTCAAAATTTGCATCAGAGATCATTTTGCTGAAGTTTTTGCCAGATAGCCATTTAGAACTAGTGAAGACTTCTAAAAAAAGAATTGGTTCCAAAAACTAAATGAACTTCCTGATAATCGAACTATCGGTCCTAACAAGTTATAAATGACTTAGGGTAGCTATAGAGAAGCTCAGATGCTGAAGATAAACGAAAATATGCTAAATGACCAAAAGGGTCATTACAATATCCACTACTAAAAAGACTTTTGTCCTCGAAAGTCAACGGACCAAAAGAATCTCAAAGGCTCGAAAGGATGAGGTACTAGGCCCACATGACTTCCTAGATAACCTCAACGAAGAGAAAATACTTCTAAGGGATTTTTCCATAGGTATCCCTTTTTCCAAAGAACATATCTTACTCCACTTCTAATGACGCTAAACTCACTTAAACCACCAACTGGCATCCGACTGAACGAAAAAAATACTGATGCACTCAAATCAGAACCACAACATACTCATACCATCTATAAACTCGCACAAATCAATAAAGGCTCATCTACGCCAAAAATAAACCAAGACATGAGTTATGCAACCGACTCTAAATCCTAATATACCCTTCCCTTAAAAAAAATATACTTGCTATCTATTTCAAACCAAGAAAAAAATACCTTAGTCCTATCCGCACAATCTCTTCACAAAGAACTCAAAAATTAAAGTTGATATGCTGAAAGTCTATATAGAAAACATAAGAATTAGCTCATAAGGCACTATTTGGGAACACAAATGGAGATAATCAAGGAATACAATCTATAATAATGCCATAACTAGTTCGAATAAAAATCAAGTTGAAATCCTAAAGTTTAAGGTATAACTACTCATCACTAGATATTTTGCTCCAGGATGTCCCATCAACCGAGAATGAAGCCATGCCGAATCTAACTCAAGTATATTATTCCCACTGGGTATATTATCCAAACTTTCCAAAGTAGTCTAATGAGTCATGGTCAAAGATGAATGAACCAATACCGGGTACATAGGCTAACATCTGAACACATGTCAACTATAATCCAATTGAAGTCGAGAAGACTGAATAGGAAACCATGGAGTAGGCTCAACAATCCTATAACTGAAATCCAAATGGAGAAAAATCTAAAACAAAGGTTGCACGCAAGCTCTACAACTCCAAACAAATATATCAATACAGAGGCTAAATCGCTCGATCTCAACTTCCCAAACCAAATGTAAAGGTAGGTATGGATTTATACTCCATATCTATCATAACTCCCAAATCACCATTCAAAGGTGCCAAGTCAAGACTTGAACCAATAAGCCAATGTCATTATAGTAGAGATAAATCATACCATGCCATAGTCGAGACATATCTGAAGAACAATAATTATTACAGGGATAACCATTTTTTGAAATGCAATGTAACCCCCCAAGAACCTATCTCGATACATCACACAGTGCTTAAGGCCACGCATGGCCTCAAGCTAACCCTCTAAGCCTATCATCACTTTCAGAACTCACTATAACACTAATCATTTTAAAATAGGGAAGAATAATCATGTCATGAGCATACTGTGATATGAAGAAATATTGTCCTGTACAAACAAAATACTGAAAGTTCTATACATACTGGTACTCTAGTCTGACAAAGCCTCTACTACAAAAGACTGAGGAGCCATTGAGATAGATCTCCAACTGACTCGCCTGAACTGAAAAGAAACAACCATCTACTATCAAGGCAAAAATCAAGGACATAGGTCCTCGAACCATGAGGACTCACCAACTGTAAGAATGTAGATGGAGGTACTCAAAGATCACTGTCGTTACTGAGACTAAGCACCTGAACCTACATCACAAGAAAATGTAGAACATAGAAGAGTATGGGAATCAGTACTTAGGATTGTACTGAGTATGTGGGGGTTTATGCAACACTTTTAAAAAATATCATAAATGTAAAATAAAGTCATGCATGCTGACAATAATGACTCTCTTCACTTGAATTTCATAAAACATAATTTCCATAAATCATCGATAATAACACATGCTTCACAAATTTCATAAATCATTGGACTCAACTCAAACTCTTTAACTCATGACTTAGAGTGACTCGGTAACTCAAGAAACTTAGACTATTATGGAGTTGGGAGTTTCTTACAACTGACATAAACCATGTAAGCTACATGGAGTCCAATGTTTTGCCCTCCTAAAGAAGGAACCCCACATTGGTGGGAGCGTTATACTCTTGCCAAGGAGTATAACCTTAAACTCATCTCTGTGACCACAACTCAGCTCTCTGGCCCTCAAATCTCATTCCTATGGTGGCACGTAGTTCTGGGGAAGTAGGATGCGGTGAACCCACACTTCCTACTCGGTGCTAAATACTCCTCCCAGACTCAGCTCAGAACACGTTAGAAAATCTACCTTAATCAACTCAAGGTCTATCATAGAGACCAAAATCATAAATATATCTCATTTGTAAATCATAAATAATTTGTGGATTCCTAACTCGACTCAACTCAAAACAATATTTCTCAACATCAAGAATAATTGCTTATCAAATCATATCAAGTATCAAAAGCTTCAAGAAAACATCATAGGACTCATTCTTGACTCTCAAGATCAATATCAAGATATATTCAATACTTAATCTCTTCATGGGAAAAGCATAAATCATGACACTTATCTTAAATCACTTTAGAAATCATCATTTCATAATATCAATATACAACTCATGGCATAAATTTCTCAATTTAAGAAATATGATGGTAAAATAATCATAAATATCAAACTTAATCAACTCAAATCTCATAAATCATCAATAAAGTAGTTTGGGTGTAAACCCACTTGCAAAGATCATGAAATTCCAATAGTAAAAATCAAATCTTTGGGCACAAGAATGAAGGGATATTCTTGTTCAAGCCCCACATACCTTGATTATTATCCGGGATGAATAAACTTGCCATAGAACTTGCTATAGACTTCTATTCCCACTTCTTGAGTTAGAGATCTTAATGTTCTTGACTTGGAAGTTTTAACTCTTGAACTAATATATGAAAACCATGGCTTGATGTTGAGATGTTTAGACAAGAATTGGATTGAATTTTGGAGAGAAACCCTAGAATTTTGGAGAAGATGGAAGAGAAAATGAGGATTTTCTCCCTCACTTGTACATATATAAAGGGCAAATTCTAGAACTGGAGCCCGATTTTTGGCCCTGGCGCGATGCGCCAGGATCGCGGTCCTTCACTGGAATTGGACAATTGGGAAACTACTCAGTTATGCGACGCGGTGAAGTTGCATTTGCCACCTTGGTCGTGACCTGGAAGGGCACCGCAACGCGGTGGAATCGCGTTGGTGCACTGGAATTTGACAATCCTAATATTGAGCCTTGGCGCGATGCGTCAATATCGCGGAGGCTCACTGAAAAATGATAATTACCATTTTGGCTGGCTCCACGATGCGCTAAAGTGCCAGGTGATACACTGTCTCACTAAAATAGCTCTAACTCTTCACCCGAGTGTCAGATTCGGGCGAATTTGGTATCGATGGAAAGCTTATTCAATGCTCTACATGGCAAAAAGTAAAAATTAGAGAAATACAACATAGTATAAACATCAATCACTTTGGAAGTCATCCATATTCACTCAAAAGGTAGATTTAGGCTTAAGAAACGATCGGGGTATTACACGCAAGCAACCCACTCCATAATCGATGAAGGGCATGGATTATCCAAATATACTCAAAAGCTCCCCAAGGATGCAAATCACACTAGTAATGGAAAAAACTCTAGCAACTAGGAGAAATGCAAGTTAAGCCGGAACTAACTAGTTTGATACTCCATCTCAGCAAAGAATATTCATAGGCACATATCATTAAGGAGAAATACTACACCAAGCCTCAATAGGATAAACAAACTCTGAAATGGGGATTTCCTTATTCTACCCAAGAATCACATCATCGAAGTAGAAAAATACCAATCTCGAAACCATGGTCAAAGTCAAGACCATTACCAAAGAACCAACAACTCAAGATAAAGAATTTCCACATTTCCAACTTAAGAATAGATCATAGGAAAGTCACCTTCCTCTAACTCTCCAACTCTCTTTAAGACAAAACTATAACACCGTAAGAAAGGAGCATCCAGTCTCCTCACTAATAATAAGTGCAACCCATCACAAAGGAACAAACCCAACAAATCTATTAGATGAATGTACGACATCTCAATTTCAATATCAAAACCATTATTGAGAGATGAGATAGTCACAACCGAAAAATGGCCAAGGCAAAAACCTTCACAACCCAGAAGGCAAGTCTAAGGATCCCAAACTTAAAAATGAATGATACGACTAAATCACCAACTTTAGAATCATAACAAAACCAAATAAGGTCAGCTTACCTTTGATATCATAATATATTCCCGAATCAATCTAACACAGCTAACTACGAGGTAAACAATCAACCTAGCAGCGTTATATAGGGGAAAAAACATCAATTCAAACTTCATTTACTCATTCCACCGAATAAGATCATAAAGAATTGAAATTCTAATGAGATGACACTAGTCTATACAACTACCCAGCGAGGATCAATTACATCAAGTTGTACTATCACATAATATAGCAGGGATACCAGTAGCAACAATAATATCAACATCATATAATGAATAGGCGGCGCCAAAATAAATATCAATATAATGCACCAATCAAGGGACACAATAAGGCCAATATGCCAAGATAAATAGGACTCAAACCCAAAAGCTACACCCATAGGGAGAAAATATCAACACAGATCTACTTAATCCACTACAAAAAGAAATAAACCATAAAATAGTAACACAATCATGAATTCAATAATAAGGCACATAATAACCAATATCAACTCATCAAGGCATATAATTATCAATGGGTATGGAACCCCAATACACATAGCAAAAGATAAATGTGGGAAATAAAAACACACCTATCATGGTGAAATCCACAATCACATGTCTAACAGGCATAGAGAGAATAAATCTAAATGAATCCAAACTCAGACCGGCCAACTAAATCATCAACTAAGGTACCAAGCACACTATCTCTAATTGAATATGCCACAACATCACGGGGCTAATTTGAATGAGCTGAATGACTAGAAATCCTATACTAGGGACACTTTTAGGCTAGTAACGAACATCTCTATAGTCACAACAAATCTCGAAGCTCTAATGCTAGAGGACAACACAAAAAAGCCCAGAGGGTTGTCCAACTGACTCTAAGAGCAAACTCTAGTAGAATATCCATCTTACCCACAATCATAGCCTATCTCAGGAGCTCTAGGCTAACGAGGAAAATATGTTAACTCTATCTGATCAATTAACTCATGTATAGGGTACTCTCAGAACCAGTGACTCATCATGACACAACCAAACCATGATCCTGGAATACTCTGAGATTGTGCCCCACATAATCTAAAATGGTCGTCATAGCCTAAATAACCATACCAAAACTTCATATGTTTGATAATGATTCTACCTATGATGATCATTATGGATAATTTGAGAACCACTCATAGTCTAAACTACCACTTGCATAGAGTCGATACACTATAAGTGAAGCTAAACTCAATCGAAAGAATCCTCACTCCTAAATAAAATACCAATTGCGCTATATAGATGACATAGCCTTTGACCACCATTTCCATAAGTCTCAATACATGTTGTATATGGTTCTCTCATAATCAACAACCTGAGGAAAGAAGACCCAGCTGTTATCAAGATCTTTGACACTAAAGAGAGTGGCAATGCAAGACCTTATATAATCGATGCACCATGCCCGACTCAAAAGAGTATAACATAAGAATATGTCTGGCCTAATTGATAAATCCAATCTCATACTCAGAAACTAGTCAAGAACCCTAATGAACACCAATAAACCCAACTTTAGTCTAAGAAATGCTCGATGATTCAAATGACATCCATGGCTGAGAGGGATCTACAACATAACTCAAATCCCCAATGTCGAACCTCAAAGGATGAAGCAGTCACAAGCTCAACTGAAGCCTAAGCTGGCCTAAACTTTTTTTTATTGCCACTGAAGATCTTCGATATCCATCTTTGACTCTCTAGTCCGACAATGCGCTAAAACTCTAGAAATGTATGTTAAACTCTTATTCACATCTCTTGATAATATCACATCATCCTTCTGGGATAGAATAGAGTCAAAGAATATGTATGAGGTTTATAGCAATGAAGACACACGACTAGAATTCAAGAAGTGAATTTCCTAAAATGTCACTATAGCCTCCTAAATATAGGTTAGGGAAATCTCCATACCGATCCACAGACTCTACTAACACTTATCTCTTGTAATAATATATCGGTAAAACCTGGCTCTAATACCAATTTGTCATGACCCAATTTCTTAGGCCATAATGGCACCTACTATAGCCACTATTAGGCAATCCAAATCCCGTAGTACAGAATGTCTAGTAATGGACTACCCAAATAAAATAAGGAAAAAATGCAAATAAACGTAAGAAAAGATCATAGACAAATCCCAAAACCTGGTGGTATCAGTACAAGAGCTTCTAATATAATAAGAGTACAAAAGTGAAATACAAAAGAATATAATGATACAACTTATCTCAAAATACAACACAGAGACTAGTTTAATACAAAAGGGAGAGACTTGAAATACTCTGAATGTCGGGAGCACACTGTAAGTCTCTAAACCATGGCTGCTTTGCATGATACACACATCAAGGCGATAACTCGTACTATGATCTGTAGGCTGTAGAAGTGTAGTATAAGTACCAACGAATGCTACTTAGTAGGCAACTGTCAACTAAGATCTAATGGTAAATATAAACAAAGTGGAAACTACATCAAATAGTCCATAAATTATATAACAAGCCAATGAGGTAATAAGGAACAACCATCCTATTGATGTCTAATAGGTCATTATATTAAGAATAAGGAAGTAACAAGGATGAACTATCCTATTCCAGTCATATTCATAAATCTCAATACAATACCATATATCACTGGCCAATATGCAAAGTACAAGTGGGAGGAAGACACATATAAATACACAAGGACAAAGAATGAGTATACGATATGAACAATTGAAAAAAAGGATATATGATAGTTCCAAAGCTATAAATAGCTAGGTATATATATATATATACATATAGAGATGAAGTCAACTCAAAGCATAACCTAAATCATTATGTCTTCACTTTCAAGGCCTTATTATAATCTTATCAGGATCTAGTGCCATTATGCTCAGGGTTTCTAATCCATATGTCTAAATATGAGACAAATAGGCATAATAATAAAATCGTAAGATAGAGGAGGCTAGAAACATACCTTAAATCTCAATACCAAATTAATGACCAATCTATCATTAATTATCCATAATAATGATTATACTAATGATAAGAACAATAACAAAAATAGCACGAGTAGCCAGCTATTCTAGACAACCAAATACCTAGTAGAGCCTATACGTACCCTTACCGCCCTAAGCTCGAAAGGTTCAATCAATATACAATAATACAAGGCATAGTTATTACCCATATCTATGAAACTATCCCATATCAGCTGATAGACATAGGTGCATACTGGTGATAGGCAATGGACATGCAATAATAACTGCAACAAAATCCTAAATACCATAAAAATCATTATCATAACTGTCATGATAATATCCTATGGCCTTGCCGGGTATCATCACATCATCATAATATCCTCCAACCTTGAAGGGTATCAATATCATCACCACAATATTCTCTGGCCTTAGTGGGTATCATCACATCATTATAATATTCTATGGCCTTTCCAGGAATCAAATTATCATAATATCCTCCATCCTTATCTGGTATCAATATCATCATAATATTCTCCAAACTTGTCAGATATCAATATCATCATCATAATATCCAAACCAATATAATATAATAGAGAACAAGCCCCATAAGGGCTAAAGTAAATGACAAGCCCCATGAGGGATAAAGTAAAAGTCAGGCCTTACAAGGGCTAAAGTAAAATAGATATGAAAAGAGAAGCAAGGTAGAGTATATTTTCATTATACATTGTTCATCATCAATACCACATCTTTATCAAGTGTATATAAAATAGGTGCATATTTAAAAGAGTGTAAATCTGTAAGTTTGTTGCCCAGAGTGAACTTCAAGACAAAATCTTTATAAAAGTGTAGAAAGGGTCAAAACATTTCATGATTGGAGTAAAGAATAGTTTTAAATCAAGGACCAAAATATACCTCGGTCAAATCTTTTAAACATTATTATTAACCTATTTTACACATATAACTTATTTATTAAGTTAGGCAGCTATTACTGTAGAGAAATCTATCTTAAGGTGGAAAGTTAGCCTAGCCTTTAGTTAGTGGAAACAATAATGAGATTATAATCTATTTGGAATTGTATCAATGATTAATGCAACAATCATGAATGTACCAAATCTATGCATGCCTACTCAAAGTCGAACCATAAAATCTCAAATCATTCACTAACGTCTCATCTATCTTCACTTCATAGTCCCAAAATGCTGTCATACTATCAAACTCATAATCTACTCATAATTATAAGTCTAACAATACATATATTGAACCATTGTTCTTTGGGTCCAAAAATAACATCAAAAACCCCAAGTGGGTCCTTCATACATAAGACACATTTCTGAGGTCAACCCAATTTTCATACATAAACAAGGAACCATAATGCTCAAGAAATGAGGGGAAACAAAGCAAATTTGGGGCTAAATTAATCCCTAAGTTAAATTGGGGTTTAGGTGTAAACTAAGAAATCCAAGCATGAATTAAAAGGATTATTACCTTTAATCCAAAGATATTCATGATAATAGATGATAATAAATCTCCCAAGTCATACATAATGATCAATTTTGAATTACCACACTCATTTTGGGGTTTTAGCGCTCTATGGTGAAGGAAAAATAACCAAAATCACGACCAGGGGGTCTATTTATGGACCCCTAGGGAAGGAGATGTAGCGATCGCCCTCTATGGGCCACAATCGTGCTATGGGTGATCGCTATAAGGCGCTTTGCATGATCGCACTATCTTTTGCCCTTACCAATAACAACTGAAACTTGGTATTTTTCCAAGTTTCTGCCAATGCCTTGGGACTTGTTCAAAAAATAATTTTTACAAATGAGCTATATAACCACACTAAGTTTTTTTGGTTCAATGTTTGTGAGGGAATTTTTTAGTAGTTGAAGGATAAATTAGCTTCTGTGTTAGTTTTAACCCTACCCGAAGGCACTGATGGGTTTGTTGGTATTGTGATGCATCAAGTGTGTGACTAGGTTATGTTTAGATAAAATATGGTATGGTTATAGTGTTGTGTTCTAGATTACATGAAATTTTATGAGATCTTACAAGTAATATAGTAACTAAAATAGTCAAAAATCGTACCCACGGGACTATGTAACTAGCAATTCAACCAACATTAGTTTTTGCAAAACTGTATTAAGTGATTTAAAGCATCAAGATGATGGTCAAGTTTTGAATTAAAAATGTAAATAAATAATAAATACCAAGTCTTGACAAAGTCAAATTAACTAGAGGATGTAAACAATAATGATGGGAATTCCAGTGTTGAGGCACTTTTAACAATCTTACATATCTCTATTCTTATTGTAGTCTAGTTGATTATCAGGTTATTGATTCGCAGGGTTTATAGTATGATCATGGTATCTTGACCTCTAATCTTCTACCTATCTAAACATTGCAACTGCATCATTGAGCGAGGATGCAATAATCCATTTAGATACATAAAGTTATTGTCCTACAAGTGAACCAAATAAGGCTTCTAGGTATATCCCTATCCTAGATGCTAATTCAAATCCCTTATTTTATAAAAAGATGTGAACCTTGCTCCTTAATCTCTTCATTCTATCCCATGATTCTCCTCCTGAATTCACATAGGAATAAAGGTTTATTCTAATGGTGTCCACTTATCAAAATAGTAAGCACAAGAAATTAAGAACAACCCATACGATAATCCAACAAGAAACTACGATAAATAATATCAATGTGTACTCATGTTCTTGGACTCAACCCTAGAACAAGCGTTTTTATCCACTCATGGTTGAATTCAACATCAAAAAAAAATAATTAATCATACCAAGTAGAAATCTTGAAATAAAGAAGTTCAAAGAAACCTAAAAGAGAGATTTTCTTGTTTTTCCGCCGATGCTCACGTTCCAAAGTCCTTATTATTGACTTGATTTGTTCCTTTTATAGCTGGGTATATTTTTTCCAATTTGGCATCTCACTGATACACGTTATTGGTCTTTTCACTGCAAGCTCCGTGATGCAGCCTTATCGTGGTGAGATACTGGATTATGACACTTCAAGATTTACCCCGCACCACGATGTGGTGTTATCGTGATGAGTTACTGGAAATCAATATTTGTAAATAATCCTTCATTGCATCGTGTTCTAATCATGAAAACCTATTGGAATTTCAATCATTGGAGAATTATCATCCAATACGGTGAAATCGCGATGGGTTACTGGATTATTGTCTCGACTCTTTTTTCTTCCTTGCTTAATTCTCTTCTTTCTAATCCAAGTTCTAGTATCCTCATCTCAGCAAATTAAATGCATTACTCTATTCATCATTAAGTTTTTGTTCACACATCTAATCACATTCAATTAAATCACAATTTAGCCCTGCATAAACTAATCATGTCCATTAGATAAGGAACACAATTAAGGCTCAAATACAATTGGAATAACACATTTTATCTCATAGAACAAGTCCAAATATGGGTGAATATTGGTGATTGGACATATAAATACGCCCAATATCACCTCTATTAAAACTTAATGCAACAATATGTATCTCAATAAAATTCAGACTGGAAGCATATTGTATTTCATATCATAACCTCACTTGCACACATCTTTTTCAAACCTGATTGCTTTCTTTAATGAGAAATTCACCTACCTTTAATTCTCACCTCTTTGCCTCAAAGTTTCTCATCCTTGCACACTAAACAAAAACAACAAAATAACATAAGGAAAAGTGGGTTTCCTCCTACTCAGCGCTTTAGTTTTGGTCATGGCACGACACATGTTTTAGTATTTTTTTCTTTCTTTTCTATTTTTATATCTTTTATTTTTCTTAAAACAACTAAGAAATAAACTACACTATTACAGTACATTCATAGGTTTCCCCCACGCAGTCCTTAGTTTACGTCGTGGCATGACTCAGCTCAATTTCATTCATATGCAATGGTGATGGGCACATTGTGTGATCTCCTTGATTTGTCCAATAATGCTTCAATCTCTGTCCACTCACCAAAAATTTCTCAGTCTTCTTCTTGTTCCATAGATCAAAAGCTCCATGAGATGTCATTCACACTACTTCAAATGGTTCAGACCACTTGGACCTCAGCTTACCTAGAAACAACTTCAATCTTGAATTGAATAGCAAAACAAGTTGTCCTAGTTCAAAAGCTCAATTTAAAATATGCTTATCATGCCATTGCTTGGTATTTTATTTGTACAATTTAGCAGTCTCATAAGCATGGTGATGAAAATCATCAAGTTCATATAGTTTCAACAACCTCTTCTCACCAGCGACCTTTATATCGAGATTCAGTTTCTTCACAGCCCTGTAAGCTTGTTGCTCAAGCTCTACAGGAAAGTGACAAGCCTTCCCATATACAAGAGATAAGGGGAGGTTCCAATGTACATTTTATAGGTTATCCTATACACCCATAGTGCGTCATCTAGCTTTTTTGACTAATCTTTATGATGGCCATAAACAGTCTTCTGCAATATCTGCTTGATTTCTTGATTAGAGACTTCTACTTGGCCAAATCAAGTGGATGTTTCTGTCAATTTCTTCTTCAGCCTCTCAAAAACTTCCTGACACTCTGCCCCAAAATCAAACTTATCTTCTTTTTCCAATAGTTTTACACATAGGACTTGAAATCAACTAAAAATCATGGATAAACTGCCTGTAAAATCCTCCATGCCCCAAAAAACTTCTCACTCCCTTCACTATCACAGGATAAGATAGCTTTTCAATGACTTCATATTTGGATCTTTCCACTTCAATTCCTCTACATGACACCTTATTCCCAAGGACTATTCCTTCCTAAACCAAAAAGTGGCACTTTTCCCACTTCAGTACAAGGTTTGTCTCATCACAACGAGCTAAGACTTGATCTAGCTTCTGCAAGGACACATTAAAAGAGTTACCATAAATAAAGAAGTCATCCATAAATACCTCAATAATTTCTTCAACCATGTCATAGAAAATTGCCATCATGCATCTTTAAAATATTGCGAGTGCATTGCAAAGGCCAAAAGGAATTCTTTTGAATGTATACATTGTTATATGGACAGGTAAAGGTGGTATTTTATTGATATTCTAGTGCTATAGTGATCTACTTATACCCTGAGTATCCGTTCAGAAAGCAATAGTATTCCTGCCCTGCCAACCTATCTAGTATTTGATCAATGAACGGGATACGATAATGATCCTCTCTGGTGGCTTCATTCAACTTTTGATAATCAATGCTAATCCTTCAACCAGTCACCATGTGAGTGGGAATTTAATTATTAGCTTCGTTGGTCACCACAGTCATCCTACCTTTCTTTGTGATGCAGTGTGCAATGCGGACCCATTTACTGTCGAATATGGGATAGACAATCCCTGCATCAAGCCACTTGATGACTTCTTTTCATACCACCTTCTATATATATATATATATATATATATATATATATATATATATATTATGCATACAAAATGTTGTATTAATCCCTGTGATGTCTGACATTTGCCATCCAATTACCTTCTTACTTCTTTTCAAAACTACCAATGCTTCTCTCACCTGCACATCAGACAAACCTGCAAAAAAATCACAGGCAAAGTATCATTGTCACCAAGGAAAACATATTTTAAATGAGGAGGAAGGCCCTTGAGTTCTAGTTTTTGTTCTTCATTAATAGATGCCTTGGGAGATGGGCTAATAAGTTAGTTCAATAGCTCAAAAAAGATCACTCTAGTATCAATTACTGCTAAATCCATGACTTGAACCAATTCAAGCGCCTCTGTATCACCATAAAGATCTTGACCTATCAAAGCTTGCTTGAGTGGATCATCAGACAATAACAAATGGTGCTCAGACTCAAGGTCTATGATTGATATAGAAGACAATTCTTCATATATAGCAGGCAACTTCAATGCCTTGTTTACATCAAAAACCTCCACTTTTACCATGCACTCTCATAGTCTTATTTCCTACAGCTACATCAATAAGTAACTGCCTTATTTCTAGGAATGGGCATCCCAAAATAAATGGAACAACCAGATCATCTTCAAAAGTAGGAATAACAAAGTCTACTAGGAAAATCAATGATCTTACTTGCACCAATACATCTTTAATGATTCCGTCTGGCCTATAAAAGGACCTATTAGCCAATTGTAAAATAATGGTCGTGGGTTTGGGACTCCCAAGACCCATCTTTCACAACTAAGATATGGGCATAAGATTAATGCTCTCCCCTAATTCACATAAACCATAAGCACTAATGGTCTACCCAATGGTGATCTACAAAGTAAAACTACCTGAATATTTCAGCTTTATGAGAAACTTGTTCTGTATCTTAGATGTGCACTCTTTAGTAAGTGCTTTGGTAGCATACTCTATCAAATGATTCTTTTTTTTCACTATGTCCTTTAGATACTTTACATACTTTAAAACGCTCTGTAGAATATCTACAAGAGGAAGATTGACATTAAATGACTTTAAAAGGTCTAAAAACTTCTTGTAAGTTATCTCCTCTTAGTGCTTCTGAAGCCTTTGAGGGAAGGGTAAAGGTAGAGTCTTCTTCTCCACTTTGATTTCATTACTTGAAGCTTTTTATTTGACCACTTTCTCCTTATTTATTTTAGATTTACTATCAGTAGATGTTGGACTAATATGCTCTGTTTTCGCCTCCTTTAACTATAAACCACTCCTTGTTGTGATTGCATTTACCTGCTTTGGATTTGCCTCTGTATTACTAGGTAAGCTTCCTTGAGGTCTAGATCTAAATTCTTCATAATCAACTGTTGATTCTTTATATCTGTTGCTAACTGTGTGCGAGAAGACAGAAGTTGCATTATCATCTCCTCTAAATTGCTCGTTTGAGTTGTGGCTTCATTATTTTGAACTTACCATTAATTCTATTGCACTGCTCCTTATACTGATTATTGCTCTATGCCTGATTTCTATCCCATAAGAAACTGGGATGATTCCTCCAACTCAGATTATATGTGTTACCATAATTCTATTGTTCTTGACGATTAGCATTCCCTACATAATTTATAGAATCTAGATTAACTGTACAAGAATCTATTGTATACTCACTGCTTCCACAAATCTCACACCATGCGTTTATCTGTTTAACCGTATTAGTTGTTGCTGCTGGCTGTGTAACCCTCTACTTCATACTGCTAAACTAATTAGTTATCTAATTTTGTAGTACAACACGCTAAGCTGATAATGCAGTAAACTGATCTACCTTCAACACACCTGTAATCTTTTTAAGAGCACTTATTGAGTCATTATGCCATTCGAGATTCCCTTGTAAAATTTGATTCAACAGTGTATACAATTCATCATAAGTCTTCTCAAGAGTTTTCCCACCTGTTTTTGAATCTAAGATAAACTTGGTATTTTGGCTCCAACCTCTCTATAAAAGTATGAATAAGAACATCATTATACTGATGATGGTGAGGGCAATTTCTTAGCATCCCCTTAAATCTCTCCCAAGCTTGGTAGAGATTTTCTTCTTCTTTCAGCTTGAAACTCAGAATCTTTCTTTTCAAGCGTGCAGACTTCCCTGATGTGAAGAATCAAATATGGAACTTCTGAGCCAGATTGTCATAGAAAGTGGTGGATAGTGGTCGTTCAGCATGTAACTATCTTTTTGCTTCCTAAATTAAAGAAAAAGGGAAGAGAGTCAGTTTGACATAATTTGTAGACACCCCTGCAAGAATGTAGGTATCGCTAATTCCCAAGAAGGTGTGTATGTGCTATTGTGGGTCTACATGTGAAAATCCAGCAAATTGCCCGGCTGAATTCAACAACTGCACCATATTTTGCTTTAATTCAAATCGACCACCTGGCTATGGCTTGCAGATTCAATTAGTAGCATGGTTTGTGGGTGGGATTTACACTTCTCAAACAAGTTTGGCAGCTACTTAAGAAGGAACAACTGGAATCATTGAAGCTGGAACATATCTGACATTTGGATCAACTGGATAATTGGATCAACAAGATTCGATCTCTTTGTTTCTCTATTTAAACCTGCTGAATTGGATAATGAGCTCTTCTCTTTTGTTGAAATACTAGTTCTGGTTCTGAATAAGGCTCTGCCAACTCTCTATCTCTCGCCAGTCATGTATTTGGCTAGTCCTACAAAAGTTAGCCACTAAGATCAAGTCGTTAACACTTAAACTTAGTACGAACAACCAAAAATTTAGCAAATTACTAATTACACTAGTCCCCAACAACGATGCCAAAAACTTCTTGCATTCTGATGCACATGTAAGTGTACACGATCATACAAGTAATATATTGACTAAAATAGTCAGATATCGTACCCACGAGGACTATGTAACAGCAATTCAACCAACTTTAGTTTTCAACAAAACTGTATTAAGTGTTTTAAAGTATCAATATGATGGTCAAGTTTTGAATAAAAAATATCAATAAATAAGAAATAACAAGTTGTGACAAAGGCAGAGTAAGCAGAGGTTGTAAACAATAATGATGACAATTCCAGGGTTGAGGCACTTTTAACCATCTTATAAATCTCTTTCTTATCATAGTCTAGTTGATTATTGGGTTATTGATTCAGTGTTTAGAGTATGATCATGGTCACCCAACCTCCAATATTCTACCTATCTGAATATTACAACTAAATCATTGAGAGAGGATGGAATAATCTATTTAGATACATAAAGCTATCTTCCTTCAAGTGAACCAAACAAGGCTTCTAGGTATATCCCTATCCTAGATGTTAATTCAAATCCCTTATTTTATAAAAGGATGAGAACTTACTCCTTAATCTCTCCATTCTATCCCATGATTCTCCTCCCGAATTCACATAGGAAAATAGGTTTATTCTTATGGTGGCCACTCATCAAAATAGTAAGCACAAGAAATTAAGAACAGCCCATACGATAATCCAACAAGAAACTACGATAAATAATATCAAAGTGTAATCATGTTTTTGGACTCAACCCAGCCACTCATCGTTGAATTCGACATCAAAAATAAATAATTAATCATACCAAGTAGAAATCTTGAAGTAAAGAACTTCAAAGAACCCTAAGAGAGAGATTTTATTATTTTTACGCCGCTGCTCACATTCCAAAGTGTTTCCAATTGACTTGATTTGTTTCTTTTATATCTAGATCTATTTTTCCTAATTTTGCATCTCACTACAATGCACTATTGGTCTTTCCACTACTATCTTTGTGACGCGGCCCTATTGTAGTAAGCTACTGGGTTGTGACACTCTGAGATTTATACCTCACTGTGATGCGGTATTATCGTGATGAATTACAGGAAATCAACATTTGTAAATATTCCTTTACCGCGTTGTGATCTAATCGTGACAAGCCACTGGAATTTCAATCATTGGAGAATTATTATCCACTACGATGCGGTGAAATTATGATGGGTTACTGGATTTGTTGTCTCGACTCCTCTTTTATTCCTTGCTTTGTTCTCTTCTTTCCAAGCCAAGTTCCAGTACCCTCATCTTAGTAAATTAACCTCATTGCTCTATTCATCAATAACTTTTCATTCACACATTTTATCACATTCAATTCCATCACAATTTAGCCCTGCACAAACTAATCATGTACATTAGGTAAGGAACACAATTAAAGCTCAAATACAATAGGAATAGCACTTTTTATCTCATAGAACAAGTCCAAATATGGGTGGTGAATGGACATATAAATATGCCCAAGATCATATAGCCTATTTTTCAGGCAGCTTAAGGTTCATGAAAGGAATTACCCAACTCGTGATCTAGAGTTGGAAGCTGTGGTTTTTACATTGAAGATCTAGTACCATTATCTGTATGAGATGCATGTGGACATTTATTAAGACATAAGAGCTTCCAGTATATGTTCACACAGAAGGCATCGAATTTCATGCATAGGCGGTGGCTCAAATTGTTTAAGTATTATGACATGATTTTGGACAACCACTCAAGTAAAGATAATCTTATTGTTAATGCTCTTAAAAGTTTCTCTATGGGGAGCTTATCTCATGTTGAGAAGGATAAAAGAGGGTTAGTGAAGGATATTCATAGGTTGGCTAATTTGGAAGTTCGTCTTTTGGATTTTGAGGATAGTGATTGATTATTTACAAAGTGGTTAAGTCATCTCTTGGTGTTGAGCTTAAGAATAAATAGATTTCGGATCCCATACTTATACAGATTAAGGATGATGTAGGTCAGCAAAAGGTTAGGGCTTTCAAGATTAGGGGAGATGGCATTATGAGGTATCAAGGAAGGTTATGTGTTCCTAATCTTGATGGGTTGTAGGAAAAAAAATTTGGCTGAGGCTTATGAGTTCCGATGTACAGTTCATCCGGGTTTGGCTAAAATGTATAATGACTTGAAGAGAATCTACTAGTGGAATAATATGAAGAGGGATATGGTAAACTTTGTGGCTAAGTGTATGGTTTATCATCAAGTTAAGGTGGAATATTTAAGGCCTTGTGGAATGTCTCAAGAGATAGAGTTTCCCAAGTAGAACTAGGAGATGATTAATATTGATTTCATTACTGGTCTTCCACAGTCTCGCAATCAATATGATTTCATTTGGGTCATTGTAGATAGGATGACCAAGTCTGATCACTTTTTAATGGTGAGTACTAACTACTCAAGAGAGGATTATGCTAAATTATTCACTCAGGAGATAGTTAAGATGCATGGCGCACCGTTGTCCATCATTTTAGACTGAGGTACATAGTTTTTATCTTATTTCTGGCGTGAGTTTCAGAGAGGCTTGGGTGCTCAGGTGAACCTTAGCACTTCTTTCCACCCTCAATGGATGGAAAAGCAGAACATACTATTTATACCTTGAAGGATATGCTAAGGGCCTATGTGATTGATTTTAAATATAGTTAAGTTGACCGCTTTCCCTTATTGAGTTTGCTTACAACAACAGTTACCATTCTACCATTAAGATAGCTTCGTTTAAGGCTCTTTATGGTAGTAGTATATCTCTTATTGGGTGGTTTGAGGTAGTGAGACTAGGTTTTTTGTCCCTAACTTGGTTTACCAAGCCATGGAGAAGGCAAAGGAAATTATTGATCAGAGTTGCCTAAAGTCTTATACAAATATGAGGCGGAGGGAGTTGGAGTTTGAAGTTAGTGATTGGGTGTTCTTGTTTGTTTTTTCTATGAAATTATTCAATAGGTTTTGGAAGAAGGGGAATATCCATACCCATTATGTTGGTCTAACTCAGATTATATTACACCCCGAGAGTACACCCTGGGTGCCACATGGTTCTTACAGTCCTGAGGGACCACAAGCTAACCCATGAGCTGGTACCTGTTGTGAGCACTGAATAATATAATAACATATGTGGAAGAACAATTGATAAGCCATAAGGTTTTAGCAATTGAAAATAATATTTAATCATGAATCTGGAAAACAACTGTCTAAAACTGATAAAATAAAGATAAACTGACTGACTATCTAAAATGTCCGAAAGCCTCTAAACTGATTGAATATGATTTGATGGGATAGGCCCTAACTAACTACTGAACTGAAAGCATGAAATAAAATAGTCTATCCTCAAAATATGAGGACTCACCACTACTACAACTGGTAGTTTGGGAATTCTATACGCGATCCGAGAACTGGGCGTCCGAACCTATGATATGATACATCATAGCGCAAGAAAAGAGTATGTGATCAGTACTTTGAATGTACTGGTATGCTAAATGAGGTAGGCTGATATGCATGGTTTCATGAACATGAATAATACATGTCTGAATATATATATATATATATATATATATATATATATATATATGTATGTATATAACATGAAGTACTGAATAAAGTGCATGAAATCAGTAGATAGTAAGGATACATGATTTCTGTAAGTACTGAGGAAGCATGACAAGCATATAACATGCTCTGAATATAATCTGTAAATACTGAAATTTGATAATTGAATCACTGATATTTATATGCTATGGTCAAGCAACTGAAACTAAATTATTGGACTGAGACTATAGGAGGTATCATCTAACCGACATGCCTCAATCTGAGCTAATCGGGGTCCAAGCTATAACCCCAATTGGAAAGGTGCCAGTACCATTCCACAGGTACTAATCCACAGGTACTAACGTTGGCTATGTGGATCCAATATACTGATGTACTATCCCGAAGGACCAAGGGTGTCAAGCCTAAACTAACGGATGACCCCTGCGAGGTAGTCAAGCCAAAATTGACGGGTGACTTCTCATATCCTATGTTGGCTACGTAGTTCTAGAGTACAGGGAGTGCTACTAATGACTCTGCCTATCTAATGGGGAATCCTCCATTCCTACACTTACTCAGTGCTAAATCCTACTCTCAACTGAACTGACTCAAAATGTTGAACTATTCTAAGTTTAACCGATTTTGATGACTGGCTGAACTGATAATGCTCATAACATAATCTAAAACTATTTTGAAGATACCAAAACTAGGTAAACATCTAAGTTTTTGGGTATTCATAACCCCCAGGAATCAATAGCAATAACATTAAAACAGTGCTAAACTTGAAGGGCAAACCATGAAAATATTTATCAAAAACTCATTCTTGTAGGCATTTCATCAAACACTTGAAATTCATAGTTCAAGCTAAGCATGGGAATAGTGTAAAACTTAGAGTAATAGCATGATTTCAATAACAATAACACTTAATCATGATTTAATTCAGTGAATAACAACATTAAAAATGTGGGGTTGGATAACAACAACAATTTCATGTAAGCATGGTATAAAATTACAATACATGGGAGTTCATCATTAAAATCACAATTTAAAATCATAGTAACTTGTAAAGATCATAACTTTGTATTTAAAATTGGATACTTGGACTCCATGGGTGAAAGGGACCCATGACTGAACACTTCACATACCTGGGTTGATGAATTCGTGAGAGTTGATGGTGAATTTCTAGAGATTTGATCTTGAATTTTGAAGGCTAGAGTTTATTATTTTGAGATAGAGTGATTTCAATTTGGGAAAAATTATTAAAAGTGATGTAAAAATGGTATTTAAGGACTTAAATCCCATGTTTGAATTAAATAAAGTGAAGGAAAAAGACTTAAAAGCTTTTGGAAAAATTAAAAATCAGAACTGGAAACTGTAAATCCCAATATTGACACCCAGTGCAATGTGGTACAATTGCATCGGGCCACTGGAAAAAGGACAATCCCCATTTTGTCCAATGGTGCGATGCAGTGCTATCGCATTGTGCCACAGAAAAATGACAATCCCGAGCTGCCACTTTGGGGCGATGCAGTGCCAATCGTGGTGCCTCACTGGAAAGTGGACAATTGCAAAGTAGCCCCTTGGCGCAACGTGACACTTATCATGATGGCACACTGGAAAAGGATGAACACCATTTTTGGGTTCACCGCGATCTGGTGCTGCTTGTATTGAGCTACTGCTTTCACTAAAAATACCATAACTTCTCAGCCGAGTACCATATTTTGATGAAATTTATATCGTTGGAAAGCTAATTCAATTTCCCACAACTTGGTGGGTCTTAGGATAGATAATTCTGAGTATATAAATATATATGCTCATTTGAATTTGAGTAAAGCAACATTCTTATATGAAATTCAATCAATAAGGATTATTTTGATTCGTCTAATAGCTGGGAGTTATTTGAGAACTTAATATACATCAAACTAACTTGAAAAACTATAAAAGTACCATAATGTACTATGCATGTGCTTGAAACATGACTCTAGCAGTGGCTTTGATTTTTGGGGTATTATAATATCTCCTCCTTGGGAACATTCGTCCTCGACTGAGACTGGTTAAGCTTAAAACACTAAGGAACTGAAATTACATGCTAAATATACATGATGAAAACATGAGTACATGACTGAGTCTTAAACATTATTCATGACTGAACTTATTCTGTGAATGCATGACCGACATGAGAATGATATGTAGTTGAAATTAAGCATGGATAGGAGAAATTCTAAGAAGATCATTACCTTAAGCTAAGTCTGAGTTTTCGGATAAAATATGAGGGTACTTGGTCCACATATCTGCTTCTGCTTCCCAAGTGGCTCATTCAACGGACTGATTCCGTCAAAGAACTTTGACTAGGGAAACTTCTTTGTTCCTTAATCTATGAACTTGTTGATCAAGAATTTTGACTAGAATTTCCTCGTAGGAAAGACTGTTCTAAGTATTTATGCTCTCTAAGGTAACAACTACAGTTAGGTCTCCAATACACTTCTTCAACAAAGAGATATGAAATACTGGGTGCACTGATGCCAAGTCTGTAGGAAACTCAAGCTCATAAGACACTTCTCCAAAATGGCTCAAAATCTTGTAAGGGCCAACATATCGGGGACTAAGCTTCCCCTTCTTACCAAACCTGTCCACTCTCTTAATGGAAGAGATCTTCAGATATACAAAATCACCAATCTCAAACTCAAGATCTTTGCTTCTCACATCTGTATATAATTTCTATCGGCTCTAGGCTGCCTTAAGCCTCTCCCTAATCAACTGAACTTTCTCTAAGGAATCAAACACCAAGACATGCCCTATCAAAGTGGTTTATCCTACCTCAAACCATTCAATCGAAGATCTACATCTCCTTCCATATAGAGCCTCAAACGGAGCTATCTAAATACTGGAATGATAGTTGTTATTGTACGCGAATTCAATCAAAGGAAGCTGATCATCCCAACTGCCCTTTAAGTCAACTACACACGCTCTCAATATATCCTCAAGGGTCTGAATAGTCTTTACTAATTACTATCTATCTAGGGGTGAAAGGTTGTATTGAGGTGAACTTGGGTACTAAGAACCTTCTGAAAAGCTTTTCAAAAAATAAAAGGTAAACTGAGTACCTCTATCTAAGATGATAGATAACAAAACACCGTGCAACCTTACCAACTCTCTGAGATAGAGGTTGGCATAGTCCTCGGCTGAACAAGAAGTATGGACTAGCAAGAAATGAACTAATTTGGTCATCCTATCCACAATGACCAAAATCAAATCATGCTGTTGACGAGTACGAGGCAAACATGTCACAAAATCCTTGTTCACTTTCTCCCATTTCCAAGTAGGAATACAGAACTCGTGCATAGACCCACTAGGCTACTGATGCTCAATCTTAACCTACTAACAGCTTGAAAACTTGGCTATAAACTCTGCAATATCTCTTTTTATCCCACTCCACCATTAGATTTCCCGCAGATCATGGTACATCTTTGTGGCCCCTGGATGAATCGAGTATCCCACACCATGCATTTCTGTAAGAATTAACTATCTTAACTCATCAACACACAGCACACACAATCTACCCAGGTAATGCAACACCCCATCTCCCCCTTGGGAGAAAACCTCTACTTTCTGATCTCTGACTGACTCCTTCAGCTTTACTAAATAGGATCTCTATCTTGCTTTTCTTTCACTTTGGTAGCCAAAAAAGATTCTAAACTATTCTGAACCCACACACTACCCTCAGCTGAATCCACCAAATAAACACCTAATCTAGCAAACTGATGAACTTCTCTAGCTAACTTTTTCTTGTCACCCTCAACATGAGCAACACTACCCATAGATAATCTACTCAGGGCATCTGCCACTATATTGGCCTTGCCCGTGTGATACAAAATACTCATATCATAATCTTTCAACAATTGTAACCATCTCCTCTGATGAAGGTTCAAATCCTTCTACAAAAATGCATCATACTGTAAGATTTTATGATATGTGAACATATCAACATGTACCTCATACAAATAGTGCCTCCAAATCTGTAAGGCAAACACAACAGCTGCTAACTCAAGATCATGGGTAGGGTAATTCTTTTCATTGGGCTTAAGCTGTCAAAAGGCATAGACCATAACCTTACCCCTCTGCATCAAAACACATCCCAACCCAACTCTAGAAGCATCACAGTACACAACAAACCTATCTGAACTATTTGGCAATGTCAAAATTGGGGTTGTAGTTAGTCGAGTCTTCAACTCCTAAAAACTCTTCTCACAAGAATTTGACCACTGAAAATTAACTTTCATTTAAGTCAATCTGGATATGGGGAATGCAATAGACAAAAATCCTTGAAAAACCATTGATAATAGCCACTCAAACAAAAGAAACTCCTGATATTTGATGGAGAAATTAGTCTGGGCCAGTTTCTCACTACCTCAGTCTTTTAATAATCGACTATAATTCCATCACCGAAAATAATATAGCCAAGAAAAGCTACTGATCTTAGCTAGAATTTACACTTATTGAATTTAGTAAATAATTGATGGACTCTAAGAGTCTACAATACTATTCTAAGGTGGTCTGCAAGATCATTTTCATCACGAGAGTAGACAATGATGTCATCAATAAAAATATGACGAACATGTCTAAGTACTACTTAAAAACTCAGTCCATCAAGTCCATAAAGGTTGTTGGGGCATTGGTGAGACCGAAGAACATGACAAGAAACTCGAAGTGACCATACCAAGTTATGAAAGTTGTTTTTGAAATGTCATATTCTCTGACTCTTAGCTGATGATAGCCGGATCTAAGGTCTATCTTAGAAAAATAACTGGCACCCTAAAGTTGGTCGAATAAGTCATCAATTTTGGGAAGTGGACATTTGTTTTTTATTGTGACTTTATTCAACTAACAGTAGTTGATACACATACCACGAGAACCATTTTTCTTATGTATGAATAGGGTTGGTGTGCCCCACGAGGAAATATTGGGCCTGATGAATCCCTTATCTAAGAGATCTTTTAGCTGTTCTTTCAATTCTTTGAGTTTGGCTGGAGCCATTCTGTTTGGAGAAATATAAATGGGTTGAGTATTTGGAAGAAGGTCTATTCCGAAGTTAATTTCCCTCTCAAGAGAAACTCCAGAAAGATCCTCAGGGAACACATCTAGAAATTCCCTCACTACTAAAACTGACTCAAGATTAGGAGTCTTAAAATTAGAGTCTTTGACTCAGACAAGATGGTAAATACACCCCTTGGATATCATCTTTCTTGATCTAAGGTACGAAATAAGCTAACCCCTAAGCACTATAGTACACCCCTCCATTCAAGGACTAGTTCATTTGGAAACTGAAAATGAACTATTTTCTTTCTACAATAAATTGAAGCATAGAATGAGTGAAGCCAATCCATGCCGAGAATGACATCAAAATCCATCATCTCTAACTCCAAAAGATCAACTGAAGTGACTTTCTGAGATATTGTGATCAAACAGTTCTTGTATACCTGCCTAGATACAATAGAAACACCTAATAGGGTAGACACTGAAAAGGGCTCTGCTAAGATTTTGGGACTGATTTCAAAGTTGATGGCTATATTAGGGGTTACAAAAGAAAGAGAAGCTCCAGGGTCTAACAAAGCATAAACATGTAAGCGAAAGACCTGTAACGTACCATTAACCACATTAGGAGAATTTTCCTGATCCTGTCAGGACTGAAGAACATATAATCTATTTAGATGCTAACCACTGGTAGCACTGAAAGCGGCACCCTGTTGAGTAGGGCGGCCAGTTGGAACTGATGACTGATGAGACTGGCCTTGTTGGCGCAAATCCATTCTTGAAATTTCATGAAAGCATTTTTTCAAAAACTCATTCTTGTAGGAATTTCATCATACACTTGACATTCATAGTTCAAGGTAAGCATAGGAATAGTGTAAAACTTGGAGTAATAGCATGATTTCAACACTAATAACACTTAATCATGATTTAATTCAATGAATAACAACATTAAAATATGTGGGGTTGGATAACAACAATAATTTCATAGAAGCAAGGTATAAAATTACAATACATGAGAGTTCATGGTTAAAATCACAATTTAAAATTATAGTAACTTGTAAAGATCATAACTTTGTATTTAAAATTGGATACTTGGACTCCATGGGTGAAAGGGACCGATGAATGAATACTTAACATACCTGGGTTGATGAATTTGTGAGAATTGATGGTGAATTTCTTGAGATTTGATCTTGAATTTTGAAGGGTGGGGTTTATTCTTTTGAGATAGAGTGCTTTCAATTTGGGGAAAATTGTTAAAAAGTGATGTAAAAGTGGTTTTTAGGGACTTAAATCCCGTGTTAGGACAAAATAACGTGAAGGAAAAAGACTTAAAATTCCTTGGAAAAATTAAAACTCAAAACTGGAAACTGAAAATTCCAATTCTGACACCTGGCGCGATGCGGTACAATCATGTCAGGCCACTGAAAAAAGGACAATCCCCATTTTTTCCAACAATGCAACTTGGTGCTATCGCGTTGCGCCACTGGAAAATGACAATCCCAAACTAGTAATTTGGTGTGATGCGGTGCCAACGCGGTACCTCACTGAAAAGTGAATAGTTGCGAAGTGGACCCTTGGCATGATGTGACACTTATCGCGACACACAGGAAAAGGGCGAACGCCATTTTTGGGTTCACCGCGACATGGTGCTGCTTGTATTGAGCTACTACTTTCACTAAAATACCATAAATTCTTACCCAAGTATTGGATTTTGGAGAAATTGGTATCGTTGGAAAGATAATTCAATTTATCACAGCTTGGTAGGTCTTGAGATGGATAATTCTAAGTAGATAAAAAGATATGCTCATTTGAAGTTGACTAAAGCAATATTCTTTTACGAAATTCAATTGGTAAAGATTATTTTGATTCGTCTAACAGCTGGGAGTTATTTGAGACCTTAATATACATCAAACAACTCATAAAACTATAAAAGAACCATAATTTACTATGCATGATCTTGAAACATGACTCTAGCATTGGCTTGGATTTTTGGGGTATTATAGATTATGAGAAGAATTAGGAATGTTGCTTATAAGTTGGATTATCCAACAAAGTTGGTTTCCATTCATCCTATTTTCCATGTGTCCATGCTGAAAAAGTGTGGGGGTGACCCTTCTTTGATTGTACATGTTGAGGATGTTGGTCTCACAGATTAGTTATCCTATGAGGAAGTCCCAAGTGAGATATTGGATAGGCAAGTTTGTAGATTGAGGTCCAAGGATGTAGCTTTGCTGAAAGTTCTTAGGAGGAATCAAAAGGTGGAAGAAGCTACATGGGAAGCTAAAGAAAATATGAAAGCCAAGTACCCGTTCTTGTTCCCCGTGATGAATGAAAGTTCTTAAGGTATGAATTTTGTTTCCCGCCTGTAATTGAAATTGTCATTTCATTTAGATGTACTCTTGTTATTGTCATGCTAAACATGTCCTAACTTCTAAATCAGGGACTAATGATCCAAAGAGGGTATATAGTGAGACCCTATAAAATTTCAATCATTTTATTTTCAACTCTCTCGCATGTGTAAGGAGAATTTTTGACATAAATTATGTTAAGAGATGTTAAAAGGATGTTTTGGGAAAGTTTTGCAATTTTTTAAAGGATTTCGGTATCATTTTAGAATCCTGAGATAGTAAGCATCTACGATAGTAGCGTGCCACAGAGGATAACCTCCGCGATAAGGGCATGCAACAGAGGCTACACACTGTGATAGTGTTATGCCACGTCGCTATATATAAATCATCCAATTTTGTTTATATTCACTTGGGTTGAGGGTTTTTGGTATTTTTACCCCTTGTACGACTTATAAACATAAACGTGACCCTTTTCCTTTAGTTTTCAAAGATCAAACTCCACTCTTTTCTTCTTCAACTCCAAACCCAAGAAAACTCAAGGATTTTTTAAGAAATTACTATTCTGCTCTTTAAACTTTGAATTATCTTTAATTTCTTGTGTATTTCAAGCATGTTTCTCTTTTCCTATCTCGATTTTACATTATGGCATAAATTGATTAGATATTCCTGTGATTTGAATTGTGGGTTTGAAATTGGGTCGAGGGGATTTAGTTGTTTTCACTTGAATTACTTATCCTATGTTTTAAATGTATTATTAATGCTTTAATTTATGATATTCGGGATCGGATTGGTGTATTGTTTTAATGGTTGGAATGGGGGATATGAGTTTCCCCAAATTGATGAATTTTGGCTTGGTAATAGAATTAACCTCAACCCACCTTGTAAAATTTATTTAAATATAGATAATTGCATGGTTTAACTTGTATTTTGAATCCATTGCATTGCATTAAAGGATAAATGAATGAATATGGTTTTGGATGGACTTAGTGGTCTTGGTTTTAGATTTTAAATGGAGCTTGGGAGTCAGTTTGGTTATGTGGACTAATTTGATATAATTGAATTTGCTTGCAAGCATATTTGTATGATAAAACCAAGTTGGTAAATGCCTTAATGAAAGACTCCTAGGTTACTGATTGGTTTATGTGTAATTATTTTAATTTGGGCTTAAAGAGAATTGTGTAGCTCATCATGAAGGTATAGATCCCGGGGGATCAATACTGAAAACCACATTTGCCAACATTGGGGGTTCATCTTACCGTGTGATTGGTGCACACATTATATATATATATATATATATATATATATTGGGAGGGATATAGCCTTGGTGTCTTTTGACTTTCCTCAATTTTCCTCGATTCGTGCAGCTAGCATACACTGGGGCCCTTCCAGCAGGGGGAGCTGGACCCATATAGCCCATGGGTGCCTTTAAGACGGAGCTATATAGTTTAGGTTAATACTTTAAACTCTCATTCTTATGTCTCTTGTCCCTATCCCAACATCCTATCTATATGAATACGAATGGTTTATGATTGGATTTTGGTAATTGCATTATCTTATCCCTATCCCCTGAGTTACATGCCAGTACTCGCGTCGCTGACCATCTATGGACGCTGAATCATTTCATGATGTAGGGTCTAAGGGATTTTTTGTTTCTCCTGTGCAACTTTCAGTGGTTTGATACTCCCGTGGATCTACTTTAAAGTAGTGAGCCTCTATCCTTCGAAAGGCCCTATCATTTTACTAGTTTCTTAGAATCTCCATTTGACATATTTATCATTCTCATTGCTATTATGGTTGATTTCCATTGTTTATTTTTATTGTTCTCTTGAGGTAAGGCTAAGGGAGAAATCTCTAACCTATGATGGGCTCGAGATACCCATCACGGATAAACTCAAGTTTAGGTCATGACAAAAGTGTCATGTGGACGTACAAGTACGTCCAAGATCAAGACATGAACTTGCATTTTGACATCACCCAAGAATATTCTTATTTAAGCCTTAGTATAAACAATGTAATAAAAAGTTGGAGCTCAAGGTAAAAGTGTTATTATTGTATTTTCTTATTTATAATTTGAATTAATTTTCCAAATTGATGTAGTAAACTATTTATAAATTACATGGGTGAGACATTAACCAATAAGAATATTCTATATGAGTCCTAAAATACTATGTCCAACAGTTGAAAGCCACACAATGATTTAGTTGGTTATGCCATAAATTAATATTTCAGTCAAGTTAAAATGATTAGTACGAGCATGTTCTTGCGCCTTCCCCATTTGTTGTTTTTGACCCTTTGTCCACATCTGACCTCTCTTTTCATTGACCTCTTTATATACTATTTCCTTTTACCATGTGTCTTAGCTATTTTACCTGTACAAAATAAAAAAAAAACTGTCTAAATTTAAAAGTACAAAAAATGATGGAAAGGACAAAAGTTCTGAAAGAATTTTCTGTCTTTTATATTCAAAATATAACATCCTTATGTACAAGTACATAGATTCCCGACCTTAATCCTAAACTAATAGGAAAGAAATATACCCTTACCCTAATAGTACTATGATTCTTATAGTTGTTATATTTACCACCATATTACATCTATTATCCTTTCTTTATCAAGTTGGACGGACCATGAGGGTTTCAAATGTCCAATTTTTGAAGTAAGTTCTTATACTAGGACTTTCCCAACACCTTCATAAATATATTAGCTAACTTTTTATGTGTTAGAACATAAATCAAAGATATACTATCGAATTGTACTTCATCCCGAAAATAATGACAATTCACTTTAATATGTTTGTTAATTAATGAAAGATTGAGCGTCGTTTGACTATCACAGTACATCATATCAAACATTTTTTATCCATATTCAAGCTAGTCAAGATTCCTTTTAAAACGATCATCACTATCGATCGCTATTCTGCCTCTATTTATGAGAAAAATATTATGAGTTGTTTTTAGATCTTCCAAAACATACATGTCTGAATTCCAAAGTGTAATGAACCACCCTATAATAGATCTCCAGTTTGGAGGCATCCTATGTAGTTTGAGTCACACCATCCATACAACTGGAGGTCATAATAATCTTTTTGCATTACTAATTCCTATTACAGTTACTTCTTTAAAAAGAACACCACAAGTAAAGCCACATACCAATGCACCTTCTTTGGGTGATGTGTTAATTGAGATGAAACATGTAACAGTATGGTTGGGTAAACTAAAGATATATATGTCAACCGACCAATCAATGATATTGCTACAAATTTGTAGGTGTATTCCATTAGGAAGTGCCAACCAGATTAGTGTACCAGCCACTCCAAAATAGTCGAACTCTTGGAATCAAATCTCAGAACATTTGAGTATCCACAAAAACAAACAAAATATGTAGATTGACTATGAAATATGTTCTGGACCTTTTGGAAGTATTAAATCATCAATTAGACAACATCCTAACCAAAAGACAATCGTTGTCTAACTCAACTTTCTCAAAACTCAAGAATTGAATCAACGAACCAAGTCACTCATGAATGCCTTAGGATCTATGTCAACCACCTAAATAAGTGAAAAATCACCTTCTGAAGCTAATGGAACTTTCATAGTTTGAATTCAATCTCACTAACCAAAATATTGACTTTTGGTCAAACTTTTCAATTCTTAAACCTTCAAATATAAAAATCTCACCAATATTCATCCGATCACCTGAAAAAGCATGTCATACATCCCTACAAGTCACAAATAATATACAAAAGCTACTAAAAAGGTCAAAATAGAAAAAACACACACAAAATCTAATACAACAATAAGGATCGTTACACATTTGCACTAACAAACTAATAAAATTGGTAGTTCTATTGCTAGTTTGTGTCACTAGTGAAAGCTTGTATTTCTAACCGAAATAAGTCATATTTTAAAATACATTCATAAAAGTAATATCCTTTTTGAAAACTTTACAAAAATAGTATAACGTTGTTTTCAGTAGCTTATTAGCCTACTATTTTATTGAAAAAATTCAAGGAACAAAACTAATGGTGTAAACATTTAGCGGACCATAAAACGTTACTATTAGTAACATTTTATAAGTAATTCATGAAACTTAAAATCCTTTTTTTATACCAAAAAAATTACACTTTAAATATCTTGAAAGTAGGGCTTCATAGCCAGTAGCACCTATTTCTGAGAAAATACCCGTTTATTCCCTACAAAAATATTTGCAATCGCTCTCATCTCTCATTTCTTGTGTTCTGGCTCTTCTTTTAAGAAATTGCAATCACCTAGTGGTTGATTCAATTGATAACCCAATTCCATTCATCTAAGTGATTGTTTGTTTGTTTGTGTTTCGGATTACGAAACTCTAGCCTTAAGTGCCAATTGAAGAATCAGTTAATAGAATCGGTGCTTCTTTAGTATTATTTTTTATACAAATTCACTCTCTATTCCTCTAACCTCAACTTGATTCTCCATTTTAAATTTGTGTATTTCTCAAATTTTACTCAACTATGCTCTAAGTTAAAATTTTGGAACAAATGAATTTAAATTTCTTTTCAATATTGGGATATTTTTTATAGGAGAAAGAATTATTAGTAGACTTTGTTCATGTTTAAGGGAACAATTTTTTCCTTTTATGGACGGTTAATTTATTTATTATAATAAAAATATTTACTTATGTATATGTACTTATTTTATGGCCGATAGTAGTTCATACAAGTTGGATCTCAAGCCACTTAAACCGTCCATATTAACTGAACAACTCACCCACAGGTCATGAAATATATTGGAAGGAAGTGTTAATATGATTCTTAATATGGGAAGGAGTGATGAAAAGTTTTGAAAGCTCGTAGAGAAATATCCTATCCATCTACAAATTTTAGAAATGATTAAATTATTTTGATTGTATGGTATTCATAAATCTAATCAACCTTCCATGGACCATGGTTTGATCACTGCACTAGTTGAGCGATGGAGTCTTGAAAACCCATACGTCCACTTTAGAACAGGTGAAGCAACTAACACCTTTCAAGACGTAGAGGCGTTGAACGGATTACCCATGAATGGTGATTCGGTACTTGGTAATGAGATGACGAGGACCATAGGGGATTGACAAAGTATTTGTCAAAGATTATTAGGTTTTATTACATCTCTCCATGACTTAAAAAATAGTTCCCTCAAGGTCTCTTCGCTTAATGCACACAAGCTAGGCCAGCAATAATTGCCTGACATGGTAACATAAAAAATAGTCAATCAGAAGGACAGATGTTACATATTCGGGATAATTGTGGGTATGATGATAGTAGATACATCTGGTGGTTATTTAATATCCAACAAGTTCCTAGATAAGTTTCCAACTATTCGTCCTATGTTTAAAAGCCCCTGAGATATTTTTTTAAATCATATATAAGTATCATGATCATTAACCTTGTGTGTAAAGTGTTTTAGATGAGAATCATGGTCTAGGAAGCACTTAGAGCAAAGTCGAGTTGAGAACACTTGTATTGATAGAGTTTTAGTATTCGGTCCTATAAGGGTCAACTTTAAACTAGTGTAACTCCTAGAATATATCAATTCGTGTGGCCTACTATATATCATATGAAAGATATTTGAGTCTTTCCAACATATCTGACTTTACCTTAATCTGATATTAGAGTAGAAAGTTATGCTCATTTTACCTCGAAGTGTCTGTCAGTTGACAAGGTGATGACTTAAGTAATAAGTTGTCAACTAAGTGATGAGATATCAACTTAGCCGTCAGCCTTAACCAAAAAAGACCCTAACTCATTTAGATAAGGTCATGACTAAGTTTATAAGCAATCAACTAGTTGACAAACTATAAACTAACTCATCAACCTTAACCAGAAAGTGTCCAAGCCCAGCTACAGGTTGGCAACTAATTTGATAAGCTATCAACTAAAAATTTCTGAAATTCTTTTAGGTTTTCTTAGAGGTAATTTGGTCTTTTCTTCACATCAAACTCCTCTCCCATGACTTAAATTTTCCAATAGACGTTATTTTGCCCATTCAAAGTCAGTTTTAAAAGTTCAATCTCTCCACTCTCAAGAGAAAAGAAATTAGGGTTTCTTCCCAAAGTTCAACTTCCGAGGATCCAAATCCATGTTCTCCTTCAAGAAATCAATAAATTCAGGTATGTGAGATTTGAACAAGGATACTCTTTTATCCTTATTCCTAAAAGCTCTGGTTTTTGAATTGAATTTATGAGATTTCAATTGGAGTTCATACCTAATTTCCATATTTTTGAGATTATGACATTATCATGTGATTTATAGTTCAAATTGCTCAAGAATTTACCTTTACAAATGTTTTATTTATATGATTGCTATTAATAGATGAATTTTATTATTTTGACATGAAGTTTGATGAATTGATAAAAGATCTCAATTTGAGCTTTGAGTTTGATATTTTGATATGAAGCTTCTATGAGATAAAGAATGATTTCAAGTTCAAGCATAAGTTACTAGGATACAAGAAGTTTAATCTTATAAGCTAGAGCTACACGTATTACAACATGATTAAAGTTCAGCTTGATCTTATGATCTAAGATAAGACATGAAATCCATAAGTTTCCACATGAATATGATTTAAGTAAGAGAAGCATAGTTGGTTTTCAATTTATAAAACCATATATTATTTTAAGAAGGATTTCAAAGGTATGAGCATATAAGTAGATGTTTTAGGAGTAGTATTTAGCATCGGGAGGGGAATGTGGGTTCAGCGCATCCTATTCTCCAAAAATTATGTGCCAGTGTAGGTTTATATTTAGTGTTCTTGCTAGAGAGTGTCCTCTCCTCTACACAATATGGTCTAAGTACAGTGATCACTTTAAGTTTAGGTTCTATTTCTATGGCAAGGATAGAATAACTCTTCTCAATGTGGGTAAGTGATAGCGCCTAAGCGCACACGCAAGTGTACGTGGTCTTATCAAGTAGTAAAGTGGCTTCAATAAAGCCCAAGTATCGATCTCTCAGGGACTTGTGTTCGCCGTCTATACAATTCTTGTTTAACAATTGAGAAAAAGTAATCAAGTAGGTTTAAGAATTGTAAACTAAAAAGAAACTAAACTGATGTGGAAAGGTAAATCACTTAGGACAATTAATGGATAGAAGCACAGGGTTAAGGCTTATGAGCAATCATACTACGTTATTGAACTTCATTCATTACATTGCTTATCTTGGTTGTTGATTCATAGGGTCAGTTACATGATTATGGTTTCCCAACCTCTAATCTTTTACCTAAGTTGAACCTTACAACTACATCGTTGAGCAAAGATGTAATAGTCCACTTAAGTTCTATAAAGCTATCATCCTATGTGTGAATCGTGTAAGGCATCTAAGTACATCCATGTCCTAGATAATAATTCAAATTCCTTATTTTATAAAAAAAGAATCATACTTTGCTTATTTCCATGTTCTATCTCCCTATTCCTTCTCCCGAGATCACAAGGTTGACAATTGATGTATTCTAAGGGTAGCTAATCCTTAAAATAGTTAAAACAAGAATAAAAAAGCACCCATAATGATAAATGAATCAAATAAAATTAATTCAAATCAAAAGTAATCATGAACATGGCCTTAACCCCGGAAAAGGAGTTTTAGCCTTTGTGGAAAATATTCGTCATCCAATCCCTTGGATTGATGATACAAACCATGAAAGAAACTAAAGTAAAGAGATATAGACACTAAAAAGAAGTTTTGGTAGCCTCTTTAATACTCCAAGATGTCCAAAAGTAAGTCAAAACATGTATAAGGTCCTATTTATAGTAGAAGATATAGCCCATGCCTTGTTGAACAAGGAAATAATTTCTGGTCGTCTGCGAACCCAGTGATTAATGCATTGGAGGGCCTCGCATCGTATCTAAATTGTGTTGGTTCACTGTTTTGGGTGCCTTATAAATCCATTAATGTGTCTCATGTGCCCAGACTCCTTCCTACGTGCCCACACTCTCTCAATACTTTTCAGGTGTCCAAATTGGCATCAAGCTGTGTTTTGTGCTTCCGTGATCCATTCCAAGCCTTTTTGAGTTGTTTCCACTTGATTTGAAGCTTCTAAATCCTTCATATATCATGATAGTCCATTAAAAAAGCATGTTATAGCATTAAACACAATAATTTAGAGCTCAAAAAAATACAACATCCTCAACGATGAAATAGAAGCACGAGCTAAGCACAAGCTAAATTCATATTGAGCTTTAACTTATTGTTTTGACTCTTTTCTTGATCCAATTGACCCTTGAACATTATAACTAAGTTGTTTCACATATAAATACATAATAACAACCTTATTAACTCATCAAAACACATTAGAACCCAACACAATAGACTAGAAAAACACCTAGCTTAAGCTAATTATACTAGTTTTCTCGGTTGAACTCTAAATGCTCAAATTGAATCAAAACTCAAGTGAAACCACCATTAAACATTGTAAACACATACTTGGACACATAAATGCTCATTTATATCATTATTAACCAATTAATCACATGAATTATCCTCAAGAAAAGGCTAAATAGGCTAGAATAGTAGCGCTAGAATGCATAAATACACCCAACATCACCACCCCACACTTATAGCCTTGTTCATCCTAGAACAAATCTTAACTAAGAGCATCATGAGCTGGAATGACTCCACACTTCTATTACATGTAAGAAATTCAAGCTAGCACTACAATGACTACATGGAATTCAAGTTTACAATACTAAGCATGTTATACACAATTGAAAGCTCAAGAATCCTACTCCAAACCATCCTAGCCTCAAGAATTTACTCAATACATGGCAAACTCATGCATATTGCTCAATATACGACATCATACAAATCACCCACATTCATCAAATATGTGCCCTCACAATAAGAGAGTTACCCATAAACACTCACAATAAAGCAATTGTCATAATGGGTATACAAATCAAGTTACGCTCACTCTCACAAAGAATTCACAAATTACAAATAATGAACCATAGGTTTGCCCTTAGTGTCATGCTCCACTAATATTCGAATGATGAACCTAAGATCAAATAGGTCTTTTCCGGGTTGTAATATATGCTAAGGGACGGTTAGGAACTATTTTGGCCAAGAATAGTGACTAACCTTTGTAAGTACTTTAATACACTATATCATATATTTAAAACAAATCACTAACAACCAAATTACACTTTTTCATCCACCCATATATTTTGTTTTTGCCCCATCTCTTTTAAGCTTTTTCACAAACACTTGGTGGGCATATAGTTTATTACACAAGAATTAATTTTTTTTCTTTTTTCTCAACCATGGCAATATTTCTAGCATCAATTACATCACACCCAACCACCACACATCAATTATCAATGCCAATAACTATTACCTTAGGGCATCAAATTCACTTTTTTCTTCTTATTTCTCAAACTCCTTACTAATTCAAAAAAAAAATTATTAAAGCACTTAGGAGCTTTTTGGATCAAATTATGGTTTATAAAAGAAGGGAATTAGGCTACATATGAGGCTACCAAGGAAAATAAGCTAAAGGCAAAATGGGGTTGACTAGGATAATGCATAAAGGATAGGACAAATAGAAGGTATAAACCAAGGCTAACAAAGAAATGCCTGTATCATCTCCTAAACCCACATTCTTTATTTCGCTTCACACACATACCAAGCAAGTTCTAGACATCATATGCAACAAGAAATATACAAAAAACATTAAACACACATAGAACATGCTCAACTCAATAGGATCATCATAGACTCCCAACCAATAAAAGCATGAATTCAAATTTAAGACACAAATACAAAAGTCAAAAACATGAGCCTAAGAGTCTTAAAAGTAGAAATTCACACAATTCAACATGCTTTTACAAACAAACTCACTTGCATCATGCAATCAAAAATAGCACCAACTCAAATATCTTACTTATTCCTATCCTAAAAATTTTAAATTGAGCAAAAAATTGGAAACTTCCCCGCCCCACACTTAAAAATCTACTTTGTCCCGAAAGTGACTTAAAAAGTAAGAGATAGAAATACACCCTAAGGCCTCTAGGCCTAGTTATTAGCATCATTTTGCATAAAAAGGGGCCTATGGGACCCCACACTCAGTTTTTGCCATGCTTCTTAGCTCCAGTTTTCGATACTTAGACTTCCCATCAACCTGTGACTCGAAAAAAAAACAAAAACTATGTGAAGTAAAAAAAAATAAAAAATAAAAAGAAAACATACCTTAGCTTGGGTTGCCTCCCAAGAAGAGCCTAATTTAGTGTCACGGCCCCAATTAATTTTTTCCTCCGCCTTAAGGATATGAATTCCACCCCCAACTTAGCATCCATCTTTTTGCCTCGCTCATAGGGTGGTGGTACAAACATTAAGGAACCGAGTAATGGAATGTTCATGGTAAATCACTCAGCATTAGAGTGAGGTGTGTTGTTATGTTGCTTGTCCGGTGTAAAATCAAGAATATCGTATTTTTGTTCCTCATCTTCACGCTCTTATACTATTTTAAATGACTCCACAGACAAGATATCATCTAAACATAATGTAGAAAAGTGTTTTGAATGAGGCCCAACCAATCCTACTTCAAAATTTACACAATCTACTACACACTCACTTTTATTCACCTTCTCAATTTTAGTCTTAAGATAAAGATTATAATCAAGCGACTACTATTCTTGTGTTGCTCCACAAATTTTCTAATATCCTTCTCATATTTTTCTTTGCTTAGCCACTGTAGACATGGTGGCAATGGTATCTCCTCAACCTTTCCAACAATTTTAATTTTCGAGTACTCAGACTTCCTTGAATTATCTGCAACTTCATCTACAACAGGTTGGGAAGTCACTGTTCTCTAGCCTCCCTTTGTTTCTTCATGTATGCCAACAACTCAACATAAGATGCTAAAACTTGTTTCATTATCTCTTCCAAAAAAATTCATTTGAGTTCTGGCCTGCTTGTTTAGTTGTTGCTGCTGAAACTGCTGCTGGTTGGTCCATAATTGAATTTGTGACTGATTTAGCCCCGTTCGATTGTAGTAGATCATATAATTTTTCCTTTCAACAAAGCCTAAAAATAATTCTGAATCAGTATTGATAGCTCACATAACTGTAGTTTGACCACAAACCATACACCATATAGAATCGTCATCACTCAGAAACTATCTATCCCAGACTGTCATGTCAAGAAGTGTGATAAAAAGAATAATAAAAGAAAATAAATAAAAATATTTACAACTCAATATTTAAAAACTAAAATAAGATAGTTTCCTAGTTACAAGTCCCCAGCAACGGCGCCAAAAACTTGACAGGGCACACGCAAGTGTATGTGGTTTTATCAAGTAGTAAAGTGGCTTCAAGAAATTCCAAGTATCGATCTCTCAAGGACTTTCGTTCACCGCCTAACCAATTCTAGTTTAAAATTAAGAAAAAGTAATCAAAGAGGTTTAAGAATTGTAAACTAAAAAGAAACTAAACTAATGCGGAAAAGTAAATGACTTAGGACAATCAATGGATAGAAGCCCAGGGTTAAGTCTTACGAATAATCATACTACGTTATTGAACTTCATTCATTACATTGCTTATCTTGGTTATTGATTCATAGGATCAGTTGCATGATTATGGTTTCTCAACCTCTAATCCTTTACCTAAGTTGAACCTTACAACTACATCGTTGAGCGGGGATGTAATAGTCCACTTAAGTTCTTTAAAGTTATCATCCTACATGTGAATCAAGTAAGGCATCTAAGTACATCCCTATCCTAGATACTAATTCAAATTCCTTATTTTATAAAAAAAACAAGAACCATACTTTGCTTATTCCCATGTTCTATCTCCCTATTCCCTCTCTCGAGATCACAAGGCTGATAATTGATGTATTCTAAAGGTAGCTAATCCTTAGAATAGTTAAAACAAGAATAACAAAAACCCATAAATATAAGTGAATAAAACAAAATTAATTCAAAAAAAAAGTAATTACGAATGTGGCCTTAACCCCGAAAAAGGAGTTTTAGCCTTTAATGGAAATATTCATTATCCAATCCCTTGGATTGATGATACAAACCATGAAAGAAACTAAAGTAAAGATATATAAACCCTAAAAAGAAGTTGGATAACCTCCTTAATCCCCTAACAAGTCCAAAAGTAAGTAAAAACGTGTATAAGTTCCTATTTATAGTAGAAGAAAAGTCAATGCCTTGTTGAACAAGGAAACAATTTTTGGTCGTCTGTGAACCCAGTGATTAACGCGTTGGAGGACGTCGCATCGTGTCTAAATTGCACTGGCTCACTGTTTTGGGTTTCATCTGAATCCATTGATGAGTCGTATGAACCCATGCTCCTTACCATGCACCCACACTCTCTCAATACTTTTTAGGTGTCCAAATTGGCGTTAGGTTGTGTTTTGTGCTTCTATGATCCATTACAATCCTTTTTGAGTTGTTTCCACTTGATTTGAAGCTTCTAAATACTTTATATATCATCATAGTCCATTAAAAAGTATCCTATAGCATTAAAAACATTAATTTAGAGCTCAAAAAAATACAAAATCCTCAAAGATGAACTTGAAACATGAGCTAAGCATAGGCTAAATTCACATTGAGCTTTACCTTATTGTTTTGACTCTTTTTTGGATCCAATTGACCCTTGAACATTATAAATAAGTTGTTTCATATATAAATACATAATAAAAACCTTAGTAACTCATCAAAACACATTATAACCCAACACAATAGACTAGAAAAATACCTAGCTCAAGCTAGTTATACTAGTTTTCTCAGTTGAACTCTAAATGCTCAAATTGAATCATAACTCATGTGAAACAACCATTAAACATTGTAAACACATACTTGAACACATAAATGCTCATTTATATCACTCTTAACCCATTAATCACATAAATCATCCTCAAAACAAGGCTAAATAGGCTAGAATAGTAGCACTAGAATGCATAAATACACCCAACATCAGTAAGACGTTGGACTCCATGATAGCTCATATAGTTTATGTTGATTATAAGAATATCCCACAAAGAAATAAAGTAAAGATTCAGAAACTAAGTGTAATGACTCATAAAGCTTATCAAATTATGCTTTATTATTCATGATTTATGGTATTTTGGCTTTTTAATTTTATTCATGATCAAGGTAAGTCCTTTTACACTTTGTATGCATGATTTAAAAGTATGTTCAACTTTAGTTTTACTTATTACGTTCACATCCACATACTCAGTATATTCTAAAGTACTGACCACATATATATGTCTGTGGCTACATTACTTCATGATGTAGGTACCAGTTATAGCCCACAACAACATGATCAGAACACAATGTCCAGCTAGCAGGTAATGAGTTCTTTTGATTTGAGAACTTGATTCAACTCTAGTTCCAGTATTATATTACATTTAATCGCATCAATTAGAGATGGTTGGGGGTCATGTCCCGGCTACCTATAGTCAGTATTAGTTGAGGCTTCATAGACAATCAGCCAGATTTTATGTATTCAGCCTTAGTTTTTTTTGTATAATCCAATGATGTAAATGTTCTCAAACAGTGTTGTATTTAATAAGTTCAGCTAAGGACATCTCTTCCGCTTATTACTTCCAGTTTTATGTCTTTATTTTAGTTATTTATAATTTATGTCGGTATCATAGGTTAGTTTGGGATCACTTGTGGTTCTAAGCATCTTGTGACATTCAGGGTGTAGTCTTGAGGCGTTATAGGTTATTTGAAGCTTATGTACCTAGCTATGCTCAAGTATGCAAATGCAATTGTGTCTAATAGTTGGGGCACTGCAAACTTAGCGTACTTGTATCATTTTCTTTATAAAGCCTCATAAAGTACCCAAAATGAAATAGCAGGATTCCTACCACTACTTAGGGTATATCTAACAAGTGCAAAAATTATTTATTGATGTTTTTTAGTTTATACACACAGACACAGACACATATATATGTATGTATGTATGTATGCATAAGGTGTGGGCGTAGGAGAGGATCAATGTCCTTAGATCCCAGATATTAGGACAAAGAGGTACAATAAATATTTTTCCTATTGGTTTGCCTCGGGGTCTACATGCTACTAGATAATTTGCATATTTTAGTTGGACAAACACTACTAAGCATGTGCTAAAAGTTTGTAGGGATGCACCTGCCTCTATGACAGAGGATCAAGCAAAATGTTTATTAATTTTATTTTAATTTTATGTAGATTGTAAATAAATATATTTGCTTTTTTCTTTCCATGTAGTTTATTTGGGAACCACATAGTGATGATTTTATTGAGAGTATTTCTGACTATTACCACACTGGATAAGACACATAGCGTATTAGAGTTTCAATCTTTTGTTGGGATGTGGTGGAGGTTCACTTGCCTAATAAAGTAATGGGGAAATTTGGTTGCAATAGGTGATTCTAACTCTTTTTTCATTTAATTTCGCCCACTTTCATCAAAATCATTGTGGAAGTTCAAATACAAACTGGGAGTTAGAACATGCATAGTGATTATCTTTTTGAAATGAATGAGACCAAAATATTTATAATACACCGATCAATCATGGACTACTTTGGTATGATGAGCCTACCTTATTTGATTCAGATGCATTACTCTTCTTCTTATAGGTAATCTCACTCCTCATCCTCAATGTCAACAAGGTTATGTTCCTAATTCAACGGCATATGAAATAATGGTAAGTTGAACTTTGCTTGTCTGATTTTGCTTTATCTATTATATATTAATAATAATCAAAACCTCCAAATTAGGAACTTAGATTTTCTTTAGTCTTTTTCAAATTGTATAGTTAAATGACTTACAATTTAATTTCACAGGCGTGCATCACATTCATTTGATGCTTGATGGAGCTAAATTACTTGGATATATGCCATTATGTGAAGACTTATACATGTTTATAAAAATGATGTTGGATCAAGGTTCTAATTATTTAAGATATATCCACAAGGCTAATAAGATTTATGTATCATTCGGTTATAGAAGAATTGAGGTACAACTTGACAGTTATGCCCCCTATTCGTAAGTGAGAAAAATGTGATGTTGTTGGAAGGAAGGAATGTGCTATTGCGAGATACCAAATGCCTGTTGAAATGAATTAAATGGATCAGTCCATGCAAAATGCCCAACCAAATTCAGAAGATGATTAAGCAATAATTAATTATTATAGTGATTTCATTTCAAGGGGTTGCATTCAGGAATTCACTCAAGTATCAGGTATGACATGTCAACTTATAGATATTATGTCATACATGATGCCACAGACTCCAAAAATATCAGGGTATTCAAGTCCTTTATCATTTGAGAATATCTTTGGTAGTTATCGACCTTAACATTTTGAAAATGCCTCAAACTTTACCTTATCACTTGTACTTGTCCATTGATATCTATGATTCCATTAATAATTTAGAGGATTTGAACAATGATATGGAAGATAATGAGTAGGATGATTTCAATAATGAAGTGAAATGTAATAATCCGGAGGATGCAAGTAAAGATTGTGATACGACTATTCATCATGGTGAATCATCAATGAAAGAGAAGCGTATAATTATTGCTAAGATTTGTGGCACTGGTGTTTTACCATCTTTATGTTAGTTTTTTACTTAGCTGCACTTTTTAAGTTGAACATTTAAAAATTTAGCTTTGCATGAGAGAGAGTCATTATGTTTACTAGCACGCCAAAAAGATAAAAGCAAAATCAAAAAAGGCAAAGGGTAAAAATGGACTATTTGTATAGTTAACTATCAGCAAACAAATATATTTTTCTACTTAGCTGTTCTTTTTTTTTTTTGAATTTCATTAGGATTTTTGGTTCTACTAATGTGGCTTTCAGTCTGATTTGTGTGGACAATCTATATAGCTAATTAAGTGTTGATTTGTTTGTTTTTTGGGAGATGTTAATATGAGTATTATAATATAATTTTTAATATTCATCCTTGATTTTCAACCCTGAGTTAAGTATTTTAGCAAGTTGTGTTGGACTTAGCAATTAATTCTCTTTGACTTGAGAAAATATCCAAATTTCATATTTGCTAGCTCTAACGTTCATAAGAACATAAGTTTTTCTGATACATTTGAACTATTGTCATGCCTTTAGAATTTAACTAATTAATTAATTAGATTATATAATCAAATTTGTTATGTTGTTGTTGTTGCCGCTATAGATTTTATAAAAATTGCATGTTTTATGATGCTACAATAGAAGGTGCATCTGATATATCTTCCTCTCCCTGTATCGACTAACTAGGGAGAGTCTGTATATGAAGAACGAGCAAAAATTTTTGCAAAATGACTGTATCAAAATGCAACTTAAATTTTTCATTAAAAAAGAAAATTAGTAGTTTTAATAGTGTAAGTTAGTAGTAATTTTTTTGGTTTCTCAAGGTATCCCCACAGCTGACAGCCGTGAGATTAATCCTTCATTCCTGTGTCAGTACACTAAAAGGTAGAAAACTAGCCACAGAGCTTTCTCCATTCGCCAGAGGCAGGGATCGAACCCCCGACCTCTTGCTTAAGGAACACAAGTTAGTAGTAATTGTTATGTGTATTGATATTAGATTGTTGCAAGTATTGTATCAAGTACTAAAATGCTTACCGAATAAAAAGTCATGTTGATTGTCTTAAATAGAATTATTTTATAAAAGCACCACTATGGTTAGATTGCTTACTTCTCTCCTTTATTCATAAACTAGTGAAATAATTCGCGTTTCGCGCGGTTATAAATAAGATTAATAGAAAATTAAATTATTATAAATTTGTTAATATATAATAGCAAAAAAATTTCATGAATATGCTTATAATAATCAATTATTACATAAATTGTTAAATTACAAATATAAAATTATATGTGTTTGTGTATGTGTGACTTCTATCTATAATATATATTTTATCTCAAAAAAGTAAGTGTAAATATCATACATAAATATTTTAAATAAATAGTAACGGAAGATGTAATATTTGTCGATTCATTCACATTTTTATTATCTACGATAATTTATTTCCTTTCCTTATATTTTTTTTTCTTATTGTTGTTCCTTTTTTCTTCTTAATTTTTTTATTCCTTAATGTATGTCTCTAAAAATTTTCTACCTCAAATAAGTTTGCTTTTTCTTCTCAAATGTTAATTATTTTAAATTATCAATATTAAGTATGATAAATATCACGTTTCATGCTATTAAATTCTTCTTAAAAAAGAAGAGAAAGTTAAAGGCCTTACGTTTCTAAGTCTTATTCGATGAATCAAAAGAATATTTACAATATCAGTAAGCAGTAATATCATCCTAATAATGAACCTATTTTGCAAGAAAAAATTGTTAATTAATGACAATAGGCTATATTTTGTGAAATTATAGATTAATTATCTACCATGCAACTTTGAAATATATATACCCGCAGAAATATGATAAAAGACAAGAACAAAAATTATATAATTCAAAATTACCTTAATTTTTATGCATGCATGAAACACATGAATCGTGATGAACCTTCCCTTTTCTCACTTTCATTGTTTAGTTATATGATTTACAATATCACTATCTAATTAAAAAGAAAAATATAAAACAACTAGATACCATCTTTGAGAAATCTAACAATGCTTAGCTTTATAACTATAGTAAATATGTACAGATGAATAAATTATATATCGCTACCTTATCGATGTTGTCCCATAAAGATAGGAATAGATCGCTTAAAAATTATATATAGGGAAAAGGCATCGTTTCCACCCTAAACTATACTCGAAAAGTCTAAGCCACACCTAAACTATACTAGTGACCTATTACACACCTTAACTATAAAAAGGTGATATTATTACCTCCCCGCAACCCCCATTCTAAGGCGCATGTCTTGCACTTATTTTAGGCGCATCCAGACTATTAAATAACAAAAGTAAACGGCTAAAAACATTAAGGAAAAAGTCATCGTTTCCACCCCAAACTATAGTCGAAAAGTTGAATCCACACCTAAACTATATAAGTGACCTATTACACACCTTAACTATAAAAAATGATACTTTTTTCTGACGTGGTGCTGATGTGGCAGCGCGTGTAAAACACTACACCACATGCAAGTGGTGGTAGCCTGACAGGGTGTAAATAGTTTCACTTTTTTATAGTTTAGGTGTGTAATAGGTCAGTAGTATAGTTTAGGTGTGGCTTCGACTTTTCGGGTATAGTTTGGGGTGAAAACGATACCTTTTTCCTTATATAATTCAAAACTACCTTAATTTTTATGCATGAAGCACATGAATCGATGAACCATCCCTTTGCTCACTTTTGTTGTTTAGTTATATGATTTACAATAGCACTATCTAATTAAAAAGAAAAATATAAAACAACTATATACCATCTTTGAGAAATTAACAATGCTTAGTTTTATAACTATAGTAAATATGTACAGATGAATAAGTTATATATTGCTACCTTATCGATGTTGTCCATAAAGATAGGAATAGATCGCTTTATGCTTAAAATGAGCAATAGTAACCTCGTATGATTTCGTCAAATTATTTTTTTTAGTAATATTTTTGTCCAAGCTTTTAGAGTCTCTTGGGAATCTCCCAAGTCAAACCACCTACAAAGACAATAGTTTGAAAGATAGAGGAAGACAAACACATTTATAATAATTAATAAGAAGTATAAAGAAAGAAATTATTTTAAATATACTAATAGATTAGAAAAACTAATCAAGATTTTCAGTGATAACAAAATTCTAACATAATTTTCATATACGTCCTAAGAGGAATAGGATCTCCCCTAAAAAACATAAGGTCGACTCTGTTGTGTAGGTTTTTTTCTTTGACAAATACTTTGAAAACTCTATATGAAGCTCGTGCATTTTAGAACATGAAGAGGAGTTTATTTTTTATATTACCTACTTTTCCCTTCAAAGAATTGAAACTCATTGTTAAATTTTGCTAATCTTCATGTTGTTTATATATTTATTTTTATAAGGTATAAAGTCTCTTGACATTCAATATTATTTAATATAATTAAGAGAGTTAGAGGAGTGACTTTTGAATTCTTTTATTATAGAATAAAAATAATTTAAAAAAAGGGCAAAGAAAATGAAAATCTTCACTGCTAAGGGAAAAAGCATCGTAGCAGCCAAAAGGAGAAAGTAATGAAAATTAAAATATTACTTTATTGAATTAAATGATATCTAATTTAATGAAAATGACTTTTAGGGTATGTAAACTGAAAAATAAATGAATAACTAAGAGAATGTAATTTAAGAATTAATTTTCAGATTTTCTGGTGAATCATATACTTGAAATTTAAAAAAAAGTGTCAAAAATTTGAGAAAAAAGACAAATGTCATTCTTGGCTTTAGAAGTATGTCACATCATCACTCCTATGTTTCTCTTTTATATTATATATAGATTAGTAACTTTTTGTCTTACTAGAAATCAATATTTTTAGTAACTGTGACCTCCTGACAACCTTTATATGTAAAATCCATTACTGCTACTTAGTTTTATAATGTAAGCTCGTGTTGACTGTTTCATAATTTAGTAAAATACATTTAGTATTACAATATTAATAGTAGCGGGTTTAGATATCACAAAAAAGAAATTCTAATTGAAAGAAAAATAATATTTAAGCCAAGTGATGCTATGCAAATTGAAATGAACCAAAATACATAATTAAGCTAATTGAAAGTAAAATACAACTCAAAAGAATAGGAATATTTAAAGTATCCACTTAAGTTTGATTACGAGTTGGACATCAATGTCTATCATGCTCGATCAGCCAACAGTTCGTGCATATATTGTAGGGTCATGCTCCATCTCATTGGGTATTTTAGTTGTCCTTTGTCAATTAGGGTGACGATAGAATTCATTATTTATCATTATAAAATTTGAAATGGTCAATATGCCCCGTGCTAAATTGGTGAGAATGATCCAGAATATGTAGCAACATAAATCTGTATTGTGAAATGCTTGCTAACAAAATTTCTAGCTAGTTGTCTCAATCTTTCAGTAACTTTCATAACTTCTGAACACAAATAGTGTTAATTATACTATTTTTCACAATCATAGTTTTTTATCATTTAGTGAAACACAATGAGAATTACCACCAGTACCATCAACTTGTATAGATCTAACCTTATATACCCTGTGGATATATTTCAATAAAAAATAAAAGTGTCTTTTTGAACATTCATAGTTCTTCTCCCACTTTATTTTGAAACTGTTTGTCTATAATTACTTTTGCTCTACAAGTGGGTGCACTATTTGAGATCTACAGGTATATCGTTCAATAGTTTATGCTAATGAAAGTCGAAACATGGCAGTGACAGCCAAGCCTCAAGCTTACTTTAGAAGTCGATTGAAAGACTCTGAAAAATTTGTTGTCAACACTTTTCACTTTTTTAATCATGGCTAACCATCCATTTGTTCAATGAAATTTGCATGAGGCATTCATATGTTTCTTTATTCTCTTTCTTAATTTCCTACAGCAAACCTTCGAACTTTCTAACTTGATCAGCCAAAGAAGCACCCCAAATCAGATTACTAAGGTCCCTGTTTGAAAATTGAGATTGAAAGTTACTCTTAAGATGATTTAGGTAAAATTGATGAAAGTCCTGAGTTTTCTAGAACCTCCATAACTTCGATAAACTGATCAAGATTTTTTCCCTATCAGAGGTAATATCTACATCTTCTCTATTATTTATCACATATGCGCTTAGTTTTCTAAAAAAATTATTTTATGGATCTTTCGACTCCCTGTCAACAATAGCAAATGCTAGAGGAAGAATGTTATCATTTTCATCAATTTCAAAAATAATTAATAATTTTATCTCATATTACCAAACATAAGAGTTTTATCTACTTGAAAAAATAGGACAACATGTTTGGAATTCATCAATGCATGACTTCAAAGACCAAAATACAAACTTGAAAGTTTTTACCTTTAGTGAACTCTTTGACTCTCCGTTTTTCATTCTATAACTATTCCATGATTAAAGTTCTAAAAAGCTAAAAAAAATTAGGAAGCTCACTAAATGATTTGTGAAAATCACCATACACCAATTTAAATATGTGTTGACGTCCAAGCCACGCTTTCTTATATGTTATTTGATACTACCAACAATTTGAATTTTTACGTATAATAAAGATGAACTTAAATTGGTATCTAGGTTAGCATGACTTGTAGTAATCCCTTCAGCATCACATATATGATTATTAAAATACCTTTCTATCTTCCAAAGGCTACCTCCAACCTTCTGGCCTCAAAGAAATCATAGACAACCCAATGAATTATAAAACCTGCATCTCACAATCCATAGTTTCTTACTTCATGTTACAACCTTGAATTCTTTATTTTTTCTCAAACTCCAAATCGTCATGGCCCATTTCAATTTAGATTTGTTGCTAAAATATATTTTTTTCAAATATCTTTTGATATCCTGAGACCAAACAAAACAACATTTTATCTTGAATTCACGTATAGAGATAAAAATATCTTCTTCATTCCCAATGTTGTAAAGAAGGTTATATTATGATTTTGTATTTCAGACACACTTTGATTAAATTGATTATCAAAATTTACACCAATATCATTTTGAGGTAAATCTACATTATCACCAGTATCTACATCGAATTCACTTTCTATGGTTTCGCTCTTTCCATCATTTTCTGAAGTTTCATCTTTCTCTAAACTTTCCTCGTGAATTTTAGCATGTGCATAATTATACAAATCAAATCTATCTCATCTTCTCTGTGAAAAAGTAATAGATTAGTGAAATAGTCATGCACGAGATTTCTTATTATTTTAAAAAAATAAAATAAAGATCACTCATCTGATGTCATATTGTCTGTGGTTACTTCTAATATATCATTGACTACTTTAGCCTTCATCAGATGATCGATATCCATATTCATTAGGGCCATCATCAAATAATTAGTGGATACTAGATGTTGCATTATATTCAACATAATGTGGCAAATTCATAATTTAGAGTCAATAAATTCATATGATAACTATGTTGGCCATTCATTTGAAATAGATTTTATTGATTTGTTGGTCTAGTCTTTACATACCTCTCCAAAAGATTTATATCAGCTCTATTTGAAAATTTTTGAGAAATGGCAAAAAATTATAGCAAAGGCTGGTCATTCTCAATTTTAAACTCAATGAACTTTGTAATGTTACCTTGAAATGAGCATGAATATTTTTTAGAAATATCCATTTGAATATTTAGTTGGATGAAATAGATATGCTAACAACCATTCTAGAACCTTTGTTGTATCTGAAGTCATTTATTTCAGTAATTATTTCACCACCTCAATACAGAGCAACCATACGTATCACATTTTTTTATAAATTAGTCATCTTTCTTGCTACAATTATAATTATTAAAATAGAGAAATAATTTTAATACATTATAAAATATTGACTAGTCATACCTATTAAAATTTTATAAATATTGTTTCAACAACGAGGCACATAAGCAGAAGCTTTGCTTAAAATTGTAGAAATGTGTTAAACATTCTACTCAGACCATCTCTTATTAATATGTGGTTACTTTTTGCAATGTAACTTGTTGTTAATTGTTATTGTTAGTCACATTTTAGAGTTAAAATATTATTAGAAGTAACATTTTATTGGTAAATCAAACAGCAAAATTTTAACTTTGCAGGCTTGTAATTTAATTCGATAGAATGGTTATTCATAGTAATGTTTTTCCCCTTAAAACGTGATTACTGATAACGACTTTAATGTCAAATTTCGTTCAAAGATTCTGATGTGACAAAGTTCTAATTTGATTTGATAGTATCTTTACTCGGAGTAATGTTTCAAAACTAACTTCATAATGACGAATTTAACGTCAGATTTGTAAAAAGATTCTGATGTGGCAGAGTTGAAGAGTCTTGTTATTGTTGGTAACATTTTAAGTCAAAAATATTACTAACAGTAATGATTCCTACTCTAATGTTATATGCAACTCTTTTTCGTTCGTTAATTTTTTTTTAAAACATAATATGTCACTGCAACAAAATTCATAATAGTTTTTAAAGTTATCAAAAAATATATTACCTAAGTGAATTGATTTAAAAAATAATTTATTTTGATCAAAAATTAAAGAAAACTTTGATTAAACATAAACATATATACTACAATAATGGTTGGCTGGAGTTTATTTTTGTTTCTTTTTGACCTATTAGTTGTAACTTGTGAAGAAGAAATGTATGTAATTACATGAAGTATGAGTTGATTTTTTCAAGTATAAAGGCTAATAGAATGAGATGAGCAGCAGTCGTCTAGTTGACAATTAATTCATTTGGAATAGATCATCAGCCTCTTCTTCGTTTTATGTATGATGAATATGTCGTACCCCAATGGCGCGCAAGCAGTCAGTTAATGAGTCAATTTTTTAAAAAATAATCTCAAACAGCTCATATAAAAATCAAGATCCCCACACATCATCACTACCACTATTATGATTCAAAAAACTTCCATTAAAAATCTATTTAGATGGTGATTAATGATTGTGTCATAATACATCATATAATATTATCGTATTGAGTTGTATAGTAATGTATATAAAAAACATAAGTGATGTATAAATTGTTGGGTTCAAGGTGTATGTATGAATGGAAAATGGAGGGAAAATAGTGGAGGAAAATAGAGTCACTAAAATGGAAAGTGTACTCTTTTATGGAAAGTCTACTAAATTCTCCCACATTGGTGGGAGAAAGAAGCTTTCAAGTGTTTATATTGAAAAGCACAACTCACCATGGATAAGTGAATCAAAGAACAAGAGCTGCCTCACGCCGCTGTCGTCGCTCGCTCGGCTTCAGATTCAAATTTGGATTTTTCAAATGATCGATCGATGAGATCTACCTTTTTGGACAAAATTAATTTCAAACTTGATGAACAAGTAAAATTTTAATCCAAAAAACCTGATAAAAATATTTTTCTCCATGTGGGGGCGCATTTCAGATGGATGTGACCCTTCGAGGGAAGAGGCACACTATTTTGCGTAAAGTGGCATCTAAGCGTGCACCCTAGCGACCTGCGGCCGCAGGTATAGCACGGAAGACACTGGAATTTTGATAGTTTTACCTGCGGCCGTAGATCAGGAGTAGTTCCAGCACAGACTAGGCGCAGGTGACGTGACTGTATTTAATAGGTGTCTTATTGCTGAACCAATTCTTTCTTTTCGAAGGGGCACCTTAAGGCTATAAATACCTGACATATTCCTCAAGTATTGACATGAATTTTTATAGCAAAAACAATCTTCTTCTCTTTAAGAACTCCTTGTGATCATTAATTTTTGAGTGAGTTTGACGAATCCAATAATTTGAGGTACCACTATTGTTGGATTAAAAGCCATTTTATCCTAGGATGAAAATTTTGTAACCTCAGGTACTTGAGGGAAATTATTTCCTTAAGGACACTCTATGAATTTGGGGGACTTGGCTTTAACTTACTGTTTCATCTTATTTCTAAAAGAATAACGCACTTCTTGGATAGATCGCTTTTGATCTTGTGTTGAAGGTGTTGATACTTCAAAGTTGTTCTTGAAAAAGCTTTGGTCTTGAACTTGGTTGAAGTGTAATGTACATAAAATATAGATTTCTGTTTTACCCAAAAACATAGAAAATAGCAATCTTAAGAAAATAAATAATTTTACAGAATCTGTATTTTTTTGGTTTCTGGAAATTAAACCTTTAAGCTTTCTACTCCGTTTGAGCTTAACTAGTGGTTTACAAAAATAAAATCTCCATCACAAGTTAAAGATCACTCGGTTGATGATTGGAAGTCATAAAAACTTCATCGTTAAACTAGAAACAAGGAGTGTTTAAAGTTGGTACAACTTTATAAGTATTATTTCTATATACTAAAGTTATTGTCTTGTTGTGACAGGAAAATGACTAGTGAAAGTCAAATGCATGATACTGCAGCGACTATGTCAACAACTAGTATTACCACGATGAGTCGTACTAATACTCTGTAAGCAATGACACCAGCGGAGAAACCCAAAAAATACACGGGTATTGACTTCAAAAGGTGGCAGCATAAAATATTCTTCTACCTTACAACTCTTTGTCTTCAAAGGTTAACATTTGAAGAAGCCCAGAGGTGTCCGAGGGAACCTCTGACCAAGAGAAATTTGTTATTGTGGAGGCTTGAAAACAATCTAATATCCTTTGCAGGAATTATATTTTGAGTGGTCTCCAAGATGACATTTACAGTGTGTATAGTGAAACAAAGACAGCAAAAGAGTTGTGGGAAGCGCTAGAAAGAAGTATAAGACTAAGGATGCGGGAACCAAAAAGTTATTCATTGCAAGATTCCTAAAATATAAAATGATTGACAGCAAGTCTGTTGTATCCCAAGTGTAGGAACTGCAAGTGATTATCTATGATCTCCTCGCAGAAGGTTTGATCGTGAACGAGGTATTTTAAGTCACAGCAATTATAGAGAAGGTACCACCATTATGGAAAGACTTTAAGAACTACTTTAAACACAAGCGAAAGGAGATGTCAGTCGAAGATCTGATAGTGAGACTGCGCATTGAAGAAGATAATAAAGGTGCAAAAAGAAGGTTGAAAGAAAATTCTACAATAAGTGGAGCAAATGTTGTAGAAGATGACCACAACAACTCCAAAAATAAAAGAAATATGGACAGGAAAGAAATCAACCCAAGAAGAAATTCAAGGGAAAATTCTTTAACTATGGCAAGATTGGCCACAAGTCTACAGATTGTCCTGCCCCGAAGAAAGAAAAGAATAAGGACCAAGCAAATATGGCTGAGTCCAAGAAAGAAACAGATAATCTGTGTGCCATGTTATCTAAATGAAACTTGGTGGAAAATCCTCGAGAATAGTGGATAGATTCTGGTGCTATCTGCCATGTTTGTGCTAATAAGGAGTTGTTTGCAATGTTCACTCTGGCTCAAGGAGAAGAAAAAATCTACATGGCTAACTCCGCTACTACAAAAGTAGAGGAACAGGAAAAGTATGCTTGAAAATGACTTCAGGTAAAGTGTTGACACTCAACAATGTCCTGTATATACCGGAGTTAAGAAAGAAGTTGATTTCTGTATCACTTCTAGACAAAAACAGATTCAAATGTGTAACTGTTTCGGAAAAAGTTGTAATTAGCAAAGGAGAAGTATATGTAGGAAAAGGCTATCTCACTGTGGGCCTATATAAGATGAATGTAATGACTATTGAAATCAATAAAAGTTCTGTTTCTTCTTAATTACTTGAGTCTAATGAATTATGGCATGAACGTTTAGGACATGTCAATTATAAAACTTTGCAAAAACTTATTAACTTAGAAGTTTTGCCAAACTTTGGCTGTAATAAATCAAAATATCAAACGTGTGTGGAATCAAAGTATGCCAAGAATTCGTATGAGTCCGTGAAAGGAATTCCAATTCCTTAGACTTAATACACACTGACATTTGTGATATAAAGTCAACACCATCAAGTGGTGGAAAAAAGTATTTTATAACTTTTATTGAAAATCAGTTACAGAAAAAGATCAAAACTATAAGAAGTGATAGGGACGGAGAATATGAATCTCCCTTTGCAAAATATGTGTAGAGAATGAAATTGTCCATCAAACTACAGCCCCGTATTCACCTTAATCTAATGGAATTGCGGAAAGGAAAAACTGAACTTTGAAGGAAATTATGAATGTCTTACTTATAAGTACAATTTTACCCTAAAACTTGGGGGGGAGGGGGGGCTATCCTTACAGCTAACTAAATACTCAATAGAGTTCCCCACAGTAAGACACAATCTATTCCATATGAAAAACAAAAAGGAAGGAAACCCAACTTGAGATATTTCAAAGTGTGGGGGTGTCTAGCGAAAGTCCAAGTTCCTCTACCTAAGAGATTAAAGATAAGACCTAAGACGGTGAACTGTATATTCATAAGACATGCTAAAAGTAGCAAAGCATATCGATTTTTGGTTCATAAATTTGAACATCCGGATATCAATGAAAATACGATATTGAATCAGACAATGTTGAATTCTTTAAAAATATTTATCCGTATAGAAATAGACATGAACGGTCTAGTGGGGGGTCTAAACGACCTCAAGATGAACCAAGTGAGAATGTACATAATGATGAAAATCCAAGACGTAGTACATGTCAAAGAACTTCAACTTCGTTTGGATCAGATTTTGTAATATTTCTCTTAGAAAATAAACCTCAAACTTGTAAGGAGGCGATGTTGTCGTTAAACTCATCCTTTTGGAAAGAGACAGTCAATGGTGAGATTAATTTAATCATAAGAAACCATACATGGGAGTTGGTTAATCTTCCTCCGAAAAATAAACCTTTAGGTTCTAAATGGATCTTCAAAAGAAAAATGAAAGCAAATGGTACTATTGACAAATACAAGGCAAGACTTATGGTAAAAGGCTTCAAACAGAAAGAAGGCCTTGATTACTTTGATACATACTCGCCAGTAAAAAGGATAACATCGATTTGAATGTTAATTGCCTTGGCGGCAGTATATGATCTTGAAATCCATCAAATTGATATACAAACAGCATTCCTGAATGGAAAATTGGAGGAAGAAATCTATATGGAACAACCCAAGGAGTTGTGGTTCTAGGAAAAGAAAATAAGGTGTGTAAACTTATTAAGTCATTGTATGGACTAAAATAAGTACCTAAACAATGGCATGCGAAGTTTAACCAAACCATGTTGGCAAATGGGTTCAAGATAAATAAATATGATAAGTGTGTCTACATTAAAGATACTCCAAATCATCAAGTCATTATTTGTTTATATGTGGATGATATGTTGATCATCAGTAGAGACATTTCTAACATAAATGCAACGGAACGAATGTTCAAGAGCAAGTTCGATATGAAAGACCTTGGAGTTGCAGATGTGATCTTAGGAATAAGAATCCATAGAACTCCACAAGAGTTGGCATTGTCACAGTCTCATTATATCAAAAAGGTACTTGACAAATTCAAGTATATGAAATTTGGTATTGCAAAGACTCCATTGGATGTGATTTTCACACTTTGAAAGAATGAAGGTGAAAGTGACTCACAATTGAAGTATGTAAGAGTATTGGGATGTCTAACGTATATAATAAATTGTACACGACCAAATATAGCATGTGCTATTAGTAAGTTGAGTTGGTACACTAGTAATCTCAACAAGACTCATTGGATGGCAATGAAAAGGGTTTTGGGTTCTAAAATACACCCAAGACTATGCTTTGCATTATAATTAAATATCCTACGGTTCTTGAAGGATATAGTGATGCAAATTGGATCACCTGTTCAAATGAAGTAAAATCCATTAGTGGATACGTATTTATAATAGCTAGAGGAGCAGTCTTTTGGAAATCATCCAAACAAACATGTATTGCTCGCTCTACAATGGAATCAGAATTTATCGCATTAGATAAAGCTGGTGAAGAAGCAGAATGGCTCTGGAATTTCTTGGAAGATATTTCTTATTAGCCCAAACCAGTGGTACCAGTGTGCATACACTGTGATAATCAAGTAGTAATATGTACGGCAGGGAGCACAATGTACAACGGTAAATCTCGTCACATAAGAAGGAGACATAATACCATTAGAGAACTTCTCTCTAGTGGAATTATCACTGTTGACTATGTAAAGTCAAAGGATAATGTGTCGGATCCACTTATAAAAGGCCTATCTAGAGAAGGAGTTGAAAGGACATCCAAGGGAATGGGTTTAAGGCCTAGGACAAGTCAGCATGGCGATAACTCTACCTAGAAGACTGGAGATCCCAAGATCTAGGTTCAAGGAGATCTAAGAAAGTTATGTCTGACAAGTTCAACATTGTCAGTATACCAACTCATTCTCGTGATATAGACAATGTTTAGTAAACAAGGATAAGACTTAAGCTGAAAAGTCTTTTAATAATTATCTAAATTTGATAGATTTGACCAAATAGTTTAATCTATAGGATTGAACATTTAGAAATCACCTATGTAAGGGCAAAGTGGAAGCCGCTTCAAGGAGGATGTTCGTAAAGTCCATTCTCTAAGCTCTCATGAAACTGAGACGTGTTCATGGCTGAAAAAAACAAAATCGTGAGAACCATAAATGGTAAAAGACTGGTTGTGTGACATGTGTTGTCTAGGTGTACATTAAAGCTTGACAGTTCAAAGATATCAAATCTAACGATTGACCGAGTGCATCCGATGCATGTTAACTACGGAACGTTCAAAGGAAAACCCACTTATCCAGATGCATTCAGTCTTTGCTCAATGATCACATGTTTGTTCGTAAATTCTTCAAAACATAGTCATTCCCCATTCATTTGGGGGATTGTTAGGTTCAAGATGTATGTATGAATGGAAAATTGAGGAAAAATAGTGGAGGGAAATAGAGTCACTAATATGGAAAATGTACTCTTTTATGGAAAGTCTACAAAATTCTCCTACATTGGTGGGAGAAAGAAGCTTTCAAGTGTTTATATTGAGAAACACAACTCCACTTGGATAAGAAAGGAAAAGAACAACAGGTGTCTCGCATCATTGTCGCCGTCGCTCGCTCAGCTCGGCTTCGGCTTTTGATTCGGATTTGGATTTGGATCTGGATCAATCGATAATATCTATCATTTTAGACAAAATTTATTTGAAACTTGATGAACAAGTGAAATTTTAATCCAAAGAGTCTAATACAAATATTTTTCTCCATGCATGGGCGCATATCGGATGTCATGCAAACGCATGCACAACACACCTCGAACGGATGCAACCCTTCAAGGAAAGAGGCACACTGTTTCGCGTAAAGTGGCATCTACGCGCGCACACTGGCGACCTGCGGCCACAGGTCCACCGCAGGTATAGCACGAAAGACACTGGAATTTAGGCAGTGTCACCTGCAGCCGCAGATCAGGAGCAGTTCCAGTACAGACTGGGCTCAGGTGACGTGACTGTACTGAATAGGTGCCTTTTTGCTGAACAAATGCTTCCTTTCCAAATGGACACCTTAAGGCTATAAATACCTGACATACTCCTTAGGTATTGACACGAATTTTTACAGCAAAAACAATCTTCTTCTCTTCAAAAACTTCTTGTGATCATTAACTGTTGAGTGAGTTCGACGAATCCAATAATTTGAGGTACCACTATTGTTGGATTGAAAGCCATTTTATCCTGGGAGAAAAATTCCATAACCTCGGGTACTTAAGGAGAATTATTTCCTTAACGACACTCCATAAATTCGGGGAACTTGGCTTTAACTTTTTGTTTCATCTTATTTCTGAAAGAATAACACACTTCTTGGATTGATCACTTTTGATCTTGTGTTGAAGGTGTAGATACTTCAAAGTTGTTCCTGACAAAGCTTTGATCTTGAATTTAGTTGAAGCGTATGGTACATAAAATACAAATTTCTATTATATCCGAAAATATAGAAAATAACATAAATAAGATTGATAACTGACAAAATGAGAAAATAACTTAACAAAGTGATCATATTAAATCAATCATTACAAGACTTTCGTCAATACCTAAGATGAATTCAACAATATCATATAATTAATCTTAAATACCAATCACAACAAGCATTTATATTTAAGCTAAGGACTAAAAATCAATAAAGCCATCCAAACAAGCTGTAAAAAGACCATATCTTAATCATGATAAATTAATAATAGAATACAAGCGATTAAAGATCAAGACAACCATACGATAGCGGAGTATTAGGAGTCATCTCACAAAATCCACCCACCACCTTTCTGTGTTCGATTTACTCTCTCTCTTGATGGAACCTGAAATTCTTTAGTAAAATTGAAACATTCAGTTTTACCTGTCTCTTTGGGAGAAGAAGAGAAGGGAGAAAAATTACAACCTTTCCCTTCTCCTCTCTTCTCTCTCTCCCCCCTAACAAAAAACTATGCAATTCCAGGCCAGCTTCTTCATTAGCAACTTATTCCCTTTCCCATTGCGGCCGGGACTTAAACGTCCTCGGCCATCACCCACCGCTTCATCCTATGAGACTCCTCTCTTCTGCCTCTGCTCCCTCTGTTAATTCCGATGGCTTGGCGCCCTCGCCCTCGCCTTCCACGTCTTCATCCTTGTCCCGTTTGATTGCTTCTCCGCATGGTCCATTTGAATTAATATTCACAGATCCAACTTCTAAACCCACTGTCATCCTCCCTACTATTCCTGCTGTTGACGGCATTTCTGATTTGGCTGACATCTCGTTAGTTCTCGGTATTCTTTTTCTCTCCCTTTTCTCTTTCGCTCTTATTTTCCACCTCCGTATTAGATCCCGTCAATTGCCTCATTTACAGAATTTCAATTCTCTCTGGGTTGTCAGATTGCTTCTCGTCTTTTTTGCTTGTCTTGGTGCTGTTAACGAAGTCATTCGCCTGCCCTTCATTCGCCAAAAATATCTTTACCCTCTTTTACCATCTCTCTCCCTGGATGAACAAGCTGAGATTTGTAAGGTTCACGTGGTTCTCTCTTTGGGATTCTTCGAACCAGGTTTCCTAATTACTCTTCTTTTCTTGGTCAACGAGTCGATCAAGACGCAAAATCCTTTTCGAACGTGGGGGGTTGCACTCGTCTGCTTGGCGTGTTCTCCAATCCTCCTACTGCAATCGTTCTTCGTGTTCTTTCCACCTTTGGAAGCAAAATTACCCCCATACATTCACGCGAGTTTTTACCTTTCAACTGACCAGGTCGGAAACAAATCAGTTCTTTGCACCTATCCAATGTTCAGTTGCGTTGCGTTTGGGGTATTCAGCGTTGCTTATTCGTTAGCATTTTTGTTGTCATGTTGGAGGGTGGTTGCGTTTGTGATCAACAAGAAAATTCGGGTACGGCTGAACATGCTTGCCACATCGTTCATGATATTATTGCCGTTACAGATTCTTTGCTTAGGATTGTCGGCGTTGTGGCCACCGGCACATCCTACACATGAATACATTGTACTGGCGATGGACCTTGCCTTTGCATGGTGCGTGGTGATTGGGGAGGTCATTTTGGTAATAAAGCCAATTGCAGATGCATTAGATGCCGGTGGAGCATGTTTCGCCTGGAGTCCCGGAAGCAGGTCAGTGATCTGTCCTTTTCGAGTAGATGCACCATGTTCTAATATAATTTAAAAGGCCAATATACCCCTGTTACTGCATTAAATAAGTTCATATTCTTATGGTTGGAAAATTATCTCTTATTTGCTTTGATCCTAATGAAACTCCCATTTGAAGTGTAATTTTAATTCATAATAATAAATAGAACAATAAATCTGGTCTTCTATCTAGAAGTATTTTGACACGTCGGATCCATCTCATCTATGCTGAAGCGCCTTTAATTCAATGAAAAATAGATTGAGAGTATTTGCTAATAGCAAGTGTGTGGGATTGTTCCACAGCACAATGAAAGGTAACTTTTAAGATTTTGTCAATTAGAAAGTGCTTATAAATTGTAAAATTAAGGGTGACCAACTTAAGGTGACTGATTTTGGCGTATAACACTTATAAACATATTTTATAAAATTTGTCAAACACGTATTAAGTTATAAAAACAAAAAAGAAGAAGAAGCTAGTTTGAAAGCATACACCTACATAAAACAACAGAAGTTATTGTCCACCTTCTCGCCAATTAAGGAGGAGCTAAGAAGAAAAACTTTTTGATAGGCGAAGAATTTTGATAGTTAGCTTCGGTGTTTGCAAATGGTGTCGTATGAGTTGACATTCTAGTAACTATGTTTAGGAGACAACTTATAATTTGTAGTGGTGAGGTAGACATTACTGAAACTACTAACTAATGTTCTCACTAACTTTTATTTTTTCTTAGTATGTATGCATGGGTATGTGTGTGTGTTTATGCAGTTAATAAAATAAAATTCTGAATACGAAATTGGCACTTCCAGGTCAGGGTGTCCTAGAAGTGAGGGGAAGAGGGTGGATAATGGGAATCTATAGCAATGAACAGAGGACATGAAGGGCATCATGGTCTGATCACGTTCCAATCATTGTTTTTCAAGAGAGAAATGAGGGGGCCAATTTTTGACTATTTCAGTGTGTATATGCTTGGTGGATTCATCAAGCATAGAGGGGAGGGGGTTATTTAGTAAGTTACACTTCGTTTATACTCTATTTATTACTCCTTGGAGGAAAATGTGTACATCATTCAGTTTGATATTCAGCACTTTCTTCTGCCCTCTTGTACAAATCTTTTTCTTCTTCTTTTTAGGAGTTATATATGTCAAATTACGAAAAAGAATTTACTAAGTTTGATTTGTCTAATATGATTTTTGTTAATATGAATAATCTTGTCTTGAAAATCAAAAGAACTTGTTTTTGAGAGAAGCTATCTTTTAGCTTTTGCTTAAAATATTTACGGAAAAAATTTTGGTACACAAGATAAGTATAATAATTTTGGGATAAAATTTGAGATTAATTTTATCTCATATTGGTGTAAAAAGTTACCTATACTCGGCGTATACACCAAACTGATGTAATTTTCAATAATTAAATGATTTAGTGAAGTAAAATATATATTAATTAATTATGGTTAAGTAAAATGAACTTTAAATTTAAATACATAGCATGCATTTATTGACTTAACATATACATAGTGTGTAGGTAAGTTTTTACCACTTACGGGTCATTTACCGGTTGGTTAGAATAATAGAGGTACTACTAATGTAGGAAGTAGTTATGAGGTAATCTATGTTAGAATTTAATTATTTATTTATTAGTTATTCTACTTTCTAAACTGCATAACTCAAAAAATTTTAAGTGTTTTAGTTATGGAAGATTCAAAATAGCAAACCAAATAGTGTATTAATTAAATACATGAATAACTTATCTCCTAATGGCTATCAAACCTTGTACAGTATTATTTACATAGGATTTTACATCTATACATAACTCATCTCCAAATCGACTAGCAAATGATTCCTAATTTTTTTAAAACCAAAAGCTTGGCCAAACTCTTCATTCTCTAAATTCGAGGATACCTTTTTTATATAAATAAGTAATTACTTTTAACCTTTCATCAAAAATTTGGCCAAAGAAGTTATTAATTCAGTTCAGTATATCTCAGTCGACTTATGTTATAGTTCTATTTTCAAAGATTCCAATTTTCATTTGTTAAAAGTTGTTATGTAATAAATCTTGTGATGATTTTTAGTTTTGTTTTGTTTTTTTAATTATTTTGCCTTTTTCCGTTGTTGTATCATTTATGAGTTGTGCGGATGGTGACACGGTGTTCGAAGTGTTCAGTAGTAATTTATATGAGTTTGAGGTTTTGAATAGCCTTTAAAAGTGATATAGTTGACTTTGATCAATATTTTGTGATTCGAATGACGGATGAAATTTTTCATCAGTTCTATTAGATTTAAAATGTCAAATTTGAACTAGTAGCATGATTGATTTGGATTTTAAACCTATATAATGAGTTTTAAGTGCTTGAGCGAGAAACTATTTCCTTTGGCCTAATGGGGTTCCCGGGGTGAAACCTAATGATAACTATCTCTTTTGGTAAATCTGATGATTAAGTCCAAACATCAAAATTAGCCTCGTATCGCTATTGATTGTGCCGAATAAATATTAAGGGTCCATTCAAAATACTTATTCACTTAAAATTCAGCTAGTGCAATCGTTAGCCCTTCTTCGCATTCGTAGCCCTGCGATCGCGTTCACGGGAAGGAAATTATTATCCTTCGCATACCCACTGATGGATCCGCATTCACAAAGACTAACCGAGTCCAAATTGTTTTTTTCCTTCTATGCATTCGCGACCGATCCACAGTATTCACAGTTGGTCTACGTCAGTAGCCTTCGAGAATGTGAGGGGATGACCGCATTCGCAATGAAGGCACTGTTGACCAGAACAGTATAAGTATCCCATTTTCATGATTTAACTCCATTTTCACCTTTTTCAAGCTTGGGAAATACGATTTTAGGAGAATCTAAGAGGGTTTTGCATCAACTTTGATTTGGTGTAAGCTTTTAAACCTATTTTTATCTATTATCCATTGATTTTACTGCAAAATAATCTCCAAAACATGGATTTTATACTTGAAATTTTGGATTTTTATCGGTAAAGAGAGAAATGAGTATTTTGGTGATTGCTAATTCAATTTCAACTTGATTTTTTATGGGATTTTAGATTTAAAACTCTTATGGTATGGGTAATGTGATTCTTCATTAAAAATTCAGTTTTACCCTTTTATTTTTGGGATTGATTTTCGAGATTATTTTGGATCCAAAATCAAATGTATGCCAATATGGGTATCATAAACTCCTAATTAAGTAAACAAATCATTTTTGGTAGATCGAGAGCATTCTGAGTCCACTCGAAAAGAAAAGACTTCATATTAAGGGCTTCATGCTCGTGTCCTTGATTTTTGAGATAGGTTATGACTTAATACTATGAGTTGGGTTTAATCTCATTTTTTATATTATTTAAGATTGATTATTATTATTATCATGATGCTTGAAGGAGGGCTTGTGTTGACTTTATTTTGGTTGGAGAGCTTATTTCGTTGTGATGCCCGAGCGGGAACTTGTATTGACGTTTTTATTTATTTGAGAGCTTATTATCACGAGCAGGGACTTGTCTTGAATTCATCCATGTCTTGTATGGTTCTTTATTGCCATGAGGGGCTTGTATCATGATTTGTTGAGTTTTGGGTTATTTAAATCATTTATATTTTTTTTTCCTTTGATCATGCATACTCATTCATCACTCATTTTTATGAAATTGGTACTACTATGGAACTTGAATTTTTTTGAAAAATAAAATGAATAATTTTATAAAATGCCTTAGTCGAGGAAAGTGCCAGCAAGGTTGATTGATGAGCTTGCATTAGTATATGGGTTGCAAACTTTCTATGAGGGAAAAAACTTACCCACCCCCGAAGTACACATCAAATAATATAATTTATCATAGTTAAATAATTTAGTGAAGTAAAATACATGTTTATTAATTATGGTTAAGTAAAATAAACTTTAAATTCAAAACATGACATGCATGTATTGGCTTGATGTATACACTGGGTATGCTTAAGTTTTTACCTCTATGAATCCTCTCTTGGAATCTTAAACTCAGAGGGTGTATACGATGTGAGTGTTGAAACATCACATTAATACCATACCATCTGTTTCTCTACATTGCATCTCTTATACATGGGTGATATTGTGTTTTAGATATCTTTTTATGCGATGTTGTTATACTTATATTGTTGTTGAGATTGTATCATTATATTGTTAGGAGCAGTGTGGCTTCATCCACTGAGACGTTTTTGTATGTAAAGCACTTATCATATCTGTAGTATTATTTTGCTTATTCAATTGTCTACTTATCTTGGTCGATCTATGATATCTATTGGGTACAAGTGGACCGTAATCACTCCTACCTTTTAGTGCCTTTTTTATGTAGATCCTAGTTTGAGTTCTATTCGTAGTTCGTTATTCACACAACCTTGAGATCTATCTGAGTTGTGGTGAGCTTATCTACCAAGGTTGGATTAGGATAGGTGCTATTATGACCTCAAAATTCTGGGTCATGATAAGTTACAAAATTTTGGGTCATGGTGAGATGGTATCAGAGCGCTAGGTTGACCAGTGCCATAAATAAAAAAACAAAATGTCTAATAGAGTCTCATAGATTAATATGTTAGCATTTGTATCTATCTTTGGAAGGCTATGAGATATTTTTAGGAAAAATCTGTAATTTGATTTCTTATCGTGTGTGTTGTTCATGCTCAATATTCTAAACTTGTATCTCATTCTTTCTACATATATAGTGATAACTCAATCAGGAGTTATTGATAATACTGAGCCAGCACTCGTTATGGGGCCTTTATCATGGGTGAGATAGATATTGCGATCAAGACAGGGATAGAAGTAGGGCATGAGGAGTGGTTCTAGCTAGAGGGTATGCTAAAACGGCCTCTCACGAACCAGTGATTTATCATGTTGATGTGATTTCTCAACTAGATGGTGTAAAACCAACCCAGGACCCGTAGGGTTTCATTGCTATCTTTGTATTATAGGATGTTTTGATTTGGCATTTGAGACACCTGTATGGCACCTTTTAGGCAGGTACTACCAGATACACCATTTAGTTGTTAGATGAGAAAGGGTATTCAACCACCTTGGCAGGTTTCTATTTAGGGTTTTCAAACTTCTAAGACACAACTATATGTTGGTTTATCCCCATATGTTGATTTGTTACTTGCCAGAATTGTTACTCTGCATATGATTCCTGGTATAGTGATATTTGTTGATGTGCAAAAGAGCTTTGAGAGATTTATGAGAATGGCCCCTCCTAGGTATTGTGGTGCTATTGGTGAGGATACATACGAGTTCTTGGTCAGTTGTCAGGAGAGGTTGCATACCCTCAGTTTGCTTGAGTTTCATGACTTTGATTATACTACCTTCTAGTTGACTAATACAACCAAACAGTGGTGAAGGTCCTTTGTTGGTTGTAGGATGGTAGATTCTCCCTGTTTGACTTAGACCTAGTTATTAAAGATTTTCCTTGAGAGATATATGTCCTTTAGCTTGAAGGATAAGTTAAGGGTTGTGTTTGATGACTTGGAGAAGGATACATGATTGTTGCTGAGTACGGGTTGTTTTTATGCTTTGTCTAGGCATATTATGGCCACCATCTCTACAATGGTCGAGAGGATTAAAAAGTTTGTGAAATAATTGACTACTACTCTTCAGTTGGCTATAACTTAGTTAGTGACTATAGTTGTCTCCTTTCACTAGCTTGTGGATCATGAAAAAAAAATTAGGAGTATTCATCTAGGTATTCATGGTAGCGATGGTAAGAGGTTACACTGATAGGGCAGTGTTAGTGGTAATTCATTATGAGGTAGGGATTCTTTAGGCAGTCTCTCATGGTTACCACAGTAGACTAATTCAGGCAGTATTATAGGTTTAGATAGTTAATTTGTGGTTTTTAAGGCTTTGAGTGGGTAAAGGTTAGGTCATGCACACATTCAAGCTTTTGAGGTTATGGAGGGTGTTCTGGTTCTTTTATGCCCTCATAGCATGATTCGTCTATCAAAAGATGCTATATATTTGATAAGTTTGTTCACTTAGCCCAAGATTTCCCAAATATATAATAGAGTTTATAGCTTCAACTTTGGCAGACATCAGTACCTCCAGGAAAAAAAAGGTGCATAGGATAGTAGATGTGGATCTTTGGGTACCAAGGATGGAGATCAGAGATCTTGTGGTAGTGGACGAGGAGTTGCTCAATCAAAATGAGGAAGACATAGGCAACTCTATGCTTTTCTAGGGAGACCTGAGGCAGAGGGCTCTGATATCGTCACCACATATATCATCCTAGTTTGTCATTATCCTACTTTAGTGTCGTTTTTCCCTGGGTCTATATTCTATCTATCTATATATTTTTTTTCTAATTTGGTTCTATATGTGAATCCCTTGTTGTACCCATTCATATTTCTATTCTCGTAGGTGATTCTTTAGTGGTGTATCAGGTGGACCGATCGTATGCAGTGACTTTTTTGGGGAATGACCCTTAGGAAAATTTGATAATCATAATATATTCAATTATTATGTTATACTGGATATGGACTAGCCGTCTCCTTATTGTATTTTTTTTTATTATTGTGCCAAGACCATTACCTGAAACATACCAGATGTTACAAGGTTAGAGCAGGGCACTCCTAGTTCATGTCCTAAAGGGGTTATATTTTTTCCTTATGCCTATTACATGGTAGAGAAGGGATGTCTATCTTACTTGGTTTATGTGCAGGATTCCATTTTTTATTCACCAACTTCATTGTATTATGTGAGAGTTGTTAGGGAGTAATGGATGTATTTCCTATGGACTTGCCTGTCCTTCGAATAGGGATATTGATTTTACAATTGACATGGAGATAAGGAGCACTAAGCCCATTTCTATTTCTACTTATAGGGTGGCTCTGACAAAGTTGACAGAATTAAAGGAGTAATTACAAGATTTGTTGATTAAAGGGTTTATTCGATTGAGTATTTCACCTTGTCGTACTCCTATTTATGTGTTAAGAAGAAGGATAGGACCATGAGGATGTGTATTAATTATTGATAGTTGAACAAAGAGACCATCAAGAACAAGTATCCTTTTCCACTTATTAATGATTTGTGTGATCAACCTTAGGGTTCGACAATGTTTTCAAGATTGACATGTGTTCTGGTTTTAGATGTTTTGAAGATGGATTTTAGAACTTGTTATAGCCATTATGAGTTCTTGGTTGTGTCTTTTAGGTTGACCAACACCCCGGTAATATTTATGGAGCTGATGAACAAGATGTTTAGGCCTTAACTTGATTCTTTCGTAATTGTGTTCATCAATGATATCTTTGTTTACTCCATGAGTGAGGTAGAGAATGTGAGGCATTTGAGGTCCATACTTCAGATGTTGAGGGATGAGAAGTTGTATGCCAAGTTCCCCAAGTATGATTTTTGCTAGATATGGCTCCTTTCTTTGGTCATATGGTGACTAAAGATGGTATCATGATCGATTCAGCCAAGGTGGCAGTAGTACAAGATTGGGCTAGGCTTACTTTCCTTATCAAGATTTGGAGTTTTTTTAGGTTAGAGGGATATTATCGATCTCTTCCATTGCAGACCCTTTACTAGGTTGACTCAGACTAAGGTCTTTTCTAGTGGCCGGACAAGTGTGAGAGGAGGTCTCAAAAGCTCAAGATCTTGTTGACTTCTGCTTTTATCATAACTTAGTCTGAAGAGGACATGGGTTTTATTGTGTTTTGCAATGCTTTTTGAGTTGGCTTAGTGGTGTGTTAATGTAAAATAATAAGGTGGTAGCTTATGCTTCTAGATAATTGAAAGTACATGAGAAGAACTACCCTGGTTAGGATTTAGATTTAATGGCAGTTGTGTTCGTGTTGTAGTTGTGTGGTCGTTATTTTTATGGGTCCATTGTGAAATTTTCACTTATCATCATTTCCATTAGTAGTTCTTCGGTTAGTGTCACATTCCTTTTTTACCAAAAAACATTATTGATTTTAAATTCGAATGGGTTTTTATTTATTAAAAGTGACAAAGAAGATGAAAAATATGTTTCAAAAAGGATTTTTAAAACTTAAATTTAGAGTCACCACTTGGCACAAATTTGGTATGCCAAGTCACCTTAGAAAATCCTTTTTCAAAATAATTTGACTCTTTAAAGCTGGTCCACGAACAGAGATTTCAGCTAAGGAATTCTGTTAACTGAGGGGAAGGTGTTAGACACCTCTCGGTCTCGTGGTTCAAACATGTCACTTCGTTGAGTGTATCGGCTAATATGATACTATGAAATGTATAAACCAACAAAACACAAACAAGAAAACACACAACCACATAGTCAAAATTTTAAAAAATAGTGTCCAGTACAGTTAATACACACCAAAATAAAAATGCTGAAATAAAAATCTAAACTATTCTAAATACCCTAAACTATGCTTTACCCGTCGCCTCAGACCTGGATCGTGAACGTCCTTCGAAGACATGGTACTTGGGGCATTTCCCAATGATAAATACAATTTTCCTCGGGGCATTCCCCGACCAAATGATTATAATGAATTCAACTGTGATAAAGCAAAAACCATTCAACAAAACATTCAAAATCCTCAATTTCTAAAAATATGACTACCCCAAACCTAATATTTGCCTAATGATTCTCGGCCTAAAATATGATACTACCGAGTTTGATAAAATTAACATTCATTTCAAATCAAACAACAATGGATGAATCGAAGTAAAACAATATTCACTTTTATCGATATTCAATTCCCGCCTTAATCTAACTTTTCAATCACATGATTAACTACTTGTTAAATAAGCAAGCAATCACCAATCATGAGTAACAAACATTACCAACCATGCATGCAAAATCCAACACTCAAATGTCAACAACGATTCGCATCAATAAAATACATAGAACTATCATGGGAATAAATGAGAAATGACAGAGAGTGGTACCTCAAATTGACGTTTTACTTTCAATTAAATGGAGAAGCTTTGTGGATTCAGAACCTCAAACTAACCCATAAACTAAAAAAACTCAACCTCGATTTCCACTTTTCTTTAACCGATGGTGCAATGAACCCCAAGTTATCGACCCGCGAACTTAAAATTTTAACTCGAAATCTCAAAATTAGTTGACCAGAGTTAGACAGAACAAAGAGGTCAGTTCTTTGGGAAGATTGCACACTAATTTTGGGCATTTCTGGTGAGAATCAATGGTAGTCAAATATAAATTTGTTTTCCAGCAGAATTTCATCAAAATTAACACAAAAATAGCCCATTTTGGTCATAAATGGGGCAGCCGGTGGCTATCGATAGGGAACATATTTTGGTTGGCACCGGTGGTGGATTTATTACTGGAATAGTAACCCACATCAACTGTTATCTCTTTTCTTTCCTCTCTTGTTCTCTCTAATATCCCTCTCTAATTTTCCAACTCTTCTTATTCTCTATTTTTGTATTAATTTTCCTTTCCTCAGTTCACTCTTTCCCTTTCACCCTTAGTCTCACAATTCCAGTATGTGTGTGCGTGAATTCATGTGTGAATCTTCGATCGAGTAGTCTATATAGGTGTGTTCAAATATATCTATATATGTGTGTATTTTGTATTGAATATATTATGTGAAGGTGTGTAAAATGTAGGTTTATTATGGAGAGTGAAACTATGACTTGAGTGAGGGGGTGAGGTAGGGGTACATGGGGTGATGGTTGGGTTTGGTGAGGAGTGTGTTGGATTAGGGGTGGGTATTTTTGTTGTAGTTTTTCTATTTTATTTTTTAGCGAGGAAAGTATCAAATGGGGTGGGGTGTGTGGTATAGGTGTTGAGTAATGGGATAAAGTAATGTTGAAAAGGGTGAAATTTATGTGTCTACATCATGTCCCTCTTTGTCTTCAAACACAAAGTATTTCCAGACAAATAAGTAGACAACAAGATAGAATTTGATATAGACTGCAATCAAAACTTTATTTTGGGTATCTTACCTATCCCAGGTTATGTGGGAATCAAGTTACTTGTAGTTTTCAAGTTTAAAAAAAGAGGGACTATAACGAGTTGGAGAGTCGTGTGCGGTTCTATCAGGGTTTCAATCCGTGGCTTTGTTATTACATCAAAAATAAAATTACAAGTTTAAAAAAATAAATAAAATTTCAAAAGTCCTATCTATGCAACTTCTCTTAACTCTTGACTAGAGTCTTTAATGCTATCAAAAGTAATAAAAGATCTGATCTTCTTTGGGTTGGACTTAAAAATTGACCATGTTTTGTAGGTGGTACTTTTGAATTTGAACTTGAACTTGACAATCCTCACCCTATTTTTCAAGTAGTCTCCTAACTTTTAATTTATTCACCCAGTGCGTAAGGCAAACTCTTAACTTGCTATTGCATCATCCTATTCTTCAGGTGGGCTCCAAGCTTGCTGTTTCATCACCTTATTCTCTAGGTAGGCTCCTGACTTTCTATTTTATCACCCTATTCTGCAGGAAGGCTCCTGACTAGCTATTTTATCACCCTATTCGTCGGGTGGGCTCCTAACTTACAATTTCATTACCCTATTATCCAGGTAGGATTCTGACTTTTTATTTTATCACCCAGTTCTCCAGTCAGGCTCCTGACTTGATATTTTATCACTCTGTTCTCCAGGCAGGCTTCTGGCTTGTTATTTCATCACCTTGTTCTTCAGGTAGGCTCCTAACTTAAAATTTCATCACCTTATTATCTAGGAGTGCTCCTGAATTGCAATTTCATCACCCTATTCTCCAGACAGGCTCCTGAATTGCAATTTTATCACCCTATTCTCTAGGTAGGCTCCTTACTTGCTATTTCATCACCCTATTCTTTAGGTGGGCTCTTGATTTTCTATTTGATTACCATGTTCTCTAGGCGAGCTCCTGACATGCAATTTCATCACCCTATTCTCCAGAAAAGCTCTTGACTTGCTATTTCATCACCCTATTCTCTAGTCGGACTCCTGACTTACTATTTCATCTCTCTATTCTCCAGGAGAGCTCCTAACTTTCTAATTTACCACCCTATTCTCCAGGCGAGCTCCTGACTTACTATTTTAGATGGGTTCCTAACTTGCTATTTTATCACCTTATTCTCCAAACAGGCTCCTGACTTGCTATTTCATCACCCTATTCTCTAGGCGGACTCTTGACTTGTTATTTCATCACCCTACTCTCCAGGCGGGTTTCTGACTTGCAATTTCATTACTCTATTCTCTAGGTGGATCCTAACTGTCTATTTCATGACCCTATTCTTTAGGTGGGCTCTTGATTTTCTATTTGATTACCATGTTCTCTAGGTGGGCTCCTGACATGCAATTTCATCACCCTATTCTCCAGAAAAGCTCTTGACTTGCTATTTCATCACCCTGTTCTCTAGTCGGACTCCTGACTTACTATTTCATCTCTCTATTCTCCAGGAGAGCTCCTAACTTTCTAATTTACCACCCTATTCTCCAGGCGAGCTCCTGACTTACTATTTTAGATGGTTTCCTAACTTGCTATTTTATCACCTTGTTCTCCAAACAGGCTCCTGACTTGCTATTTCATCACCCTATTCTCTAGGCGGACTTTTGACTTGCTATTTCATCACCCTATTCTCCAAGCGGGTTCCTAACTTGCAATTTCATTACTCTATTCTCTAGGTGGATCCTAACTATCTATTTCATGACCCTATTCTCTAGGTGGGCTTCTAACTTGCTATTTATCACCCTGTTCTTCAGCGGGCTTCTGACTTACCATTTCATCACCCTGTTCTCCAGGCGGACTTCTAACTTTATATTTTATCACTCTATTCTTCAAGTGGTCTCCTATCTTGGTATTTCATCATCCTATTCTCTAAGTGGGCTACTGACTTATTATTTCATCACCCTATTTTCCAGGCGGGCTCCTGACTTGAAAGTTTATCACCTTATTCTCCAGGTGGGATCTTGACTTGCTGTTTCATCACCCTATTCTCCAAGTGAGATTCTGACTTGCTATTTCATCACTCTGTTCTTCAGGCGGGCTCCTGACTTACTATTTCATCACCCCATTTTTTATGCAGGATCCTGACTTGTCCTTTATTCACCCTATTCTCCAGACGGGCTCCTGAAATCAAACTTAAAACTAGAACGAAGATTATCCAAATTAAAGATTATGAGAAAGAGAGATCTCATTTTCAAACAAAGTCCCACTTTCCAAAAATGTTCTAATGTGAAGTTCCCAATAACATGAATGAAATTTTTTGCCCAGTTTATCATCAGAGAAATTTTGTGAGGGTCAAACCGAATCCAAACTACTTGAAAAATACATAATGAAAAGGTGAAGCAAGACTTTGACCAATAAATATATCTCTTGAGGATAAAATTAAATGACTAAGTTAAAACAAGTGTGTCTTTTAAGAGTAAAAGTGAGAGATCCTGACTAAAAAGTGCATTTTTTAGGATTTAAAGGATCAAATTAGGAAGTGCAACTCTTAGTCATGTAACATGAAATACCTAAATTAGAAAGTGTGTCTTTTAGGGGTAAAATATGATGAGTTTTACCATAATTGTGATTACCAAACCTGTGCAGCAATATCGCCTCTTGCATTTGCAGAAGTGAGGCATTGCAGCCTTTGATATTTAGGCTCTAAAGTACTTGATTTAAAAGGTAACTTGTGTTTCTGTTTCATACAAAGAAAATTTGTAAGTATAAAAGCATGGCGGGCTGGTTTGTGGCTTTAGCTTTTGAAGCAATTGCTCTTGCACTTGTCATATTTAACTTACTTCAAACTGTTGACGTGTTTCAATGATTTTTTGCATCATTAATCCAAACTTAGACTATTAAGAGTGTTTCTAAAAGAAACATAATATCTCAGTTTTTCTATGTCTCTCAGATAAATCCGTTGAACCTTGGTATTTTCATGAATCCCCAAACTTGTCTATCAACAAAACTTTCAGCATACCTTGTTTTGGCTTACAATCATGTATCTTCCATGTGCTGGCCTTATGTCTTTCTTTGTGCAATTGAAGAAGGTGGTAGCAAGTTTTGTAATCCTTTCTCACTTGTTTTGACATAGACTTGATTCAAAGATGTGAGAAAAATAATAAGAATTTTCTATTTGGATAACAGACTCAAAATTACAAAAGTAGCAATATAGAGAAGAACGTAAAGACAATGAACATCCCTTTTTGTAAACTATTCAGTCAACTCGAAAAATGACTATATTTTGGATAGTCAGCTCGAATGATTATGACATGCATTTTGGATTAAGCTGTCTGATCTTTCCATCCAAACTATTCACCAATTGTTGTTGAGTTAATGACCTGAAACTGAGTTGCTTCCTTAAGCCAACTGCACTTATAGACCTCATTGAGCCAGTGATGCCTTGAAAGATTTTTGCTAATAAGCCTCTCTTATTTTTCTTTATCTCAGCTCATCATCGCCTTACGGTGCCCATGAGGATTTTTACCCATAAGACTCTCTCATTTTCATCTCTCTCAGCTTACCATCACCTTATGGTGCCTATGAGGGTTTTTGCTAATATGACTCTCTCATTTTTATTTTCCTCAACTCATCATCTCCGTATGATATCCGTGAGAGTTTTAACCTATGAGACTTTCTCATTTTTATTTCTCTTAACTCACAATTGTCTTACGGTGCCCGTGAGGATTTTCACCAATAAGACTCTCATTTTTATTTTTCTCAACTCACAATCTTTTTATGGTGCCCGTGAGGGTTTTCACCAATAAGACTCTCTCATTTTTATTTCTCTTAACTTACTATCGCCTTATGGTGCCCTTGGGGATTTTCACCAACAAAAATCTCTCATTTTCAGTTTCCTTACCTCATCATCTCATTATGATATTCGTGAGGATTTTCACCAATGAAACTCTCTCATTTTTATTTCTCTCCTGATTCCTTATGTTGAGGAAGACAAGTAGTACCAAAAATGCATCATCATATCCATTACATGCTTAGCCTTAACACTCTCAAAGATTGATCCAAAGGTCTTTCTTTTGTTGTAATATGGCTTTTGGGTAGGGTTAGAAAGAAAGGATATCATGAGGCTTAAACTGCACTTGAAGTGGTTGAGATTTACAACTTTTGAAATCAACTTAAATAATGAAAATTAACCTATGACCCAGCTTCGTTAACTTGGTGATTCAAAATTGTTTATTTTATTGGACCAAATCTCAGAGTGGGGTTGCTTACATATCTCATCCCTAAAAAGGAAGAATCAAGTCAAACGTAGTTCCAACAATATGTTCTTTTACTTGATTTTGATTTTTGTAGGGGAGGGGGGCTATTCTGACTCTATTTTTTCTGACACTCTTTATCTCTTTTTTTGGCTCACTCTTTTTTTATGATTCTATTCTTTTGCTCAACACTGTTCTTCTGTAGCTTGATTCCAAAAGAGGGGTATGAAAAAAAGTAGAACTAAATCTCAAACAAGGTAACAAGGATGATTAAAATTTTTAGATAGCATAACGAAATGTCTTCGTCATATCAAACTTTAAAAATTCAAGTACAAAACATGTAATATAAAAGTGAAAGATGAAAATCACTTATATCATTTTTCCATAACCCAAATTTTAACTTAGCATGTGTGTTACTTTTCTTATACACTTGTATAATATACACCTCTATTTTTATTGCACGCACCTCACACTGGACACTTATACTTTAGTGGAGTAAATTTTCCTTTTGTTTCTCTTGACATAAGATCGTGCATCCACTATTTGATCCAATTCAAAATGATTGAGATGTGTCTTTCAACTAACGACCATGTTATTCTTGTGATTCTAAAAACGATTGTCTTAATTTATTCAAGTAAGACTTCAACTCGATCGCCATTGTCTCAAAACTCTATCTACTCTCTGATATGCTCCTTTTCTAACTTTAACATTTTGATTCAATGCCTCGTGATTAAACTAAATTTTAAGATCTGATTGAAAAATTCATAAGCATGTCATATCACTAGAACTAATCATAAAATGAAGTATGTAAAGAAGACAAACAAACAACATGAAATAAAACAAAACAAAAACAAAAGGGATACTACGTTTCACTGAAAGAAAAGATGGAACGGTTTGAAAAAAGACAATAAGAAACAAAACAAGATAGATCCCAACCACAACCCTAAAATAATTTGGATGACAAAAAATATAAGAAAAGAAACAACCAAAAACCTTTTCTAGTAATGAGAGAAATAACTTTCAATTGCTGAGCATAACATCCTAGTCACCGGTTTGCACATCAGCATGACTAGAACTTTCACCACCGTCAAGTACATTCCCCTCAACAAATAATTTCAGGATCCTCATGCTTAACTCATTTCTTCCCATATATTTTGCATTATCGTGTAGTGATGGACTTTGTGTGACGCTTGAAGTGTCAATTTCTTGCACCACAATTAATTTTTCTTGAATCATCCTTTCTATTTCTCTTTTCAAAGTATAACAATCTTCAGTACTGTGACCCTAAACATTGGAATGAATATGAACATCATATATTAGGATCAAAATTTCTTTAATCTAGGTCAGAAGTACACCCAAAAAAAGGAGTAATCATGCTCCACTATCTCAATTTCTAGAACAAACTGGTATAGGATTCCCCAATTAGTATGAAATTATCCTTTGGCTTCTTCCTCTTTGCAAATTCTGGCCTGGGTTAAAACTTGGGTTAGGAGTGCCTTGGTAAATATGTGAGGGTCGAGTATGATTTTGATGAATCGGTGCATGACATCAAGCCCATCATGCTCTTCAAATTTTGATATCTCAAAGCTAGGAGGAAGATTAACACCGGAAGACATGCTCCAGTCCTTATATGAAACATCTTCATAATTTGCAAGTCCCGGAGAATTTGTTATAGCCTTTTTTATACTCTTCATTCTTCTAGTTGTGTTCTCTTACTCTTCTTCCATGTCAGGCTTCTTGGTAAGAAATTTTGAGGGTCCAATTAACTTAGATGTGGGCTCAAGAATATAATAGTGATCATCAAAAGTATTGAACATAGACTCACGAGCCGATTGGGGAAGCATAATCGTTGGGCTGATAGCAAAAGTGGGAGCCTCAGTAGAGGGTGGAGCAACAAACACACAGACGGTAGGTAGTGATGTAAATATGGTAAGCTTATACTGAGGAGATAAGAAATGAGTGGTGGAAAACTGGGATGTTTTTGGCGTGGAGTAAATTCTGATGCATGTTGTGGTGTGTCAATGATAGTAGGAACTGAGTTTATTACATTGGTAGAAAACTAAGATATTTGTAGAGTCAATAGCGAGAAATGGAGGATAAGGCAACCCACTAGGCCAAGCTCGGTGCATTTCTGTCATTTGTCGCCTTAATCTCAAAATATCTTGCTTTAAACTCTCATTTTCCCAATTCATTGTCCGAGCCATGATGTCACTCTAGATATCCTTGTTGAACATAAATAACTCTTCCTTAAACTTAGTGTAATATGGATGACCAGCCAGAATGCCACAAATCAACCACCTTAAATTAACTGGACAATCGAGATAACAAATGCATTAGAGTTCTACACTTTTTCAAAACTTATCTCTCTTTTGCTCTTGTTTTTTTTAAAAAGATCACTGAACCTTAGAAAGGAACCTATGTATCTCACCACCGAGAGAGGAGAATCAGGTGTGAGTAGTTCGTAAAGTTTCAAACTCTCTTTCTTTCTTTTTTTCTTGAAACTTTAGAAAAAAAAAAACAAATTGACAAATGAAGCTGGCAAAAATATTTTTGAATTTTTCAGCTTTAAATCCCCTATGCAAAATGAAACCTATGACTATCAAAATCTTTTTAGATTTTCGTAGGAAGAAATGCATGGGTTAACTAATCTATTACTAAATGATTCTTTTTTAGATGAAGAAACACACGAATAACTAATCCAAGAAGAGTAAAGAATTTTTTTCAAAAGATATTTACTCAATCTTTCTACATTTTTACTATAAATTTCATACCAAAATGAAATAAAAATTATCAAAGAAAATCATTTTGTATTTTTCAGATGAAACAACATGTTCTAACAACTAATCTAAAATGAAGAACAAAGAATTTTTTTCTTTATTATTATTTCAAAAGATATTGACAAATTTTTTTGAGTTTCCGATTTTGGATTTAATACACAAACAAAACCTAAAACTATTAAAGGAAAACCAATTTGTATCTTTTATTTTTAAAGAAGTGTATGAAACAACAACCTTAAAACGGTCTTTTTAGATTTTTTTTAATAAGATCATTGAACTCAAGAAGGGTTGCCTACGTATCTCACTCTCAAAAGAGGAGAATCAGGTGTGCGTAGTTATCTAGATTGGACAATTAAAGATTAAATAACAGACTGCACCCTGATATAAGAGACACAATGAAACAGACGATGAAAATGTCAATAAAATCTTTTTTGCATTTTCGATATGAAACTTCTTAAATTATGAAATCAAAAATTACAAAGGAAAAATCTTTTTGGCATTTTCATATGAAATTTCACCAAAAAGCAGCAATAGAAATAAAATATTTTTTCTAAATTTTTTGACGCAGAAAAACATGAAGACTTTTTGATATTTTCATTATAGGGAATGTACAAAACTTCTAACATCTTTTTGGATTTTCTTCTGAAAAATATTTAAAGCTCCTACTTAATAAACTTCTTTGGAAATTTTCAAGTTGTGAATGGATGCTAAAGGAAAAAAAAGTTGTCTTTTTGTTTTATTAAGAAAAACATGCAAAAGGTAAAAAAAAAATTGAATTTTTTTCTTGCGATTGTGAAAACAAAGGCCAACGAGAAACCCTACAAACTAAAAACTCTTTTTTGTGACTCACTCTTTTTTTTTCTCTCTCTCTTTTTTTGAACTTTTCCTAGCCTAAACACACTCTTTCGCTTAATTCTAGCGCATACTTCCCCAAATCAATCCATCAAAAGACCTTGTTGCCCTTAAAGATACAATAATTAGTGCATAGGGACGCTTAGAAATGAGTGTCCTATAAAGGACCAAACGGGTCCCACTAGGTCTCAATATGATGCAAATAAGAATAACATAAAGGCTGACCTAGGCAGGGGTTTAACTAACAAGATTTTTTAGGGAAGCGTATGACCAATAGTGGATACAATAGCTTTTCGCCCACTCCAAACCAGCCGACAGCTGGCTGCGATAGCTTTTCGCTCACTCTAAATCAATTGATGGCTCGCCCTCCTAAAATAAGGGTGACTCACCAAAGGGTTATGCATACAACATGTACTGCGGGACTTATTACGAAAGAAATTACTTGAGATAATGCATATGATGTCAGATAAAAAGTGATAACACATAAAAAGAACTATAAATAAAGAGCATGTAGGCATCCCATAGTGGTAAAAAATAACACAAATGATAATACAAACAAAATATCTATGCACCTATAGTGTCAAAATAAGCCGACACAACTCAAAAATAAGCTTGAATTCTAAAAAAATTCCCAGCAGAGTCACCACAACTGTCACACCCCTTTTTTACCAAAAAAAAATTACTGATTTTAAATTCAAAAGAGTTTTTATTTATTAAAGGTGACAAAGAAGATGAAAAATGTGTTTTGGAAAGGATTTTTAAAACTTAAATTCAGAGTCATCACTTAGCATAAATCAGGTGTGCCAATTCACCTTTAGAAATCCTTTTTCAAAATAATTTTTGAATGTTTAAAATTGGTCTACGAACAAAGATTCTAGTTAAGGAATTTTGTTGATCAAGGGGAAGGTGTTAGGCACCCTTCGGTCCCGTAGTTTGACCATGGTCGCTTTGTTGAGTGTATCGGCAAATATGACACTATGAAATGTATAAACCAACAAAACACATAAACAAGAAAACAAATAACCAAACAGTCAAAATTCCAAACAATAGTGTCTGTTCCAATTAATACATACCAAAATAAAAATGCTGAAATAAAAATCTAAACTATTCAACCTATCCTAAACTATGCTTTACTTGATGCTTCGGGCCTTGATCACGAACCTTCTTCGAAGACATAATACGTCGGGGCATTTTTCAGTGAATAAATATAATTTTCTAGGGGCAATCCTCAGCCAAATGAGTATTATAAATTCAAATGTGATAAAACAAATACCATTCAACAAAGCATTCAACAAACATTCAATAATCCACAATTTTTAAAAAATTGTCTATCCCAAACCTAATATTTGCCTTTCGATTCTTGACCTAAAATATGATACACTCGAGTTCGATAAAATTAACATCCATTTCAGCCAAACAACAATCGATGAATCAAAGTAAAGCAATACTCACTTTGATCGATTTTTAATTTCCCGCCCCAATTTCACTTTTCAACCACATGATTAACTACTTGTTCAATAAGAAAATATTCACCAATCATGAATAACAAACATTCACCAACAATGCATAGCAAAATCTAACATTCAAATATCAACAACGATTCACATCAACAAAATACGTAGAACAATCATGAGAGTAAAAAGAGAAAAAAGAGAGAGTTGGACCTCAAATTGACGCTTTACTTTTAATTAAATGAAGAAGCTTCACAAATTCAATTTCTCAAACTAACCCATAAACTAAAATAAACTCAACCTCGATTTCTACTTTTCTTTAACTGATGGTGCAACGAACCCCAAGGTATTAACCCATAAACTTAATATTTTTACCTGAAATCTTGAAATTAGTTGATCAAAGTTGGATAAAATAGAGGGGTTGGTTTCGTGGGATATTTGCTCGCTGATTTTGGGAATTTTCGGTAATAATCAATAGTAATTAGAGAAAGTGTTGCTTTTTGATGAAATTTCACCAAAATTAACACAAAAAAACATTTTGGTCAAAAATGGGGCAGACGGTGGCTGTCAATGGGGAAAATATTTTGGTTGGTGCTGATAGTGGATTTACCGTTGGAATAGTGATCCACATCGGTTATTATCTTTTTTTGTGCCTCCCTTTTTCTCTCTAATATCCCTCTCTCAATTTCTATGATTTTCAACCCTCTATTTTTGTATCAATTTTTCTTTCTTTATTTCACTCTCTTCCTTTCACCTTTAGTCTCGCAATTCTAGTATGTGTGTGCATGAATCCATGTAGGAATCCTTAATCAAGTAGTCTGTGTAGGTGTGATCATATATATCTGTATATGTGTATTGTGTATTGAATATATTTTATGATGGTGTATAGAATGTGGGTTTGTTATGGTGAGTGAAAAAATATGACTTGGGTGGGTGGGTGAGGTAGGGAGTACGTAGGGTGGGGGTTGGGTAAAGTGAGAAGTGTGTGGGATTAGAGGTAAGGAAGCATCAAATGAGGTGGGGTGAGTGGTATGAGTATGGAGGATTGGGATAAATTTAGGTCTAAAAGGATCAAATTTATGCGTCTATAGTTAGTAGTAACTTAATATAAGACATGGTAGATAGTTGGATTTGGTTAAGAGTTATGACCTTACTATTCTTTATTATCTGAGAAAGTCTAATGTGATGGCGGATGCCTTGAGCTAAAAAACAGCGAGCATGGAGAGTTTGGCTTATCTTGTGGCTAAGGAATAATTTTTGGCCTTGGACATTTAGTCTTTGGACAACTAGTTGATTTGACTTGATATTTTAGTACCGGGGCAACCAACGTGAGATAAGCACGACATTTCACCATCAGACGGATGATCAGCCAGAGCAAACCATTCAGGTGTTAGAGGAAATACTTTAAATGTGTCTTATGGATTTTGGTTGTCAGTGGTACCAGTTCTTGACTTTAATATAGTTCACCTACAACAACAGTTACCATTCTAGTATTTAGATGGTGCCTTTACAGGCTTTGTATAGGAGGATGTATAGATTTGTCATGGGATGGTTTGATTCCTTCAAAACTAGGTGTTGTGGTACTTACTTGTTGAGAGACTTAATAGATCGAGTGAGATTGATTCGACAGAGGTTTGTGACTACCCAAGTAGGCAGAAGAGTTACACTGATTGACGAGTTTGTGATGTAAAATTCATCCTAGAAAAGCAGGATTAGTTAAAAGTGTCAGTTATGAAAGGTGTAATAAGATTTAGGAATAAAGAAAAGCTCAGTCCACGATTTATCGAACCTTCTAAGATTCTTGAGAAAGTTGGGGATAGGGCCTTAAGGTTAGCTTTACCTCTAAACCTGTTAGTTGTTTACCTAATATTTCATGTTTCGATGTTTAAGTGATATTATCTAAATAATTCTCATGTGATTAGGTGGGATTGAGTTGCTTTAGACCATAATTTGACCTTTGAGGAGCCTATTGCTATTTTCGATAGGCAAACTAGAAAGTTGAGATCCAAGATATTACTCAATAAAATTTTAATGAAGACATCGCCTGATTGAGGAGGATATTTGGGAAGTTCAGTCTGATATGCTCAGTAGATATTTCCATTTTTTATTTGTTCAGGTACTTTCCTTTATTTTCCATTCAATGATGAACATGTGTTTTAGTGGTGGATAAAAATAATCCTTGTGGTGATTTTGAACTTTTTCTACATTTTTCCATTTTATTCTTCTTCATTATTGATTTATAATCATTTATTATTGTTTGATGGTTGGCACAATCTCCAAAATATTCGAGAGTGATTTATATGAGTTTGAGGTTTTAAGTAGCCCTTAGAGTGATACAGTTGACTTTGATCAATACTTTGTGATTTGAGCATCCAAAGAAAGTTTATCAATTTCATTAGATCCGAAATATCAAATTGGGCTAGTAGCATAGTTGATTTGAGTTTGAGGCTTTATTACCAGCTTTGAGTGTTCGGGGGAGAAACTAGTTCTTTTGGCCTAAAGGAGTTTTCAGGATGAATGGTTATATTGTGTCCGAAATGTCGAAATTAGCCTAGTAGTACTGTAGATTTATTTTTTTTATTTTATTTTTATTTTTATTTTTTTTATTTTTTTGGGGCGGGGGGAGGGTCCTAAATAAATTTCGAGGATTCATTCAAAATATTTTTGTACTTAGAATTCATCTAGAGCAAGGTTGCTAGTGCATCCATCAATCATTCTACGCATTTACAGAGAAGGAAATTACTATCCTTCATGAAGGCGATGGTGAGGCCACATTCAAATCGAGTAATTGGATTCAAGTTGATTTTATTCCTTTCAAGCTGCAACCATTCCACTACATTTGAGGTTGGTCAAGGTCAGCAGCCTTCACGAATGCGAGGGGATAACCGCATTCACGATGTAGGCATTATTCATCAAAATAGTATAAATACCCCATTTCACGATTTAACTCCATATTCACTATTTGTCACACTAGAAAACATGATTTTGGGAGAATCTAAGAGGGGTTTTCATATACTTTGATTTGGCTAAGCATCTAAACCCATTTTTATCGATTATGCATTGATTTTATTGCAAAAAACATCTTCAAAACTTTGATTTTAAACATAAAATTTTTAATTTTACTCGATAAAGTAAAAAATGAGTATTTTTATTGATTCTAGCCCAAATTCAACTCTGTTTTGTAATGAAATTTTAGATTTAGAATTCTTAAGATCTTAAAGTTAATTATTTAATAAAAATTCATTTTTACCCTTTTATTTTTGTTGTTGATGTTGAGGAGATTTTAGACCCGAAATCAAAATATGTCATTATGGTTACAACTATTGCATGGTTTAACCACAGTGTAAAACCAAAGTATTTCTATTTTGGATAGGCAGACTAAAAAGCTGAGATCCAAAATATTACTCAGTAAAATTTTAGTGAGGAAGATATTTGGGAGGTTGAGTCTGATATGCTCAATAGATATTTCCAGCTTTTATTGGTTTAGGTACTTTCCTTGATTTTTTATTCAATGACTAACATGTGTTTTAGTGGTGGATAAAAACAATCCTTGTGGTGATTTTTCACAACTTGATTTTGCTTACTTGATTTGTGTATCTAGACAAAGTCATATTTAGCAAGGGTTTCTTACCTTTGGACCTACTTTTGACTTCACTTTTATTGAGTTTGAAATATGTATTATTCAGATTGTTCAAACTTCATTCCCAGCAAATACACCTGCCAAATTTAAAGACAATGGAGGACTGTCACTATCTCATTTTCATGAGCAGAATATCTTTGCTCTATAAGATTCAATTTCTGCTCTCAAATGCCACTGCATTTTCCTCATGCACTAGTGCATCACTAATTCCATAATCAGAAGTATCAATGTAAACTTCAAATAACAAATCAAAACTATTGATTAAAAAGTAATCGCCTTCCTCAAAGACTTAAAAATCTTGTCACTTGAATCTGACCAAAGCTACTTAACATTGCTTTTAAATAAATCTATCAATGGGGTAGCCTTCTTCTCAAAGCTAGTAATAAAATTTTGATAATAGTTTGCTAAGCCTAAAAATGATCTCAGTTCTTTAACTCCACACGATGCCTACCAATCGATAATAGCCAGCACTTTCTTAGGGTCTATCAGCCCCTGGTTTTCACTAACCAAATGTCTTAGAAATGTGATCTCGTGATAAGAAAACTTACATTTTTCCATTATTACATAAATTTGATACTCTCTAAGTTGTTGCAGCATCATTTGCATATGATCTTTAGTGTTGTACTATAAATGACTGTACTATCTAAATAAACAATTACAAAGTCATCATGGTACTCATAAAGAACATTATTCATTAATTTATAGAAAGTAGTTGGGGCATTATTCAACTCAAACAGAATTACAAAAAACTCTATCATACCTATTTACATAAGTCACACTTGTCGATACCCATACCTTAGGTTTAACTTAAAAAAAAAAACTAGCCTTAGATAGACTATTCATCAAGTCTGGAACTAGAGACATTAGATATTTGTTCTTCATAGTCACTTTATTTAATGCAAGATAGTCAACACATATTCGCATACTTCTATTCTACTTCTTTTGGATCAGAAATGGGGAGCCATAGGAGTCTTTAAAGGCTAGATCACTCCAGCATTAAGCAATTCAGACAACTGGTTTCTCAATTTTTCCAACTCTAATAGAGATATATGATGGATAAGGAAAGTCTGTAGTGGAATTGGTACAAAAATTAGTTCAATCTTGTGATCAATTTTTCTTAGTGTAGGCAAATCTTTAGGAGATTCTGTTGGCATCACATACTTGAATTTTGCCAACAACTCAGCAATATTGTACGAAACTTCAATTTACACATCAGGCTTTACTTTGACCAAGGTAGCCAGATAAGCAGTCTTGTCCTTCTTCAAGACATTTTCAAAAGCCATCCCAGACAGCATTGTAGTAATTTCAAAATGTTTTCTACTGTTTCCCACTTCAAAGGGTTGAATTCCTTTAATAAATCTAAAGTCATTCTGCCCTATAATCATGAAACCATCCATGTGAGGAATCGGAGCAACCTTGGACCTCCTCGAAAAGTTAATCCCAAGCTATTGATTAAAGTCATCAGCGACACCACAATCAAGTTGTGAATTCTAGTCCAATTACCTATTTTTATTGGGACATCTAGCCCCATGACATAGCCTGGTTGTGTTGTAAAATTTATAGTCTTCATTCTCGTTATATAATTAGTCACCTTTAAACCATAAGCCTGTATGATTTTTTAGGACACAAAAGTGTGAGTAGGTATTCGCCATTATCACCACACTTCTGACCCTAAATTTTAAGTATTTATCACTATATTAATAAATCTTTAATACTTCTAAAAGTATTTATCAAGGAAACCTTTCCAATAGAACCATCTTCTTTCTTTTTGACCATATTTATGCTAGACCGCGTATTCAGCAAACATAATCGGTTGAAATAAGCAGGAATTTCCTATCCCTTGCCTTGTTTCTCATCTTCAGTAAGAAGAGCATTGATCTTCCATAGCTTTGGATAGTTCCGTACTTGATGCTCTAATTTTTGACAAGTCCAACTAAGTTGTTCACCAGTCTACTTTGATTAGACGTAGTAGCATCCATCATTCCCTTGCCTTTGTCATTTTCTTCTTTCCTTTGATTATCCTTCTTCAAATATCTACCCTTTTCCTTATTCTTTATTTTAGATGGAGTAGGATTAGAGACAATATTTTTAAAACAAAAATCAATCAATGCATCTGCTACAGTAATGTCACTAGGCATATCTTGAACTTTCTGTCGGCCTAGTTCATTTTGTGTCAAGTTTTGCATTCCAAAACTAATGTTATGTAACTCATCTTCATCAGACATGTTTTCAATATCAAACATCAAAGATGAAAAACCATCATATAGTATGGATCCAACTTTTTTCAACTACTTCAATCTGTCCAGAGAATCACATGCCAAATTGTTGGTTTGAAACTTTTCATGAAGTCTATAACTCAAATTTTTCCATATATCACATTTGAGTCGACCAATACTTTTGTCATCAACATTCTTTGTACGCCACCATGCTACTGTATCATTCCTAAAATAACAAATTTCAGGAACATGAGTCATAGCAAAATAGTGATCCAAGTCCCATAAAAATGTTCCAATTCCTTAGCACTACAAAAACCATCAAACTACTTTGGTTTTGGGATCTTAATTTTTCTATATTCTTTACTACCACGAGATAAACCAGCAATAGCTCGGTGAAGGACCACCACCTCCACCTTAAAATCTTTATTTTGTTAAAATACCCTTAATTTGTGTCACCACAATCTCACTAAAAGTGACAAGACCAGCTACTAACTATCAATAACAGCATGATCACTCACCAGTTCTTTGTTAATGCGATAAATTTTAGTCATGATATCAACTAGTTCGCCTGCGTCTTCTGTTAGGCTAATAATGGCCTTCAACCTGGCAATGTTTTCATGTAGCTCATTGTAGTTACTTTTTCTAGTCATCATAATACAAAACTCTGATACAAATTATTATGAGGTCAATTTTTAATTAGAACCCCACACAACAGCCACACACTTTGGATTTAGCCCACACTTTTTCCCTCAACACTTAGTTTGCCTAGGCTCATAAAATGAAATAAAAATAACCATTATAGTAACTGTTTCCCAAATTTGTATTTAACTTGTGCCATAAAGAAGCACACAAAATAGTCTTTAATAAAATTTAGCCAACACGGTCAAATCTAGCTTGTGATAGCCTTTGTATACCTATTTATAGGCCACAACTCTGTCACATGCCAAGCACATGTCCATCACATGCTCCTATCCTAAATTAGTTGACACCCCCAACTAATACGCCAATTAAATTCAAATACGAATTTTAAATTACAAGTTCATTTAATGTTGTCGACAAGAGCCAAAAATGGTTACAATTGCCAAACTGCCTACACATATGCGAGGCACATGCATGCAACCTTCAAATCTGGTTCCGAACACCATTCTTAATGCCAAGCTTAATTCTTCCCCTCGTGCCTACCTTGTGGTACGTTCTTCCCCATACAATTTATCTTGCTTATCTCATCACCCATAAACTTTACTTAGTCATGATCACGACATATTATAGTCTTGACTTACCTTAACTTGCCATCCTTGGTCATAACTTAGCCATTTCATATATTATCTAGCCAAGTGATAGCCAAGGTCTTGCCATGCCCTGTCGACACATGCCATACCCTACTGACATGCCTAAGTAGATAGAATGACCTCATGTAAACTTGATCTTAACCAAAGTCATATAGTCATGGATAGGTTCATCATATAAATCCCTAGCCTTTTGAATTATCAAGATAAGATACTAACAGGTTTTCTCCTAGAATCTTAGGCTGGAAAGGTGTATATGAAGTTAGCATTGAAACACCAAATTCATACCATATCATAATATTGCACTATATTTTGTCTCTAATACGCGGGTGATATTGTGTTTTCAATTTCTTTATACATTATGTTATTATACTTATATTGTTGTTGAGATTGTACTATTATATTATCTGGAGTAGTGCAGCTTGATCCGTTAGGCCTTTTTCAGTATGTAGAGCAATTCTTTATTCATAATATTATTTTTGTGTTAGTTATCTACTTGGCTTGGTTAACCTATGACACCTTGTAAGCGCAAGTGGACCTCACTGTAATACCTCAGAAACTCCTAGTTAAGCTTCTAATCGTTCATCATATATTTATAGATCCAAAGATAAGATAATTATTTTAAACCTTAGATAAGTGTCGTTATCATTAACCTAGTGTTTAAAGTTCTTTCAATGTGAACCATGGCCATAGAAAGCATTTTTGAGTAAAGTTGAGTTGAGAGCATCTATTATCGATTGAGTTTTAGTATTTGAGCCTACAAGGATCAGCTTCTAATAATCATAAATCCTTGAATATTAAGTGATTTTCAGAAAAATACCCACCAAATGAAGGTTATTTGAGTCCTTTTTTCAATGTATTTGATTTCACCTTAATTCGATATCAGAGTAGAAAGTTATGTCCATTTTACACGAGGGTGCCTATCTGCTAGGGATTGACGACGGGAGTTGATGAGCTTCATCAACCCTAGGCAGTAAAGCTCAAAATTATCCCTAGATTGATGATGGGAGTTGATGAGCCATCAACTTTTGACAGTCCACCAACTGAAGTCGACAACTGAGAAATTTCTGTAAAAAAAATTAATTTTCTTAGGGGTATTTTGGTCTTTTCCTCACCTCAAACTCCTCCCCACGACTTAAGTCACTCAATAAACATCCTCACTCATCATTAGTACTATTTCAATGTTCATTCTCCTTTCCACTCTCAAGAAAAAAAAAGTTAAAGTTTCTTTCCAAAGTTCAATTTCTAAGGCTCCAAACTGAAGTCTCTCAAGAATTTCATCTAGTTCAGGTATGTGGGGTTAAACAAGAATTTTATTTCATCCTTGTTCATTAAAAACACAATTTTCATATGAATTTATGAAATTGCTAAATAGGGTTCATATTCACTTTACATGATTTTGAAATTATAATGTTTTCTTATGATTTAAAGTACATTTCGCATGAAAATTCATGGTTTACTCATATTTTTACACGCATAGTAGTTATCATGAAGTGAATTTTAGTGTTCATGACAAAAGTATCATTATTTGGTAAAAGTATGTGATTTTAGCATAATTCATTCAGTTTATAAGAAGTTCAAACTTACTATTTCAGATTACATACTAGTACAACATGATTAAGATTTCAGCTTTGATCTTATGATCTCAAAAAAGATATGAAATTCACATAAGTAATTATTATTATGAGGTAGAAACAAAAGCATATTGTGTTTTAGAATTATCAACCCATATGCTTATTTTAAGGTGAATTTTATATGTATTTACGAGCAATAGTATGATTTAGGAATAGTACCTAGCACCGAGGAGCAAGGGTTTAGCATACCCTAGTTTCATAAACTACGTGTCACCATTGGTTAGTATTCATCTTGTCCAAATGGGCATGTATAGAAATTATTCAGCTTGTTTAAACGGACATGTATAGGTGATCAGCCATGTAAGATTCTTTACCAATGGCAAAGTATAGGATAACCCTCCTTTATGTGGGTCAAAAGTTGGACTCCATATTGCTCTCATGGTTTGTGTTAGTTCAGAGAATCTCCCACAAAAAAGAAGGTTTTAGAACTAAGTGTAATTGCTCACAAGCTTTACTGAGATGTTGTTTTATGACTTATGCTTATGTTGATGTAGTTTTCAGTTTTATTCATGATAATAGTGAGTCTATTTACACTTAGTATGCATGCATTATGATTATGATCAGTATCAATTTTACTTATTGCATTCACCCCCACATACTCAATACATTCAAAAGTACTGACCACATATACGTTTGTGTGGCTATATTATTTCATAATGTAGGTATCAGTTGTAACTCACAGAATCTTGATTAAGCAGTTCGTAGCTTCCAGCCAGAAGTCAATAAGTTCTCTTCATTTGAGGACTCAAGTCAGTTATAATTCTAGTATTTTATTATGATTCAATTGTATTAATTAGAAATATTTGGGGGTCATGTTCCGGCTACTTGTAGTCAGTATTAGTAGAGGCTTCATAGGCAGGCAGGCAAGCATAGTTGAGGCACTCAGTTTTAGTTTTCTTTTTGTATAATCCAGTGATGTAAATGATTTTAAACAGTATTGTATTGAACAAGTTCAGCTAATGACATTGCTTCCGCTTAGTATTTCTATTTTCATGTATTTTATTAAGCTGCTCACGAAGTATGCCAGTATTATGGGTTATCTTGGGATCACTTATGGTTCTGATCACCATGTGGCGTCCAAGGAGTAGTCTCGAAGCGTTACATGTACTCACTCTTACTTTTCTGTGGTGTAGATCCTATTTCATGTGCTATCTGTGATTCGTGATTCGTGCAACCTTGAGATCTATCAAAGTAGTAGCGAGCTTTCAATTTGGAGCATGTTCCTAGCTTCATCTATGTTTTTATTATCTTTACATTATTTTGGAGATAGACAGTTGTATATTCATACTTTATGGTAGTTTTAGAGTTGCTCTTATTTATGATACTAGATCATTTGAAACTTGAGTTGTTTTATCTAGATATTTGTCATTCTTAATACTTGACTTTATCCTGAAGTCTTGTATTTTACTTTATAATTTATCTTCTTTCTATTATTATTCATTTTTTGTGTTAGGACTACCTAATAATGTTGGGTCAAATGGGTGCAAGCATGACCTCAAATTTTTTGGTCATAACATTTTATTAGAGTTCTCAATTCGTGGATACTTTACTTAGGCTTATACATGATTTCCACTTGCAAGAAAAAGTTGCAACTTATATGGTTGGGACCTTTTATTATTGTTGTTTGCCACGTAAAATGTAAAATTAAATTTATATAAGGTCAAGGACATTTTTCTTAGCTTAATTCATTAAATTCGGTTACCAAAAGTTGGATATTATGATATTAATAAGTAAATCAAGTAAAACAAGTGACAAAAAGAATTGTACGAAGCTTCATGCTTCAATTGTGTTATGAGCACTATATTCGAAGACATAGACTTAGCCCCAATAACAATTATAAGTAATGAGTGCCATAAAGGATAAGAACTAAGTAAATAATGAAAAATTGGAGCCTAAAAACAAGTGTTGTTGTTGTATTACTTGGAATTCAGAATGCCTTTACAAATGAAGAAAATTAACTATTTATGAGTTACCAGGATGAGGTTTCAACTCAGGTAAGAGCTCCACTCAAGCCCTAAAAAGTACTGAAACCAATAGAGGTTGTCCACATGTTGATGTGATTAGTGTTTCCAATCAATATTCTTAACATGCACATGCGATCTATAAGTCAATGTTTGTGTATCTATTTTTAAGGGAAATTATATTTGACTCTGAGGACTTTTATGTCGAAGGACACGAATTGTACTTTTTGCCTGGTAAATTCATAAATAAAGTGACAAATAAGGATGATATTATCTTTTCATTTTTTTTCATATTCAAAATAACCTTTCTTAATTGAAAACTACCCTGTTTTGACCAAATCACTACCCCAAAATTCAAAAAATTGGCTGACATTGTCCATTTCTTGTCCCCCATTTTCTCCTTCCCCCCTTAATCCTTTCCTCTTCACTTATTACTCATGAAATGTTTCATTTTCTCAAAAAAAATTTATCATGTTGGCCAAGTGGTATTTGGTTCTTTATCTACTTCTCCAATTAATTTTTTATTTTTATTCATTCAATATACTCTTTAAAACTTGAAATTTTATTTACTTTACATTTTCATTCACAGAAGTGGAAGTCAATATTTCTTGTAAGAGTATTCGCTGTTTGATTTTGGTCAGTTTTTCGCAAAACCAAAATTAAATCAAATAAGTCATATTTTAAATATCGGAATCAAATCAAATTAATTAAAACAAATTTATTGCTTTGATTCTTTTTTTGGTTATTCAATTTAGTCATTTTAAAAATAAATATTACAAAATCAATAACTCTTTAAGAAAGAAAGACCTACAAACATTTTATCAAGTTATTTATGAAACTTTTTCAGAAAATTGTAAACATTGTCAAAAATTTTAGTCATTTCAAATGAATATAAATAAAATTCCTTACAATAAATTTTTATGCAAATAATAAAATATTTAGTCGTATATATCTTGATGATGGTATTTGAATTAAATAATTATAATTAATTAAAGAAGTACAAATTATTTTGAAAATTTAATATATTCTTAGAAAAATTACGTCATATCACTATTTAACTTACCATAACTATTAAAAATTTCAATTCTTAAATAATTATATAAATTCATGATTTAAGATAAAAGTTTGGATAAGAATCTGATATATTCTTGTAAAATTAAGTGATGTGTCCGGAAAAATGTGATGCGTGAAATGTAATGTATCCATATAAAATTTAATAATATATTCGAAAAAATATGATGTATACGTATAAATTAAATCAAAATTATTATCATAATATTAAAAAGAATTGAATCGCTATGACAAGAAAAGACAAAAAAAAAAGAATAAATAAAACTAACCTACAAAATCACACGAGCACCTCTATGTTAATTGTTAATACATTGAATTTGATTTTATTTTTTGAATTCTTAACAAATTAATTCAATAAATAAAATAGTATGTTATATTATAATATAATGATAAATATGATATTCAGATCATATCTTTTATTTATTTATTTTGTAAAATTAAATTTTAATCCTTATCACTTATTATCTAGTATGATTTTTAAATTTGAATTAAACAAAATTGAGTTGGAATCCTATTTATAATTATTTTTTTAACACCAATCGCACATCGCGTGGGTACGAAGACTAGTATAATTTCTAATAAGGAATGAACCTCCACGTGGATCTTGGCTTACTAGTCATATACTTCGACAATCTTCATACTTTATAATTTTATTGTGTACTTTGCCTATTTTCAACTGTTCTTTTGTAAACTAGATATGCACAACCCGTACTAGCACGGACCCAATATATATATTTTTATTTTAATTTATGTGACGTAAATAGAATTTAGATAAGTAATCATTAAAATAATTTAAGTTTTTAATTATTGTGATTTATAATACTTTTTTTTCTATTTCAATTTAAGTGACAATGACATAATTTCGAGAGCCAACCAAATATTTTATATTTTTAAATTGTAAAATTGTTAATTATGTGATTTATAATATTTTTTACATAATTTTTCAATAAAATATGAATACTCTCTTCATCCCAATTTATGCGGCACAGATAAAATTTTGGCAATCAGTCAATTTTTAAAATATTTTTATTAATTATTGTTATTTACAGTACTTTTTATTTCACTTTCAAATAATATATGTTGCTTTATATCTTTCTCTGTCCCGTCCTAATTTATATGACACTAATATAATTTTGATAGTCAATCAAATTTTTTATGTTGACATATCATTTTGTTAGTCTTAATTTTCTAATGCATAAATGATTTATAATAAGGGGTGGTATGGTAAAATCATCGTTTGATAGACGACAATTTTATCTTTTTATTAAATATTATTAAATTTTTTAATATTTAGATGACTCATAATAATTAATTAAGAGCGATTGATTATGTTACTCCTATAAAAATTAACATAATTTTTTTATATCCAATATTTATCATCGATAACGCACCGAAGTAATATATTAATTAAATATGAAATGCAATATTTTGTATATACAAAATATGATAATATTAAACATTATTGAATAGTGCATTATGTTTATCTCTCACAATAATAAAATTTCACTACATATTTTTCTTTCTTTCTTTTTTACTTGATACATATTGACCCAATACAAATCTTAAGAAAATATTTATTAGAAATTTATTTAATTATATTAAATTTATTAATTTTGTACTTTAAAAATTCAAAGTTAAGTTTAAATAATAGTATTTCTATAGAAGAAAAAAATAATTTTAAAATTTAAATTTACCAAAATAAATAAGTAAAAAAAAATAATTTTGAATATAAAAGTCAATTAAAATAGTAAAATTGATTTACTTTAAATATTTAGTTGCAATTAATTAAGAAAAAATTATTATATTATTAAATTACTTAAATTTAAATAATTTAAATTAAATCTATGGAAAGTTGAAAAGTACTGTGGGACCCACCTACTTAAATGTAGCTTTGAGGGCAAACTTGTAAATAAATAGAATAAAATGTATTTTTTAAATGGCATGGTCTGTAAGTAAATAGAAGATTGTGGATATTTTTTAAAGTTATTAATAAGATACAACTAACATAGCACAAAAGACAAATTTTTTAAGCAGATTTTTCTTGTAAAAGGAATAAAATGCCTTCAACTTTTCATTAAATTCCAAGAAGCAGTCATGTTGAAGTTGGCTCTTCTTATGTCTTCCTCCGTTTTATCCCAATTTATGTGCACTAATATAATTTCGACAGTCAATTAAATTTTTTTTGTTGACATATCATTTATGTCTATTTTATCTTTTTTTGAATTATTTTAAATATTTTAAATCTTAAACGATCATAATAATTACTTAGGGGTGATATAGTAAAATAACGATTGAAGCAGCGAAACAAACATATCTTAAATGACTTATAATAACTAATTAGAAACGATATAGCAAAATCATCATAAAAGATACTTGTGAAAAAAAGTAAGTGGGTCTCATATAAGACGTCAAGTTAATTTAAATATCAAGAGTTAATTTATCATTTTATTTTTATTTTATTTTATTTTTCTATTTAATATTAAAGTTTTTAATATTTAGATGACTATTATAATTAATTAGGGGCGATATAGTAAAATTACGGTTAAAGTAGTTAAAACAGTCATGTCATAAATATCTATTTTATTTTTTATTAAATATTATTAATTTTTTAATACATGACTTATAATAATTAATTAAGAATAATATAGTAAAATTATGATTGAAACAGCTAAAGCAGATAACACAAACAGACATGTCGACCTATTACCTGAGTTAACTCCCTCTTAATAATGGGGAGCACCATGACTATTTATATGGTTAATTTGGTGTAGATTCACATTTCTAACATTTTAAAAGATCCACAACTAAATTAAGTCTTGCAAATTAATAAAAACTAAATTGAGTCTCAAATTATCACGACTTCAGTTATCACAATAATTAATTTCTAATTGAGAAATATTGGCTCAATATATGTTAGAATTAAATTGGGTGTCAATTTGTCATGACTATAGTCAACATAATTAGTTGACTTCTAAATGGGATATATTAATTCAACATAGGATCGAATTAGGCCTCAATTTATAACGATTACAGTCAACATAAATAGTTGACTTATAACTGACAAATGTTGATTCAATCTGTATTATATTTAAATTGAGTCACAATTTGTCATGACTAAAGTTAACATAAATGTTTGGCTTCTCTTTGAAAAATATTGATGCAATTTATATTAGACTAGACATCAAAGGACTCGTGCTAGCACAGACACAGTATTATTATTTTTTATCTCAATTTTATGTGACACAAATAAAATTTAGATAATGAATCATTAAAATAATTTAAATTTTTAATTATTGTGATTTATAATATTTTTTCTTCCATTTCAATTTAAGTGACCCTGATATAAGTTAGAGAGTCAATCAATATTTTATATTTTTTATCTGATTTATAGTGTTTTTAGCATAATTTTTCAATAAGATATCAATACTCTCATCGTCTCAGTTTACGTCTCTTCTCATTTTTAAATAATATATATTACTTTATGTCTTCCTTTGTTCTATCATAATTTTTATGACATTAATATAATTTCGATAGTCAACCAAATAATTTATATTGACTTATCATTTTGAGTGTATTTTTTTTATGAAATATTATTAATTTTGTAATGTCTAGATGACCATAAAAATTAATTAGATATGATATAATAAAATCACAATTGAAACAATGAAGCAGACATGTCTTAAATGACTTATAACAACTGATTAGAAGTGATATAACAAAATTACTATAAAAAATATTTGTGAAAAAAATTTAAACGAGTCTCATAAAAGACATCAAATTAATTTAAAACTTCAAAAATTAATTTATCATTTTATGTCTAATTTATTTATTTTGCTAACTATTTTTTTAATACTTAGATGACTTTTAATAACTAATTAGGGTGATAAGTTAATTTACGATTGAAGCAACTGAAGAAGGTATCACAAAATATCAAGAATTAATTTATTATTTTATTTCTATTTTATCTTTTTATTAAATATAATTATTTTTTTAATACTTAAATGACTTATACTAATTAATTGAGAATGATATAGTAAAATTACGATTGAAGCAGTTGAAGGAGGCATGTTGAAGACGTGCTTGCTTATTGCCCTTTGTTTTTATTAGTAAAATTAAACTAAGTCTCAATTTGTCACCACTATAATCAGCGTAAATGTTTGACTTCTAATTGAAAAATGTTGATTCAATCTATATTACGATTAAATTGAGTTTCAATTTATCACGACTATGATCAACATAAATATTTGACTTTTAAATTTTTTTTGATAACCATGATTATCGGGTCAGCTTGCGTGCATCAATCAATGTTAGGATTAGATTGTATCTTAATTTGTCTTGATTGACTATAGTCAACATAAATGGTTGACTTTTAATTGAAAAATATTGATTGAATCTATGTTAGGATTGAATTGAATTTCATTTTGTCATGATTATAATCAACATAAATGGTTTGCTTCTACTTGTAAAATATTGATTCAATCTCTGTTAGGATCAAATATTGTCTTAATCTATCACGACTATAGTCAAAATAAAAATATTGACTTCTAAATAAAAAATATTGATTCAATCTATGTTAGGATTGAATCATGTGTCAATTTGTCACTATAGTCAACATAAATGGTCGACTTCTATTTAGAAAATGTTGATTCAGCATATACTAGGTTAAATCGAGTCTTAATTTATGGATTTTATGGCTCGCCAACACAAGTGATGACTTCTAGTAACTCAATTTCACTTCTTAAAATTTTTTAATGATAATGATGATGATGATGATGATAATAATTATTATTATAATAATTGACTTGATAATTTTTTTAGTTTAATTTTGATCAACTGTTTAAAATACTTAAGTGAAATAATATGAAAAATACTTTAAGGTTTTAGTTCACACTATTGTTGACTTCTAATAAATCAATTTCACTCTTATGTATATTTTAAAATTTCATTTTCATGAGATTAAGTGAAAAGAATTTAAAAAGACACTAGCTTTGAAATTTCTTTTGAGTTTAATTTTGAAAAATTATTAATATGTATGTTAGCAAAAATATATAAAAATACTTTAAATTTTTAATCAACACGATTATTAACTTCTAAGAACTTAATTCACTCTTATGTATATTTTTCAAATGAAAAACTTTCAGAAAATAGCCTACATTTCAGCAAATTGGAGGAACCCATAATCTAACTTCAAAATTATTATATTTAGTGAATGTATCAACCTACTTTATTTGGTGTAAGATATAAATACAATGAGAGCAGTTAAATGCAACCTTTTTCAATTTTTTCTCTTTTAGTTTTCTTTTTTCTTTTTGTTTTTCACTCTCTTTTATCTCTAACTTTTATTTCTCTTTCTTTTTTTTTTCTTTTCAATTATTTTCTTTTTTTCATTTTTAGGTACTTTTTGCTCTCTTTTTTTCTTTTTTTGCGTTTACCTTTTTTTATATAAAAAAAATATGTGTTTTGGGTACTTTTTCCTCAGTTTTTTTTTCTTTTGCATGTTTTCCCTCTTTTTTTTCTTTTTCCGATTTTTGTTTCATTTTTTTTCACCTTTTTCACTTTTTTTCTTTATTCTATCTCTAACTTCTATTTCTCTTTCTTTTTTGAATTTTTTCCCTTTTTTATTTTTTTTCCTATCTCCTTTTTGTTCTATTTTAGTTTTTTTTTTTTTTGTATTTTTTAAAAATATGGCTACGTCAAGCATAATTCATGAATGATAATGAAAATAACGCAATCACTTATTATATTCGCACTATCATTTATATTTTTCTATTTGTTGATGCAATTCTATTTTTATTTCTATTTATAGTTCGCACTTGTATGGATGCACTTAATTGGAAAGAGAGACAATAAATTGTAACTCCTTTCACTCCCTCTTCTATTACTATTAGGTATCGTTTGAATTGTAATTAATTAAAATTTAGGCTAAATGAGATAATTAAGAGTTTATGTTTGTTCAGTTATGTAGTTTTTTTCTTTTTAATATTTATTTTTTGTGAGATGAAGTAAGAAATAAATAAACAAATTACCCCTCCCCCTAACCTACCCACCCCACTAGTCTTCATCTTCAAACACCCCACCCACCCCACCATTCTTCTTCTTCAAACATCCCTCCCCCCACCCGCCGCCCCTCCTCCACCCCACCCCACCCCACTAGTTTTTTCGTCAAATAGCCGCCCACCCCGCCAGTCTTCTTCCCCTCTTTATCTTCTTCAAAGACCTCACACCCCCTCCCCACCCCCGCACCCTAGTCATCTTTAATTTTTTCATCAATTTTTATTTTTTCTTCACTGATTTTACTTGTTTTTTAGATTCGATTTTAATTTTTTTTCATATTTGCTTCATCTATTTTGCTTCAATTTTTAATTTTTTTAATTAATTTTGTTTGATTTCAATTTTTCTTCACGTATTTAACTTTATTTTTAAATCTTTTTCATCGATTTTTAATTTTTCTTTACTGATTTTTCTTGGTTTTTATGCTTCGATTTTAATTTTTTTTTATTGATATTGTTTGATTTCAATTTTTCTCCATCAATTTTGTTTGATTTTTAGTTTTTCATCGTGGATGTTGCTTATTTTTATTTTTCTTCATCAATTTTGCCCTTAGTGATTAAAAAAAAAGGTGTTTATTATTTAATCTTCACGAACCTTTAAATGCGTATATAAATTTCTCTCAATAATTTTTACCGTTAAATAAATTAAGATTGACAAAACTAACGGATAAAAATGTGTAAGAAGTATAAATTAATGGGCGTTGAGTTAATATATTATTTTTTGCAAGACGAACTCTTAAATGTGTATCTAATTTTTAAATATCTCCAATAATTTTCACCATTAAATAAGCTTAAGATTGACAAAAATGATGGATAAAAATAAGGAAAAAGGTATAAATTAATGAAAATGAGTTAATATGCCTTTGGTGGGCCAAATTGGGCGCCACATCAACCAAAAAAGGGCTTTCACGCACCTTCATGGAGGTATAATACACGCACCTTGTCAACTCAGCAAAAGATGTCAAAATGACACACTTTACGACTACTTGAGATGCCAAAAGTGAGCGACGTCCTCTTGAGGTGCCTAAGTGAAAGATCGCGCGTACTTAAGAGGCCTGGTGATGGGTTTGCCATTTTCTTAATATAGATAGGGGTCGTTTGGTAGAGTGTGTTGACAAAAATAATGTCTGTATTAATTAATGTGTATTATGAATACCTTGTTTAGTATAATTTTTAGTCAATGTATAACTAATGCAAGCATTAGTTATACACTCTGTTGTGTATTAAGGTGTGTATTACTAATACCACTCATTTTCTATGTATTAGTAATGCAAAATCTTTAATACGTGCATTAACTTATTAAATGACCTTAATACCCTCAATTTTCCTCTCAAAATATTTCACCATTCCTTTTCTCACCATTTTAATTTGTAATAGTGAATCTTTTCAAAACATTTCATATTTTTTTCCCCACCATTTTAATCTACAACAATGAATAATTGATTTAAATCATTGTAATATATTTTTTCTTTGCTTCAAGGGACTTTAAGAAGATTAAAAAAAATGAGACTATTTCTTATTTTACGTCTTATATTTTATTTTTGTTTCGACTATGTTAATCAGTTGGCATAATATTTCATGTGCAAAGACGAAGGTCTTGCAAATAATCTGAAACCTCTATATATTAGTTCAACAATACTAATTCTATTTGAGATGACAAAAAAAATTATTGCAAAAAAGTGTACAAAATCAAAGAAGGATATTTTTGTAAACAAATATTTCTTTTATAGAAATTATGTTAAATGTATTATTTCTTATACATCAAACCAAACAATGTATAAGAAATAATATATGCATAACTAATACAAACATAAATAATACAAATATTACTAATATATTATATTTTGTATTGATCTTATACACTCTACCAAACGACCCCTAAGTTTCTTCACTTCTCAAATACAATGTCAATCAAAGGGAGGAATCAAGGAATCAAGAAAAAAGAAAATTGAAATTCCTTAGCTTAAACATCAAGGAGGTGTTTGTTCCCTATGAAGATTTTTGTGTCCCTTCGACTAGGCCACACATCGCCTGACCAGTATCTGAGGACACTATATCCAATCAAAGTCATCATAACCCTTTTCTTTCCCACTATCCAACAAATACTCCTTTAGTGGATTTATGCGACTTTTTTTTTCTTTTGATTTCTCCTGGAACACTTCAAATTTCTCCTTTTCTACCTTTTTTTCTCCTTTCCTGTTCATCCATAAATTCAAGCATGCCTTCTTTCCCCCAAATGACCTCATCAAATCCTCATACAGAGCCACAAGAGGCTTAAACTCGTATCTTAAAAATTTGAGAAAAGACATCTTTTCTCTCATGGATTTATCCTCCAAAATTACTTTAACACTTAAATTTAAATTTCATTTATTTATCACTTTTAACAATTTTCTAAGTAAATTAAATTCACCCCTTATGTCTGACGTGACAAAAAAAAAGCGAGTGAATTTTTTTGTTAAAAAATGATCCACTTTATTGTTATTATTATTATTATTTATATATATACATATAAATTTATATATTCTTATAATAAAAAAAGTGTATTATATTATATCAAATGATTTTACTTCCATCGTTTTACCCATCAAAATGTCAACCACATTGTCTTCTTTAAGTTCCAAAGGGAATCCACTTCTGCTAGCTGATTCCATTATCTACTCCCTTTCATTCTACCTTCACCTTTTGATCTGTAACTTTTTTACTTATTTATGCACGTAAAAAAATCAAGAAAGAGTATCATGTTCTTCCATTTTCATCTTCTTCATCAGTACTCCCCTTCCCCACCCCCACTTTCACCCTCAACACTCCATTTCTTCATCTTTTTCATACCCCACCCTGTTTTTTCGTAATCTTCTTCCTATAAAGTCCTAATTGATCTAAAATTTTATTTTTTGATAATAAAAAAGGATTCAAGATTGATGAACAAGTTTGATTCTTGGCTAAAAATTTCATGTCATGCGAATGTAATCTATGTCATTTCTGAATTTCGAACTGTTTACGTCATTTTTGTAGACATTTTTGAGTAAAAAATTGAAAATTTTGAAGTTTTGGGATTTTGGGTTTTGATTAATGTGAAAGAATTTGAATTTGAGATTTTGTGTATTGATGTATTTTTGTGATCATTTAATTGTATTTAGTTCATTGTTGAATTTGCTCAAGTTAATTTTATATTTGATGAAAAAAATTCATTAAAAAGCTTGCAATAATGGTGAAAGAAGGAGAAAAAAGGGTACTTTTATGTGAAGAAAAAGAAGGAGGAGGAAGGGGGGTGTCTACTGAAGAAGAAGAAGAAGGAATTGGGGTGGGGTGGGGTGGGGGCTGTAAAGAAAAAGAACGAAGGGGGTGGGGTGGGGGCAGGGGCTTTGAGAAGAAGAACGAAGGGGGTAGGTTTATTTTATTTATATAAAATATATATTTTTATAAAAAAAAGAAAAAAAATTATATATATATAATATACTCTTTTAAAATTTAAAATATATATATATATATATATATATATATATATATATATATATATAAAGTAAGCGTGTGAAATTTTTATTTTTTAAATTATAATTTATTACGTGGTAATGACATGACACTGATGTAACAGTGATTTGACAATGACATGACACGTATGTAGTGCACTCTCCATTGTGAGAGTGAGATTTTGACTTAGGGGGTGAATTTAATTCACTTTAAAGTTGTTAAGAGAGGTAAATAAACAAAATTAAGTTTAAATGCTAAAGTAAATTTGGAGAACAAGTTCAGGGGGAAAGATGTCTTTTATCTAAAAAAAAAATAAAAAAAAAATCAATATTTAAGAGGCCTTTTTCATAGATCGGAAAAAAATCAATATTTAAGAGGCCTTTTTCATAGATCATTTCCGAAGGCAGACACCAAAACTTTTGGCTAAACCTACCTTCCTATAAATAAATGGATAAATCCTTTTGGCCATAAAATTTGGCCATAATAGTGATAAATCATATTCACACTATAAAGTAGTTTTCTTTTGAACATTTTTGTCCCTTTCATCTTAAATTTAAAACCCTTATTTTATTACTCTTTCCTAGTACATTGAAAACTATCTCAATGCATGAGAATTGACAAATTAACATCATTTTCATAAATATGATTGCATAGTATTTATTGCTTGAAAAGAATAGTGTAGGATAAAAATAAAAATATTAAATTAATTAATTATATTCTCATATATCTAAAATTAGTGTGGCCAAAGTAGTATTATCTAAAATTTTAAATTTAACATTATATATTTATGTATCATATCTACTTAATTATGCATTTTATCCTATAAATAATTTTTATTTTTATTATTTTATTTTAAATTTTATATCTCTTTATTTTATATAGATAAATAAGAGGTATATATATACATACATACATACATACATACATATACATATATATATATATATATATTAAAACCTATCAATAATTTGAATAACTTTTAGTTTTTTATTTTTGCTGAAATCTGATTCATAGTTTAGTATTACATAAAATAAGCAATTATCGAAATTTCCAACACAAAAAGTTAATTATTTTTTTATGAATTCAGTTGTACAATTTTAATTATGCTTTAATTTTTTTCATGATAGTTAAAATGTTTTTTTTTTCATTTCAAATGTTTTCTATCTATTTTTAGAAGTACAGAGGAAAGAAGTCACATAACATTTGAAAATTTCGCATAAAAGTTTTCTTAGTTAATAAAAAAATTACCCTATGTTAATCTTACACTTAAATTATATATAAATGATAAGAAAAATACATAAAAAAAAGAATAAAAATTATTTACGAGTTTTAAAACTAAAGTTTGCATAGTTAAATAATTTTTAATATAATATGAAAATATTTTAATAAAAACAATAAAAACTTAAAACACTTTAGACGTGATAGACATTGATAGGTTATAAAAATAATATAGTTCATAAGTGTCGACTTTAATTAACAATAACCTAAGAGAGTCACACATTGATGTTGTAGTCTTGCGTCACTCTGTTACGCCGATTTGATAACGTAGGAATTATTATTTATATTTTTATTAATACATATGACTTCTAATTAATGAACTATATTAATTTTTATGTTTATATAAATTTAAACTACATATTTGAATTTTTTTAAAAAAATATAATTTAAAAATATTTCAATATTGTTAGTCAAAGCTCAATTTACTTTAGATATGATAGATGCCGACACAAAATAAAAATTATATAGTTCAAAAAAAGTCGATATTGGTTAAGCATCAATTCAAGAAAGTCACACGTTAATGTTACGCTCTTGCGATCCTACGTACTTTAATTATTATATCTGTTAACTGGTGAATTAAAAATATAATTATTAACTGGTGAATCATTAATTATATTTGTTATTAATATGAACTTTAACTACGTAATTTTATTTTTATATTTAAAAAAATCGAACAACATATTTAAATAGTTTTAAAATATAATTAAGAAATATTTCTATAACGATTGTCTAAATTCAAAATTCTTTAGACATGATAGATATTAGCACATTATAAAAATCATAGAGTACATAATTGTTGACCCTAGTAAACATCAACCTAAAATAATCACTCAATATAGATATTAAGCTAACCATTGTCATAATTTGTTAGCACTCTAAATAAAAATTAACTATGTCCACACTTAATTGTTTTCACATTTCTTAATAACCTGAAGTAGAAATATTGATTAATTATAATATTTTGTTTGAAATAATTTACTGAGGTTACTTTTGCTAAATTAGCTTTTATCGTGTGAAAAATTATTTTTTTCACTTACACTAGACATGTTGTAGGTGAAAATTAAAAAAAATTGAAAAATTGAATAACTGAAATCAAAGATAGGTAAAATTTATCTGCTATTACATAACATTGATTCTATCACATAAAAAAACTTCAAACATAAACGTCATTTAACTTTAAAAATTAATATGTTTGTGACATAAAAATATTCTATCTTTAAAATTTAGAACACAAAAATTATTTGACCACAATTTTTGTGTACTATTAGAAAATAACAAAGTAAAGGACATATAATAGCTACAATATCGATTTTATGAAATTGATTTGAGACACATAATAAATACTAATTCTCATAGCATTTGATTAGGATAAGCTTGGGTGAGACTTATTAAAATTTTGTTTAGATTTGATATAATTAGTTAATCAAAGTTAATATAATTACTTGTTTTTAAAAATTACATTTAAAATTTATAAGCTATAAAATTGGATCCAATCGTCGACAACTCTAATGACACTTCAAATACTCTCTATGTAAGACAATGCTATCAATTAATTTTAATCGTGGATATATATATATATGCTTAAGATACTGAAATAGCTCATTATTGGTATCAAATCAATAATAATTCATACAAGCTAAATCTACTAATCGATAACTAAGTCAAAAAAAAAGAAATTTAATTTATTCATTTTGCTCTTTATAAAGAGGTTTTCTTTCATCCAAAAATTGACTATAATTTCTTACATATATTTTATTTCAAAATACTGAACTTCTATCGACGCCATTACAATAAAGGTATTATTATCGAACAAACATAACGCAACACTTAGTGAAATTAATTTGTTTAAAATTAATATAATTAGTTGATCAAAAGCAATTAAATTTAATTATCCATTTATTTAGATATAAATTATTGTATAGATACACTTTTATAATTATTATGTTCAGCTATTAATCCTTGTTCAATAGATACACTTTTATAATTATTATGTTCAGCTATTAATCCTTGTTCAACTAACAATAATTACATTTGCAATAATTATTAGTTAATTCAATTTAATAATAGACTATAAAATTATCATTCCAATAAATAATATTTGAGATTCATAACAATTATCAAAATATCTTATCAAGATAAAACTTAAGTTAAAACGCAGCAAAATTTTATTTGAATCACCTATAATTAATTAATTAAAAATAATTACATTATAATCATTGATCTAGTTAAATTATATTTTAAATTTACTTGTAAGACTCGGTAAGATTGTATTAAATCAAATCAAATGATTAAAAATATAATTTAATTAGATCGACAAATATATTATTGTGATGAAACTTAGTGTTTGATTTTATGATAAAAAAAATAAATTAATCACTATGTAGACACAATATAAATTTAGTATTGTATTTTTGAAATCTTTTTTCAAAGAAGTTTATTCAACCTAGTTAACAACAACCTAGGAGAGTACTAACAAATTAATATTGTAGTTTTTGTGCCCTTGTTTTATGTCAATTTGACAACTTATGAATCATTATTTAAATATTCTATTAATATGAGCTCTAATAAGTAATTTTATAAATTATTGTCTTTGAATAAAATTTAAACTATATAGTTAATTTTTTTTAAATATAACTTTTAAATATTTCAATAGCAACTCTCAAAATTCAAAGTACTTTAGTTATGATAGACATTGACATATTATAAAAATCACAAAAATTATACAATTCATAAGTGTCAACCCTAATTATGAAAATCAAGCATAAATATGCTATATTATAAAAATCTTACACCTATACTTTCCTTAATATTATACCTATTTTTTAAACATTTTAAAAAATTATGTATAAAACAATTTTAAAGTGAAAGAATAAAATAAAATATTACATTTAAATAAAATTACAAATAACTTAAGTATTTAAAGTGAAAATAAATTATTACTAATAGTTGGTTTATCCTATTAAATAATTTGTATCATTTCATATTACACTCATTGGACACAAAAAAAATTCTTTTATCAAATAAATAAATTATACATTTACTAACTTTTTATTTTAAATTATTTCCAAATTAAAAATAAAAGAAAAAAAATAACAATGTAGCCTCTTTCATCAATTTCTATCCGAATCAAAAGGTGTCGCATGGATATTTAGGCTCTTTCATCATTCGATTTTTTTATTACTATTTTAGTTTTTGCTTTTTAATTTTATTTTTTTTATTTTACATTATTTATGTTCCATTTCCTTTTTTTTATTTGTCACTCATTACTTCTTGTAATTTTATGTTATGCAACGTATTTTTATTATTATTAATTAATTAATTAATTTCTTCATCTAGAATAACTGATTAACTACACTATTATTTTAATTATTGAATTAAAATAGAATTTTATTGTTGAACAAGGTTATAGATTCATATTTTCTTTTCTTTTGAATTAAATTATGTGGGTCATAGAAAAATATCAAAAAACATGAATCAATTATTTTTATAATATTATTTATAATATATATAATTATTTATTAATATATTTTTAATAAATAATATATGTATCATGAATATCAATTTAGTATCATTTATAAGGGTTAGTTGCTATCAAATACGAGTCTTACTTTAGACATGGTAGACATCAACACATCATAGAAATTATAAACCTGATATAGTTCATGTGTGTCAATCTAGTTAGCAACAATTCTAAAAAGTCTTCCGCTAATGTTGTGGGGGCTTATGCTCTCGTGTTACGCCGATTTGATAACTTGCAAATTATCATTTATATATGTTATTAATCTGACCTCTAATTATTAATTATTTTTAAATTATTTTTTGTAGTCGTGCTGTCCGAACCAACTTGTAATAAATTTAAACTATATATTTAAATAATTTAGATAATATAGTCAAAATTTCAAACACACTTTAGACATAATAGATGTCGACACATTATAGAATCCTAAAAAGTATACAGTTCACATGTGTTGACCCTAGTTAACAACAACTCTAGATATCAAGACGCATTAATGTTATAGCCTTAGATCCTTAGGTTATGCTGATTTGATAATTTGTGAATTATTACTGATAATTTTTATGAATATGTCCTTTAATTAAGCAATTTTATTAAATTTTATATTTAAATAAATTTAAATTTTATTACAATTATTTTTAAATATAATTTCAAAATATTTCAATATCGACAGTCAAAATTCAAAACACTTTAAACATGAGAGACATCCACATATTATAAAAATCGTATAGTTCACATATTTTGATCCTAATTAACAGCAACATGAGAGTCATGCATTAATGTTGTCGTCTTACGTCCTTATGTTACGTCGATTTTATTATTTGCAAATTATAATGTATATTTATTATTAATATGATCTCTAATTAAGAAATATTATATTTAAATAAAATTTAAGCTATATATTTAGATAAATTTTAAATATAATTTAATATATTTCATTAACGACAGTCAAAATTCAAATCATTATACACATAATAGATATTGACACATTATAGAAATTGTGAAAATCACAAAATTCACATTTGTGGGCCCTAGTTAACAACAACTAAAGATATCAAGACACATTATTATTGTAATTTTGTACCTCTATATTATGGTAATTTGATAACTTGTGAATATTACTTATATTCACTATTAATATATCCTCTAATTAAATAGTTTTAATTAATTATGATATTTTAATAGATTTAAACTATATTTAAATAATTTATAAGTCTAATTTAAAAATATTTCAATAATGATAATCAAAATTCAAAATATTTTAGACATGATAAACATTGACACATTATAAAAATCATATTTTTCATATTCATTGAACCTAGTTAATGTTTTAAGAAAAACACTTTTGTGATAAGCTTTAGAATGAAATGACTTTTATATAATTAATAAATAAATAAATTTCTGTGATAAATTTAAAATTTAGTTAACCACTAATGCCTTTATCCAAAAATATTTTAAATAATTATGATCAATATATAATAATATTAGTTTTAAATTTCGATTAAAAAAAAAAAGACTAAAGAGAAATTGAGGGAGAAGGACGAAAAGGGCGGGTGTGATTGAATAGAAGGTGAAATTAAGGTGGGTCTCCCATTTTAAAGTTAAATAAATATTCATCTTTCATATTTGATGATAGTCATAATTTATTCAATATAAATTTTTGTTATATTTTACTTCTTGAATTTAGAAGATAGTAAAGATTTATTTATTTTTTTAAAGGAAAAGGTTAGTATAGTCTTTATACATTTATGACCATTTTTGGGCCCAAAAATTATGGCAAAAAATATGTATTCTAATTAAATAATTTTATTAATTATTATATTTAAATAATTTTTAAATTTTGTAAGTCTAATTTCAAAATATTTCAATATTGGTAATCAAAATTCAAAATACTTTAAATATAATAAACACTGACACATTATAAAAATTATATTGTTCATATTTATCAACCCTAGCTAATGTTTTAAAAAAATGTGATAAACTTTAGAGTTGAATGACTTTTATATAATAATAAATTTATTATTGTGATAAGTTCAAAATTAGTTAATCATAGATGAACTTTTTCTAAAAATATTTTAAAGGATTATGATCAATATATTAATAATTGTTGATGAACTTTTCTAAAAAATATTTTAAATAATTATGATCAATGTAGTAATAAAACTAGTTTTAAATTTTGATTAAAAAAAAGAGACTAAATTGAAGATTGAGGGAGAAGGATAAAAATGCAATGGATGAAGTTAGGTGGATCCCACATAGTAAAGTTAATTTAATTTTCTTTCACATTTAATGATAGTAATAACTTATCCCACATAAATTTTAGTTGTATTTAATATTAAAATTTTTTTTTTTTTTAATTTAAGTAAAAGATTAGTATGACCTTTGTACATTTATGACCATTTTATGGCCCAAAAATTATGGCCATTTAGCAGCATCCTTTACTTCTCTTTCGCATTTCCTCCTTTTACTTCTTCTTTGTCATCTCCTCCTCCCCCCTCTTCTCATTCTTCTTCTCTCCTTCTCCTCCTCTTCCTCTCTCTTCTCCTTCTTCTTCTCCCTTCCTCCGTCTTCTCCTTCTTCTCTTTTTTCTTTTATGAGGAATATGTCAATAAAAATATCTTACATGGACTCATTTTTCTGCCTCAATTCTAGTCGATGTTTTTCTTCTCAATGAAAAACCTTACTAACCTCCTCACAATATCTAATTATGTGTATAATAAAGAAATTGTGTGACAACCTCTTATTATAAAAGAGGCGGGAGTTTGGCTTGGTGTGAATTGTAACATAGTTTGGGTATAAGGTCAGAAATTTCATTCCTTATTTAGTTACTAAAATCAGAAAAATGAAAAAGGGTGAAATAAACAAAAAAAAAAGTTAATTTTATTCAATTTTTCTTTATTATATAAAGGTACAAAATTAATCAATGTAGGAGCTGCTTTCAGCATCGAGAATATTTTTAGTTCCTTAATTTTAGTGTGAAAAGTCATTCGCTGACAAAATAATGATCTTGGAAATTAAGTTTCATGATCGACTGTCCTTTTCTTCTTCATAAAAACTTACTGCACGATCATATTTCATCTATTTTTTTAAGATTGGAGGGCTTCTTATAGTTCTAAATTCATGGTTTAGCTTTTCAATAGGATAATTGAGGAATGAAGAAAGAGGAATTGAAATAGAAAGAAACAAATGAATTTCAATTTAGAGTAAAGATATGATGCTAAAATATTCCTCGTGCCTCTAGCTGTATTTTTTACCCTTTTTTTAATCGAAAACTCTTCAAATCTAATACATAAAACTTGAAATATATAATAAATTCACTATATTTATTTATTAACACAATAAAAACTCAAGAAAATAACATGTAAATAGTGATAAAATGTCAACTTATAAACACAGAAATAAATTTCATTATTTGTCGAGAAATGGTACATAAATGCTCAAGCAGAGAGAGTTCTGAAACACCTTTTGAGATGGTTTTAGTCTTTTTAGAAATATATTTTGTAAAAATATAAATAATTGACATAATACAATATTTAAGATGCTATTAATGTACTATGTATTTGATTGCTGACTTAATATTTTCTCACAAGAGATTGCTTGCTTATAGTTATGTGATCTAAATTAAATTATGTCGCCTAACATACTATATCTTGTCTAGCGTGCAAGTTATAAAAAGAAATTAAAAAAATCATCTAAGTTAAAAGTGATCATTTAGATTTGGTTAGTGGATTTTTTCTATTATTAGCAAATTTTAAAAATAAATTGCAGCTATATGAATTACCCCAAAAAAACTACAAGTAGTAAGCTTGTAACTTTGGATCTTTTGAGCATTTGTAACTAGAGGTGTACGTGGGTTGGTTCGGTTTTTTATTAAAATATAACCAAACCAATAATGTTGGTTTTCTAAATCTATAAACCAAATCAAATCAATATGCAATCGATTTTTTTATTTCGGTTTTAGTCGAATTTTTTCATTTTTTTTTCGGTTTTCTCGGTTTTTGTACAATTATAATGTGATTGAAGAAAAAAAAAATTAAATATTTTCACTAAAAAGATTAAAAAACAACAACAATGGTCATAGAGTAGTTCCAATAAAAATTAAGTTGGAAAATTACTACTACGTCTAAACTACTATCTGTCAAAGTAATATTATGTGAATACCTAAGTAGTTCAATTTCTAAATCACTAGTCACAATAGTTTGTCTGAAAGTTTTCTTCACATAAAATGTGAGCACACAAAAAAATGAAGAATTAGACAACTTATTAAAAACTTAACTCCGTAAAGTAATTAATTATAACATAATTTCATAAAAAGAGAAAGAAGAGAAACAAACCTAAATCACAACTTGACGAATGAGAAAAGTAAGATGAAAGTAAGATGAGAAAATAATGAGAACTCTCTGAAAACTTTGGAAGTAAAATGTAAAAAGTGAAGCAATTAAAGAATTTTAGTTTTTTATATTAACTAGTTAAACCCCACGTGTCTCGCACGTGTAACATTTGATTATTTAAAATTAGATGATCCTGTCTATTGCAAAAAAATTTAATGAAGAGCAAAAAATTTAAATCACTTCTCAAAGAACCTTCACACTTTAATAAAATAGCGCAAACATAACATATGTTTTATTAAAACATTTCATAAATTTTCAATTCTTAAATATTGAATAAATAATTTTGTCTAAAGTAGATACTTTTAACGAAGGACAAAAAGTTCAAATATTTCTGAATACCGAATCAAATAAAAACGAAGTTGAAAGAAAACAAACAAAACTGAAATAGTTCGATTCGGTGTTCGATGTCTACTTTTTAAAATTGTAAATTAAAGAATTGAATTGAAATTTGATAAAATCGAATCAAAGAGCAGAACGTGTACTTCTAATCAACGCCCTAACAATATAAATCGTGTTAATATGAATGAGAAATAATTCTTTTTTTAAAAAAACACACCTTTAAATCCTCTCGTAATCGACACGAAGTCTCAATCGCACACTCACATAATTTTTCTTTACCTGCACATCATGCGAAAGCCAACAATTGAAATTACAATAAATTATACGATAAAAAAACGTTAATAAAAGATACATAATATTTAATATTGTTGACCTACAAATTAAAAACTAATACTAAAGAACATAAAACTAATCTTCTCTTGAACATACTCTTTAACAATTAAATTGTGAATGTTATTCTATTATTTATTGAAAAAAAGAAATGCTCAATATATAGATGTACGATTTTTTTTCCTTTGATGAAACATGGAAGAAATCTAATCTAATTTGAGAAACTTTTTTCATAAAAAACTAATTATTATAGAAAATCAAGACAAACGAAACTTAAAAGAAAAGAAAATTAAGGACTCCTAATTAAATAAAAAACCATACTTAAAAGAAAGAAATTAGTTCATATGCTAACTACAATCTGACACTACTTATTTTTTTTTCTTTTTGATGTGGGACGTGTTTTTTTTAGTAGAAATAGTTAAATAAGAATTTCATAAATCAATAAAAAGACATTTCTTATTATGTATTTAAAACTTTTTAAAATTTAATACTTACTAAAATTTTCTTATTCTAAGGTTTTTATATTTGTTTGTAGATTTTTCAAATCTTATTAAAATCAAATTTAGTTGTTTTATAATTCTTAAACTAATGAAAAAAGTATTAGTTGTCATTAATTCTGACGACTTCTAATAAGAAAAGGTTTTACCATAAATATATATTAATTAATTATTAACTTTTAAAAATTAGAAAAAAATTGTAAAAAGATGATTTGTCTAAAACAAAATTTTTTAATGAAGGACAAAAAGTTCAAACAAAATTTCTAAGGCTCGTCATACTTTTAATATATTATAGATTATAGATATAGATTATAGATTATAGATTATAGATATAGATATTGGGCTTTGTATTAATTTGTTATTAATGGAAAAATACTATAATTAAAGGTCCAAGAATATATATCTATTTTATGAATATAAAAAAAAAATAAAAGTAATTAGAAAGTAAATTATAAGTAATATTATTATACGTATAAAAAATTAAAATTATATATGTATTACGTCGGTTCGGTTTGGGTTTGATTTGATTTTATTTTTTCTAATACCAAACCAAACCAAGAATGATCGATTTTTCTTTTTGCCAACACCAAATCAATCAAACCAAAACATAAGTTGTTTTTTTTACCTCGATTTAGTTTGATTCATCAATTTGATTTGACTTAACGATTCAATTTGTAAACCCCTATTTGTAACATATAAAGGGATTTTACGAGTCATGTAATGGTCATATTAGAGGTTTATTATTAAAATAGGTTGGGTTAAATATTTCTATACTTTTTAATTAAAGATCACGTGTCACATTTTAAAAGTGATCGAATATAACTTTTCAACTTGAGTAACCTTTAATGTGTAATTTCAAAAGATAAGTGATTCTGTTCTTTTAAAAAACTAATTGTTTGAATGAAAATTTAAGGGTGTTAAGTGGGCTGGGCCGGGTTAATTCAAAATCGGCCAGTTAAAATTAA